>NW_017729016.1:2706551-2725586 GCF_001723915.1 Gavialis gangeticus
CCAGAGCTGTGTTGGCAATGGCACTGCTCCGCTTTGGCATCAGAGGCCTGGCAGAAATGAAATGGGGTGGGAAATGCAGAGAGCGGGCCAGCTGCTGATCTCACTTGCGCCGGTTTTACCCCAGTTGCAGCTCTCTGCTGCTCTGCACCGGGAAAGCTAATCTCTGCAAAATGGGCTCGAAGTTCACCGGTTCCCCGTGCTGCGGAGATGACAGCAGAAGCTGCAGGGCGTTCACAGCGGCAAGTCCCAAAGACACTTGTAGAAGTGTCTGCAAAATGAGAGCCAGGGATTTTCTCTTGCCAGCCACAGCTACCTAAGCGGTCTCTCCCATCTCTCACTTTGGATTGGATCTCTCCTCTGGCAGCTAAGCAGAAAATAGTTTATCCCTAGGAAAAGTTTATCCCTGACTCCAGCCTCCTGCTCCAGCAGCAGGCTCAAAGCAGGAGGGAAGCCGAGGTGTGCAGGGTGCCCCTCTGCACTTCATGCCCGGGTGGGCAGTCAGAGGTCACAGGCACGTTGCTGTAGGCTGACGAGAACAACAGCGGGATTTAGAGATGTGCTGCTTGGCAAACAATCCTAAGTTGCCAAAACCTCGTTCCCATTCCAGTGCAGATCTTTATTTACCTCTATTTAAAACCACCGGCTTAATTTTAATCCTACATCCATTGCAGGAAGCTTTTCCCCCCTCCTTCTTGTTGGCTGCTCTTCCTGGAACTGAAAAAAGGCACGATGGAGGGCCAGCCCCACGGGATTCGGATGCAGAAGGACAGCGGCAACGCTGGAATTGGTGCAACTATACAGCCAGTGGGCTGTAATGTGCTCCGGTGTCCATCACCTGAGTGCAACCGTTGCTTTAAAGACCTTCCCTTCGTTGCAAGCCACTGCATTTATTTCCGCTCCTTTTTGCCCATGGCGCTGCATGCCCTGGTTATGCCAATGACTGCAGCAGATGCCAAGGCAGTGCTGAAGTCATTAGGCAGTGATAAAATCAGTAGGGTTAGCTCTTCAAGGAGCTGTGAAGGTGCCAGAGAGAACCATTATCCTTATCTGCTAATGGCACAATGAAATCTCCCCCAGTGAGGCACGAAAGGGCAAGCCTCAGAAGGCTGCTAGGCCCATTTAGATAAGAGGTCAGAAGTTTGACAGCTGATGCAGTTGCCTCCGGTGCCCTGGAAAAAACCCATGCATGCTGCCAGGGAAGTTAGCGGGAGCAGGAGTAGGCCCCATGGGTCTGGAAAGCAGCCCTGGACTTGGAAGAAGGAGCTTTCTTTTGAGGGCTGGTCTCTGTAGGGAGGTTGTGGGATGGGAGGGTGTGAATCCCCAGGGCACTTGCTTTCCAGGGGAATGCTCTGCCTTCCTCCTTCTCCCTAAAATGAATACTCTGTACCAAGAACCAGGGTCCAGATGGGGCAGCATCTGGGCTCCAGGGGAAGACCATAGGAGCAGAACAGATAGGAGCAAGTCCCGTCCCTTTCTGCAGGACTTCAGAGGGCCCCAGATGAAGTGGAGCCATGGCCATTTGGGAGCTGGTGAGCCCGTGCATCATCTTCTCCACTCTGCTTGCTCGGGTAACTCTGTTCGCACCTGCGTCAAGAAGAGGAGCAGCAGATTTTGGGCGCTCCCAGCCAATGCTCCACCCTGCGGTGTGGGAGAGCCTGTTGCATCCCGGCGTGATGGGTCCGGGTAGCAGGCAAGCAATAACTCACCCACGAGCAGATGACATGTGCGGAAGCAGCAGAAAGTCCCGATGCCATCGCAGACCTGCTGTGCTCCCCAGAGGCACAATACTTCCTTCCCTACCCAGGATGCAGAAAAGTCTCGCTGCACCATATCCAACCACTCAGGCTTAATGCAGGGGACCTGACTTAGTGCTTAATGATTAGGACAGAGGTCTTGATAAGAAAACCTGCGGTGCCTTTGAAGCTGCTAATGGACATTACATAACAGCCTGTGCCTCTGCGCTGGTTAATTTTTGTATTTAGCAAGTGATCCCCATGTGGTTAATTTTTAAAGGGTCCATTTTGCAGGAAATCACATATAATTTTGGCTACAGGGGGATGCAAACTCGGCAGAGAGATCAGAGGGACCCGTCTACGTTAATTATGGCTCCGTGCTCCAGGCGCCCAAAACACTGCACTCACGCTGTGCTTGCTCACTATAAAATGGTAATGCAACCGCTCGGAGTGCAGCGTTAACACAGCTTCGTGGGCTTTTAAATGACAACTGTGTGATTATCCTATGACTGATGGAAGGTCCCAGCGAGCAGCGAACTGTCTTTGATTGGCACCGGATACAGAACGTGAGGTCGCCCGTATCCGAACGCTGAGATGTGGGTGGGGGAAGCACTCTGACAGCCAGAGAGAAAGCTGAACAAGCATTACCGCTTTCTACTGAGGACTGGATAAAAGACACCATAGCTTTCAGTATCCTTGCCCGGATGAATAAATATGGAAAGGCCCATCGTACATAAGAAATCAAAGCTCTGGGGTGTCAAGAGCCTTGCCCAAGGCCATACGATAAGTCAGTGGCAGAATTGGGAACAAGAGGCAGATGAATAGGGTTCAGTGCCAGGGGTGGGCAGATGCCCCCCTCAGCCTTTGCCAATCTGGCTCTCTTTGGGCACTCTCCCCTTCCCTTCGCCTCTCACATTTTGATGAAGGGATACTCTCAGAAAAGGGAGGCTGCTCCAGGGCTTCCCTAGTCAGATCTTGTAGGCATGGGTGTTGCTGCTCATCACTTTAAGGGCTAATGACGTGGGCTCCTTCCTTCCCAGTACCCATGCTCATGCCCATGCCTCACAGGTGTTATCCATCACTCAATACCTCGAGCCTGCCCTCTCTGCCCCCTCCTGGGCTCAGGTGCCATCTCTGTCCACCCACACCCGGGCATTTTGCCCATTCTGGCTATTCCTGGGTGCAGCTCTGGGTCCCTGACCTTATTTCCACCTCTCACAGTCACTGGGTTCCTGGCCCCAGCTCTGCCCTTCGCCGGGCTGCAGGCCCCTGACCCTGTTGGTCTCCGGCTTGTGTCCTGGCCTTCAGTCCCACTCCTTCGACCCTGGCCCTGCTCTCAGGCCAGTTGGCTCCGCAGCCCTGCCAGTCTCTGGCTGTGGACCTCTCCTGGCCTTTGGCCCTTCTTGATCCCTGGTCCTTCTCCAGGGCCAGTGAGACTGATGGGCACCCTGGCCCTCTGGCCATGTGCTCCCTTCCCAGGTCCTCTAGCCCTGCTCTGTCTCAGCCCTTTATTCTCTCTTTGCTCTCTAAACCCTCTGGCCCCTCTCTCTTGGGGCGGGCTGGGACCTCCTTACCTTCCCTTAGTCCCATCCACAAACCGCCAGACCTTCACACTGCGTTGCTCTTTTCCGCCAACCCTAAGGCTGAGCTCTGAACACCTCCAATGTTCCAGCTGACAAGAAGATTTTCCAACGCTCCCTCTGCAACGGCTGACGATCCCCCCATTCACTTACTGGGAACACACATTTTTATTCTGTTGACTTCTGACTTTTCCCCGAATCCATTTTCTCAGTGGCCCCAGGACCAAACTCTTTTTTTTTTTTTTTTGGACTTCACGTTTTCTCCCTCTTCGCTTTTCCGTTTGGAGCAGGAGCCAGCCTTTTACACTGAAACACCGGCTAGTCTACATCTCAGAGCGCATGTTACAGATCCCAGCTGCAGTTCGGCTCTGTTTTATCGCCTGACGCGTGCTGTTGCACAGAAAGCGGGAAAAGCCTTAGATCCAGGTTAAATCCCTTGCATGGGGAGAGATTTGAATTCCACTGGGAAGCGCTGATCCTCCCACATCCGTTTTGAGCATCCAGCTCTCGTTCCTTGGTTAAGTAACGTTAGGCTGGCGAATGCGTTTCACTCCATTTCCCTTTCACAAATGATCCAAGAGGCAGAGGAGTTGCTTCCACCCTCTTGGGGCCCCAAATTTGCAAGCACGTCTTAACCACAAATGATGCCCGATGCAGGCAAAAGGGATCAAGCGAGCCAGACAGAAGCGCCCAGAAGCGACACCTTCAAATGCATCCCATATATTATTGTTGTGTGCCTTTTATCTTTAATAAATACGAGTGTGAAAAGCCCTGTTCATACGAGTCCAAGGGACTTCTATGCTACCTTCTAAAGTGACGTATTAGTGTTCCCAGCACTGCACGATCATTAATTACCCCTTGTGAAACAACTCTGTTCCTTTTGCAGGCCGGTAAACCCAGGTGATTTGCCCAGCTGCAGAGCCAGTGGAAGAACTGAGATTAATGCTTGCACGCTCCTAATGTCCAACCCTACGTGCCTTCTGCTGGACTGCACAGCTCTGATTTTAACCAGCCCCCAAAATGTGCAGTTTCAAACGTACAGTGGAATAGAGCAGAAAATCCCTGACAGCATTTCCATTCGGCACCTCAACACGCAGGGTTTGATCGTGGTCTATTCATTGGGGCACTTTGCAACATTGCATAGCAAGAACGAACACTGGAGCAAACGGGCATCATTACTTTGCTTGCAGACTTAGTACGTGCCACCTGTGCCCACTAGTAAAATATAGCAATAACTTAAACTAGGATGGGAGCCCAGGTGGAAACATGGCTGGCTTTCAATTCTGGGGCAACACAGAGAGGTGTTTTGAAAGGAGGTCTACCATGTCCTTTCAATCCAGTCCATCACTCTTTCCCCCCCATGCAGCATGAGGCGTTACTCACGGTGGAGTACGAACATCAGGGTGACTAAGGATTAATAAAAGGCTGCACTTACGGAGCAAAGGCACTTATCTGAAGAATGGATATATCCAAAGACATGGGTCAAAAGCAAGACCTTAATGCATTTGTACAGCACCCAGACCTTCCACTCTGTATGGGCATAGGAGTCTCAGCCTTGGACAACACATTATATTCTTCCTTCCATAAAGGACTACATAGACCGACAGTGCCACATGGTCACCTGGTAGCAATCGGCAAAGCCCTGCTGCTTTCAGAGGCACAACAAATGCCCGTTTAGAGCAGCTGAAAATCTGATGCGAAGTACTAGGAGGGCAACAAATGAACAAACCTATCTAGTAGCTCAGTCCAGCTTGGAGGACTTACGCACCGAATACCCAACCCTCTTTTTATTGCATGAGCTGAGGAGGAGGAAAAAGTGGTATGAGACTCACCATCTATTGGGACAACACCCAGGCCTGCTTCTCCTTCGACTGGAGAGAGGGAAAGGGCAAGATGGGGAATGTTTGGCTGTACTTACATTGCAAAATTGCTGTCGAAGAAACACCTGTTTCTCAGCAGCCCTGCCCAGAGCTGGACGCCGACGATCCCAAAGATGAAGAAGACAAAGAAGCACAAGAGAAGGACGTTGCCTAACATAGGCAGAGTATCTAACAGCAGGGTGACGAGTATTCGCATACCTGTGGGGAGAAGGAGACAGCAGGTTACAGGGGTCCCTAGCAAGCCCTTGGATGAGACATAGGATCTGGTGCCCTCATCAGAGTTCAGAGCCCCTCCGAGGCCTGGGAGGTCCAGATCTGGCCAATTCTGGCTCAACTCTTGCTTTTCATTTCGAAAGGCCATAACATATATTACAACGTGCCTCAGAGATTATAGGTCAGATGCTACTGCACTTACTGGGCATCTAATGTGGACTTAGGAACCCAAGTGTGAGTCTATTCCACCTTACTCAAGGCCTTGAAAGTCCATGCATGCGCCAACTTTTGTAACCCACCGCTATCCTTCTTTGCAGACAGTCATAAAAAGGCAGTGAGGAAGAGGGGGACCCACTCACTTTTTGTCTAAGCCGTATTTCAGGGATTCAAGCAGGGTGGAACAGACTTGCATGTAAGTGCCTATGTCCACTTACGCACTTCATCGGTGGAAGAGACTTTGGCCCCAGGGATCTCTCATAAGCAGCAGGCACTGTACAGGCACCTAGTGGGACACAGGCCCTGTGCCAAAATACTTGTGAGCTAAACTGCAAAAACAAAGCATGCAAAGGGAACCGGAGGAATGAAATGACCTGTTCAGGGGGTTAGGATTTCACCTACTCATTTCTTTCTGGGGACAGGGCAAGATGCACTCTACATGGTCCACACGAACCCAGGGTTCATCTGTTCAGTGTTTGGACGTAGCAGGTTTCTCTCCCTAACCAACTACGAATACCCTGCATAGTTGGCCAATATGTATTTTTAAAAACGCACGAAAGCGTTTCAAACACATGCCACAAACTCTCCTCCAGAGCTTGGAGATGGGACCTCAGTGGGCTTCACACCTTTTCCAAGGACCATGTCTGCAAAATGAACACAAGGGAGATGGGGCTCTCCTTTGCTATACTCTGCTAATATGCTTCAGCCATTAATTTGAGGCACCATCTCTAATCCACGTGCAGGTCTGTACGTGAGATTGTCAGCAAGGCAGAGGTTTGTGGGGACAGTGCATCTTTTGGCGTGGAGTGGTCTCTCGCACTAGGAAAGAGGTCTGAGGTCAATTCAAGACTATGTACCACCAGCAAGAAACGTTCCTGGTCACTGCTGGCCTGGCCTGGGTTCAAACCCATGACCGAGGCTGCAAAGAAAGGACAGGGGGCCCTCCTAGAGTATCTTTACCTCCAGTCACTTGAATACTTTATCTCCCATTTGAATACTTTATCTCCCTGCTTTTTGCTTTGGTCTCTGCTGGCTTCCTAAATGCAACCTGCTTGTCTTTCTCCCTGCATCAGGCCTCCTTCGAATGCGTTTTTCCAAGGGGGTTTCGTGCCATTCAATGCTCGTCGCCAGGCCCGAGGCTATGGGGACCGAAAAGCTTGCACCCTGTGCAGTGGTGGTGCGTAGGACAGCGGCAATTTTTGCACCCGCCTCAAATCAGTGCTCAGGCTGGTGCCCCGCTTAGCCCCTCCTCGTTACCCTACTAGTGTAGCCTCACGAGTGTCTCTCTCAGTGGTTGCAAAGGTGGCATAACTTTCCTGGAGAAGCTTCACTTGTCCGCCCATCCCCCCCAACCTCAAAAATGGCAATCTGGGGGGGCAAGAAAAAACACAGAACAGAAAAAAAAGCAGAACAGAAGGGAAAGGGTGCCTTCTCCCCAAGGGACCCTTCTCTCCCTGGAGCGCGTTTGTGCAAGAGGACTTGAATATCACCCGCTACCTGCTGCTGCTTTCACTGCAGTGCAATGCATCCTTGTGCTACACACAGCAGTCACACTCAGATCGGGGTAGGGGGGCTAACTGCTTTATGCTTTTGCCCCCCAAAACCCACAGATACTGAAGCTAAAGAGGAGCCTCTCTGCTTGGCAGCAGCAGCAGGTCTTTTATCGCCTCCCTGGGCCTGCCGCTGGAAGGCAACACCGCTCCGTGATGCATGCAGGACGTCAATCCCTTCCAGGGAGACTGCAATCACCAGTGCCGACCGAGGTGTCCAAACCCGCGTGCCAGAGCCAGGCAGGATTCGAGCTCCCGTGCAATATTTATGCAGCTGGTGGAGAAAGAAGCACGGTTGGACCACAAGACCCCGGAGGGGGCACGCGGGGAACGCGGCTGAACATCACCCGAGATGTACAGGAGCGTGGCCCATCACATGGTAAGCCTGTCAAGCCTGCTGCGTTCTCGCAGAGGGCTCGCCGGTCTCATCAAACCGTGCGGCTGTCAAGCCTTTCGCCCTTTTACAATTACTGACTGATTGCTCGGGCTGTCTCGGGAGCCCGGGCGGCGGTCCCTTTGGCAGATGAGTTTTGAACGCGATGGGGCGGCCCGGATGCCTCGATCAAGCATTTGAAGAAGACGTAATTGCTCCATAAGGACAAGAGCAAGTTGGCAGAGCTCCCCAGGGGAGCTGCAAGACAGAAGGAGCGATGGTTTCAAGTTGCAGCAAGGGAAGTTGAGGTTGGATATTAGGAAGAATTTTCTCACTGGGACGGTAGGAAAGCACTCGAACAGGTTACGCAGAGAGGATGTGGAGTCTCCATCCTTGGAGGTTTTTAATACCAAAGCTTTGGGTGGGATGAAGTGCTTGGGGCTAATCCTGCTTTGAGCAAGGGGTTGGACTAGACGCGACCTCCTTCTAACCCTCCTCGTCTACGGTTCTGTGATATCTTTACAAGTTGAACACCTGCTCTCTCTGTGCCTGGATGGAGATGCGAGCTCTACCCTGGCTTGCAGGAGTGTTGTGGGACTGCGACCCAGGGGAGACGGCAAGACTGTCATATCAGGGTCACAAGCGCCATGTCCGTTCTGCAAATAGACACACGTGCAGAGGTCTTCCAGCGTTCCCAAAGCACGGGCCAACCGCTGCCTTGCCTCTCCTTGCTCAGAAGCAAGAGGTCAGGGTGACTTCAAAGTCTTAAGTGAAAACTAGAACAAAAAAAAAAACAAACAAAAAAGTCCATTCTGGGGGGATAATGCAATGCAAATTAGTAGTTCAATAAAGGTTAAACGAGTCTCTGCAAGCCCAACCAACCGTGATGTGAACAGCTGATAATTGCAGCTTTGAGGGGGAAAGAAAGGAAGGACTAAAAAAACCTTGACAATGAAGTTCGGAAAACAAAGAAAGGGAGAGAGTCATAGGGACTGAACTTTCCCCAAGAAAGCAAGTGGGGGTTTGCAGCGTGGCGCGAATCAACGCACCTGCCCACACCGCGCTGGCGACAGCGCTGTCTTCAGGGGCATTTTGTCTCGTTAAGATGCTGCTTCCTGTCTGCATAGAGCTGCTTCTCCCATCATTTCCCTCTGTAGGTTGCTGCCCTGCTCCACGATGTGTCCCAGGTGGATGAAGAGTGGCATTTGGAAGCCGACCTACATTTTCTCTTACGCATTTTCAGGTTGATCCACCTTCCAGCTAACCCCGTGCCATGTCTAATGCATCTCCCAGCAGAGCTTAACTATACTGGGCAGCATCGCAGGGTCCTCAGACAACCAGCGGGAGCTTCGCCTGCATCAGGGTTAAGTGCGAATCATCAGGATCTGGTCACCTGGCTCAGGCTGTCCCGTATTTTTCAGCATAATAGGACCAGATCCTCAGCTACCGTCGACAGCCGTGGCATGGATGTCAAGGGGTACGCGCGGCACGTGAAAGCGCCACTTTGTCAGTGGGCAGACAAGTTTTTTGGGGGTAAATGTGATCTCTTTTCTTCGACCAACTAAATAGTTGGAAAAATGGTTCTTCCTCGACTCCCAGCCACGCGCGGCACCCTATCGCCTTCGTAAGCTCAGTCAACAGCCCAAACTCAAGGGGATGAAGTGTCATGACAGATATCTACAGTTCAAATACCGGAGGTGGCGGAGGTGAATGCACAACATGGGGATTTTTTTTTTTCTTCCTTTTTTGCATTTCATAGCTCTCGTTCCCAGCACATGCTGTAATTTTAACCCCCCGGGGGCATAATGAACAGCGCTGCCCTTCATATTTCCGTTACAAATCTATCTTTGGAAAAGCGAAACGCCCACGTCATTCCCCGTGGTAAGAGGAAATTGGGCTCCTGTGCCCTTCCCCCACACCCACTGAAACCCTCACCCTCTTATTTTTTTTTTCTCCAAAAATGGTTGAAATGTCTCGTCTCATGCCAGACAACTTTTTTTTTTCCACTTGGTTACAGCTGGTATTTAGGGTTGTTTAGTGGTACTGCATTGGAGATTGAACCCATCTGTTAGCTATCTACTAAAGGCGCTTTGGACTCTCTTAGTAAAATGTCAAGTGTGCCATGGGAAAAGATTATTAGCATCAGTTAGGCTGAAAACAAGGAGCGTAATTTCTTTTCATTCTCATTCCACGCGGTGCCCATTTTAAACCACATATTATAAATAAGAAAAAGCAATGAGATGGGCTTGAAAAAAACAGTTACCGCTCCTAAACTACCTACAGCTCTTGCCAGGAGCTTAAACTGCAAGAATTATATTTTTCCAGTCATTTCCGAGGAATAATTTCTAATATAGATGATGTTTTTATTGGCTGGGTTTCCTCTTTCTTTCCTTGCCTTGAAAAGAGAAATGTCTTGTGGGTGAATTTATTACATCTGAAAATGAAGTGCTCATTGCACTGGATGGGACCCAGCAAAGCGCAGGGGAGTCGTATGGGTAATAACAGACAGTCCTCTCTACTGTGCAGCCGCTATAGTCATAACCCGCTTGGATGAACTGGCCAGGGGTTGGCTGCGTCGTCAGATGTACCAGTCCAGCTTCCCTCGGTCCATTCACAAAGGCAGCTGCCAAGATCATCTTCCTTCCCCTTGTGCTCACTCTCTCTGCGTTGGATTTTCCACTGACTCCCTCTTGGTCAGCACATTCAGGCCTTTTGCCCTCATGATCCAGGCTCTTCCACATTTCTACCCCACCACACTCATCCAGTTTCTCACTGTCCCAACCTCTTCTCTCCCAGTATCCATCCTCTTTGCAAACGTTCAATCCATGCACAGCAAACACCCACCGCAAACTGTCCCGTAATGTCCCCTCGTTGTTCGCTCTACTCTTTAAAACTGGAACCAAAGGCGGCTGAAATGCATAGCAAGGCTCCTGGTTGAGGTCAGGGGGCCGAGTTCTTGCTGGCCAAGTGTCATTTGCAATGCTAACCAGAAAGGCTCTCACCATAAACACTGGGCCTTTTACTACTTACTGGGCGCGTCTACACATTCATTAATGCCCCATAGTTACTGCGCATTCAGTTTAGTACTTGGATAACAGAGTGCTAAATCAATGTGCAGTAATTTGTGCCAGTAGTGCCAGCGCACACTTTTTTAGTGACGCTAACTGCACAGTAGCCTAGTACTACTGCGCAGTAGTATGTTAGCAGGGTTTTTGCCTGGCACACTACTGCATGGGGTTATTAGGCTACTGTGCAGTTAGTGTCTCACGTGGGCACGCCCAATAAAACCATACCGAAACCTGAAGATACTGGCGGGCACTTGGGCAGCGCCAGGCACTCAGACTGAACAAACTGAGGGGGAGCTGGGTATGTATTTATTAGATTTGACCAAGGGATTTTACATATTCTACCTATAAATGCCCTGAATCTTTTCATTTACACGTAAAAGATGTAACCCTGTCTCTGTGGTTGGCAGAATTAGGATGGCGGCCACCTCTTCCAATACGTTGGGCGCTGTACCAACACGATGTTGCCACGTTTCCATTGTTGCTAAATGGAAACACCTCTGCATACACCTTTTTCTTCCTTCCAGAAGGACCTGAAGGACTGTCCTGGCTTGAGAAGACCTCTTCTGGCTGCTGTGTGATTTCACTCCGAGAGGTAAATCCAACGAGGTGAGACGGACCTCGCGACTCAACGTTACTAGCATAGCATGCCCATGAGTTAACCCGCATTGCAGTAGGAAATACAATCACCCTGCCCTCTGCCTTGCCCACGCTGACCAAGAAGAGAGGAATTATCACATGGAAAAGGTCCCCTGAGGTCCCCCTTCAGCTCTGTTTTTACATCATTCTGTTCATTTTTTTTGGATGAGGTGCCTGGCTCTGCATTTGGGAGGTGGGTGAATTTTCTTCCATGCTAAGCCCTAAAATCTCCCTGGATCAGAGGCTCTTGGTTGGACAAGCATATATCTTCATTACTGCCACTGACTTCTGCTGCCCCCAAAAAATCAAGTCAAATATGGAGTTATCACCATCCCTTTGCTGTTGACCCAGGCAAGAGGCTGAAAGACTGAAAGGGCCTAAGTCAAAAGTGGATGGGATTAATGGTCTCATAAACAGGCAGAGCCTGTGCTTATCTGCCCTGCAGAAATCGAGATACTTCTAAGAATATTAATCCTACTTTGGCACTTCTTCAAGATGCTGTTAACATTATAAGACCATCCTCAATGCTCATCTGGCCAAGCAACGCAACACGCAACGAGGATTTAACTCTGGATTTAATTGCACTCGCCATTACCAAAAAAGCTCAGTGACTATCTATTCCCCACAGTCCAGAGAACAATCAAAGCCACAACCATGACACAGGACACCTTAAAAATCCCACTCCAAAGCCTCAGTATCAAACGCTTAAAATAGCGCCAGGCGACACAGAAATGGGCCGCACGCACAATGTCCAGACCTGGATCAGAGCTTCCTCAAAATGTGGAAGAACCTGGATACGAAGGCCTGAATTTAAGCAAACGCTTATGTGCATGCTTCAACTCCAATGACTTCAAGTTAAAGTTAAGCACGTAGCTAATTGCTCTGTTGAATCACCATCTATATCATGAGTTGGCAACATTTTTGGGCAGAGTCCCAAAGGCACCCACAACTTCAACTTGTAAGATGTTGGCGTGCCAGGGGCGGATGGCAGGAGAGCCACGAAGGGCCTGATCCTTGTTGCGGCCATGTAGCCCTGGCCCCTTCCCTGCTATCCGCCCAGAGGCACGTGGGCCAAGCAAAAGTCTTTAAGTGCCACACTCTGGCGCCCATGCCAGGAGGTGCCTACCCCTGATCTATAGTGTAACCTAATATGAAAAGCGGGTAGGAATTGGTTCATGAGTTCAGGAAAAAATAAGAAACAACTTGATCCTTTTACCCTACACCCAGACATGTCTTGAGGTTCAAATAAGTTTGGAGAGTTTTGTTATCCACTTAGAGTTTCAGGCCACTCTGCATTTCCCACTCCCGGTTCAAACTAGAAACAACAGTACTGAACACCCATAAGACCTTATAACCCCTGTACTGTTTATGGTCTGATCAAACAGCGGTGGGGAAAAAAAAAAAGGTATGAATCCAAACCTTCTGATGTTCCTTCAGTCCCAGGGCACGTTTGCCTCTTTTTTTTTTTTTAAAATAAAAAAATAAATCCAAGAAAACATAAAATTGTCAGAGCTGAATCTGTTGTTGTTTTAAGAAAGTCCAAAAAATGCAAGATCAGAGACAAACTTCAAAGCTTCCTGAGAGCAAACATCCATCTGCTCACTTGCATGTTCAACCCAGGTTTGGAAGCAGAACAATTCAGTGGGAGTTTGTTTTGCTATCTGTCGATGTGCTGACATTATGGGCAATTCATCGAAGCAACGTGTTCAATGAGGATCTATGGCACCATATATTCAGAAAGGCTTTCAGGAAGGGAGTGGGGGGGGAAAGCACTTTCTGAAGGGAACCTGAGGATTTTCATACAAATCACACGGCTTCTCAAAACGAGGGGACTGCACATCAGAAATGGATGAAAGGCTTGTAAAATCTGCAGACCCGGGAAGGAACATTTGGTGGAGGGTTGGTACCAACAGGTAATGATCTGGACTCATTGGTTGATCCTTCAAGATTGGATTTAGAAGACAAGCAGCCGACTCTACTCAATAACGGGCGTAGGGACCACTTGAACGTCCTCTGCTGGGTGAACCCCCGTTTCGTTCTGTACGCCAATGAACGCTCTGCAAGATTTCGCCCGCGATATAGCCTGCTGTGTCACTCATCCCAAAACGAAGCACCGTTATATACATGGGAGAAGAAAAATAAAAAAGAGCCTATCCAGAAAAAACAGGATCTTCCCTGGCCTTAATTGTTCCCCTTCTCCCTCTAAAAGCCAGAAGGAATGCTTTTATTTGCACTGTGCTAACAGTGTCTTGGGAATGTTATAGATAGCATGTTTTTGTAGCCTGGGAAGACAGCCATGAAACTTTATCGGCCCAAATACAAAATTTACTCACCTGACCTTTACCAGCACTGATGAGAAGGATGAATGACATTTACCTGATGAGTAAAAAATATTGCTTGCCCTATACAAGCAGGAAGGGGGAGCGGTGCAAGCCTAACAACCCTTGTGCTCTGTGCCTGGGTGATTTTAGATCTTGGATTTCCCTTGCACTTGGAATATGGGTTCTCCAAGTCCTACACCTAGAGGTATGTCCACACAGCAAAATGGAGGTGCGAACTACTGTGTCCGCTTTCCTTCGCTCTAGCTAGGCTGGAAGGTGCAGCGGCACGGATGTTAGCATGCACCTGCAAACAGAGTATGCCCAGAGGTAACCTGGAGAGTTTCTGCTCAGGTTGCTAGCACATGCCATAAAGCTCGTGCCACCACATCCTAACAAGGGTTATCTGGGCCACTAGCTGACAGCCAGCACGGGCCTGCAGTGCACCCACACCTTGATTTTGCTGCGCAGGTCTGGTTTAGTGGTGTTAATCACATGAGGAATAAGACATCCGCTTGCCTTATTAAAACCTTGGAGGACCCACGGAGTGGATTTGGCATGTCCCTCCAGCGTGGCTTTTTAGTACCAACTGCCTCCAAAAAGAAACAGGGTGGGCAGAGCTATGGTCTCCAACTCAAAGAAGAAGGTGATGGGCATGGAGTAGAAAACTGCTGTCTTAGAGTGACTTGCATCATAGCACGGGAGGGATGAGGCTTCACAACCCAGTAGTTTCAGTGCTAACCACGTTGGCCAACACGTGTAGAAAGGGCAGAAGTTTGGGGGTCTGCGTAAATTAAAGTAAACCCTCCAGAGCAGGGGATTTCTGTGCTCACCAGCTAGCGGCTGATACTCCAACTCTGAAAGGGGTCTCAGCATGCCAGCCAGAATACACTGAGTTATTAGAGCAGTGCTGGCCAGACATACAATGTTGGTCTCGAGACAACGGGACCGGGGTCCAGCATGCTGCATGGCAGCTTTTCTTGCACAGATATGGCCACCCGATGGGATCAGAGTCAATGCAGCACATGTCTTCTTGCAAAAGCCAATTTCTTTTGCCTTTAACAAAAGTCATGCCCAAGCTCTCTGAGATCAGTCCTAGCCTCCTAGATACCACCTAGAAGTATTGGCAATACCAGCTGTATCCTCAATAACATTTCAGTCTCACCCCAAGGCTCATCCTCAAGATACCAGCCATGCCAATGCCATTAAGAACAAGACATTCCTGGGTCATCCTTGATAAAGCTTTGGACATTTTACACACTAGTGACACAACGTGCTAGAGAGTCAATGGGAGTTACAGCTGATTATGTTCTCAGAGGCGCATGATCTAAACCACAAATGCAGCTGTGCCCACCCTACGGGGAAAAGAAGGGTTTTTACTTACTTGGGACCCTGTTAATGGCTCGTAAAGGCCTGAGTACCCGGACGGTTCGGATGGCGGATAAGCTTACATTGTGTCCATCCAGCGAATATTCCAACATGCTGAGGGAGAAAGAGAAAAGAAATCAGGATGGGGAGGGTCATTTTCTACACCTTAAAATGTTTTAGGAAGCCTGAGAGTAGACGCACCCAGTAAGTGGCTATTACAGTGGTTCGCCTAGTGCGGGAGAAGATAAGAGACTTTGGGCCAATGGGTGTACTAGGATAAGCAGCAGACAGATGACACTTGATAGGTTTACTCCCAATTCATTTGGTGTAATTCTACACTGGATTACATTACTGTACCTCCGCTCTTTCTGCGTTTGTATATTTTTAAGCAGCCGTAGAAGGCTGTTGCAAATCTGACTTGCTGGAGCACGGGAGGAAGATACCTGGCTGATGTTGTGATTTACGTGTTGGGTGTATTACCCTCTAGTGGTGGTAGGTCTATGGCTGAAACATCAACTTATTACTTTCTGGGGGCTGTGGGTGAGCCCACAGCACAGTCCAGGGATGCGACTGCAACATTCATAGACATACCCACACTGGCTTAATCTAGTGGGTGTGGGTACCAAGACGAGGTGACATGGGGTTGAGCTGCTGAGCATCCCAAGTGGATGGTACTGATGCCCAGGCTGCAGCACTTAAAGCTAGCAATGCTAGACCAACACAGCTGCATTGCACACTGCATCCCACATCCCCCACAACACTGATGGAAACCATTGGAGGAGGAGAAGTTACAGAAGGAGGGGAAGGGGATTTAGTTCATCTCCTGGCAAGTCCAAAACTCTTCACTATATTTTTTAGTATTTTGCCATGTTCCAAGCAATGGAAACTTCCCCCATTTCCCTTGGGAGATGATCCCACAACTCTATCCAGGTCACAGTCAATAAGATTTTTCCTGATGCAGTGTTTCCTGGTATCGCACGTGGGCATTTTCATGCCAGACTGACTTTTGGTCCATGACAAAAATGCAAACAGCATATCTGATGAATGGCATTAAGGTGGTTGGAGTTGCATTTTACTATCAAACGGAGGGAACATTTTCTTTTTTCATGCTCTGCCGCCATTTCCCATATACATTTCACTCCCGGACCGAGAAAGACGTTAAAGTTTAGTCAGTTTGCTTGGTCTTTTATAGCAACGAGTGGTAAATGTGTGTACTGTTGCTTTTTTAATGGGGTTATGGCTAGTTAGCTTGGTTGTAATTACAGTTTATAGAGTTTGACTGCAGGGAAGTGCTTGTAAATGTGTCACAAATCTTTCACCACTCGTGTTCCAGTAACATAACAACGTCGGCAGCACCGCTGGGACCTGGGTTTTGGTCCCTGCGTCAAATCTTTTTTTTTTTTGTAATAAATACGTACATACATAAAAAACCCAGGAGCGGGAAGGAAGACAGTTTGACAAAAGCAAGCATCAGTAGGCATGTTCTCATCCAATATTTTAAAGTCCCAAATTCCATTTTTCACTTTAAACTGTTAAGGACTTAAACCCCGAGACAGCACCTAACAATCAGGTAGGACAAGTCCAAACACTGGCTAAACTCAAGAGCCCAGACCTGACCCCTGGAAGCAGTTTCTCCTCATTCAATGGGTCTCACTAACTACCAGGTCTTTATGTATGTTATACGGACCTATTTTCCATTGCATTCTGATTTCAGGAGAATGCAATGCTACAAGCACGCACAGGGGCAAATCCTTGGCTAAAGCGTATCAATGCAGTGGCACTGACTCCCATGGAGACGCGCCGATTTATACTGAGGATAAAGTGTTAAAATATTGGACTTTCTGTAGTCTCGAGGTACAGTGCATGAACAGAGAGGCAATTTCTATTTTTAAAGCATCGCATTTTCTGACAATACCATCTCTGTACACAAATTAACCCAAAGCTTCTAATTGGTGTTTTTATGTTAGCACGAATGTAGGGAGGCCTAGGTCATATTTTGCAACAAGGATAGCCTGATAAGCTAAAATACACTGGGAACCTCTCTACTGGAGCATCCAGATGGGAAGAAAAGCGTGCCAAGACAGAGGTGGTGCTAATGATTGGAGTCCCAAGAATACGCTGCACTGGGGGTTAAAGTGAAATTGTGATTACGATCTCACAGGAGCATGGGATAACCTGTATCTTTGACAGAGTCTGCCCACATTTAAAAATACCTTCATTTTTCTCGGCGCCCCCGGAGCATTGATTTTGCATGATTGGAATAAGCTGAGTTTTACCCCAACAAGCATCCTGGTGAAAACACAGAACATTTATGCAGGGGAGATGCACTTTAAAACTTTTGGGCTGGGTGAGACCTGGCTAGACAAAGTTGGGGATGGTCGTGCTTTGAGTTGGGGTGGGTCTAGATCAGCGGTTCTCAACCTTTCGCACCTGACGTCCCACCAACCGGTTTGTCAAAAAACCTTGGTCCCACCATGATAAAACAAACCCCCACTTTTTCCAAGAAGCATAAGTGTACATGCATTTTAGTATTATATTAATCATTAATGGACATTTTCAAATGAGTTGAAGTCCCACCTAGAAGACCTTCGTGTCCCACCAGTGGGATGTGTCCCACGGGTTGAGAAACACCGGTCTAGATGACCTGTTGAGGTCCCTTTTCCAACCCAATTTTTTCTCTGATTCTATGAAGGCTGAAAATGTTCCACACCGGGCAGTCTCCCTGCATACTGCCAGTTTGAAGTTGCAATACATCTGGGATTTCTCTTCTACTTTCTCCATCCTGACAAAGGTCCAGAGGAGGTATTACGTCCGTCTCTGCAGCAAGAGGACGCACAACGTTGCTTTGGAAGCTTCTTTTGGAGCCTCCCCCATTTCCAACAGCTGGTTTTCCATTACCTCTGTGTGAAGCCATTGCTGGGATAACTCTATTGCACCCAAGATGAATATGTCCCTTCAGCTTTAATTGAGCAATTCGGGGCTTTTAAGCGTTTCTTGTTATTTTTAATAACAACCAACTTGTACAAATATTTTTTTTTTGCCCAAGTAGTTAATATTATAAGTCTTTACAACCTTAACTCTACCTAAAAACTTTGCAGCTAGGAGCTGAATTTAGTTTGACGGATAGCTTTGAAACTCAGCACGGGGTGAATGCAGTTTCTGAAACTACCTAGGATTCATTAACGCAGAATATAAGGGAAGCAGTCCTGAGCCCAACCAAGGACCACACCGTGGGAAATTTATAGCAAATACCAGCTCACACCTGCTAGTTACATTGAGTAGGCCTGTAGCCAGCACCAGGTGCCTGCTTTTAAATATGCCGAACAGGAATAGACGAACCATTGTTTAAAAGTCACTGAAATTAATAGCACTGCATCCTGAATCTGTTCCCTGGCTTTGTCCCAAGGAGGCACGCTTGCAATTTATCAGGTGGCTGACTCAGTAGATTCTCCTGTAACTGGATACAGGTTTTTAAACTACTAATAGGACATAAAAGCAGTCAGGAAATGCTGCGCTGAGACCTGGCTGTGCATGCCAGGAAACTGCATGCATGTATTAGGGTCTTAAATGGGCCAAGTCTTAGCATTCTTGCAGAGCTGCTCCTCTGCCGTTATTCAGCAGCTTGCCTTGGATTTCAACAGGCCCCCAGCGAAGAACACATAAGGATCTCTGGGTCTGCCCTCATAAGAAGCATTAATGAATATTATACTTTGCATTTCTTCAGGACTGTCATTTTAGGGTCTTTTTAGGGGTGGATCCAAAGCCCGGCGAAGGCAAGGGGAACAATCTGTGTAACTACACCAGGCGTTGGATCAATTCTTCTTTATACTGTGAAGCCATCCCCAACCCGCGCCAAAACATCTGATCCAGATGTCCAGGCTTCTCTTCATCCTCCTTTTCACACGTGTCTGAAGTGTCCATCTTTGGAAAGCCCAAACATTTCCAGCTCCAATTTGCAGGTTGCGGAGCATGGGATGCACGTGGCGTTCAGCAATTCTTCTACACTCATCCTCTTTTGAATCCCCAGCCCTTACACCATTTTTGTTGCCCTCTGCTGGACTGTCTCCAATTTCTACACATCCTTTCTGTAGTGGGGGGCC
>NW_017729016.1:2730586-2742943 GCF_001723915.1 Gavialis gangeticus
GTCTTGAGAGGTCCCTTCCAGCCCTAATCTATTAAATCTGCATATAAAATGCGAGTACTGGATGGTCAGGTGTAATCAGACACTCTAACATTACCTCTGGTGGCATAAAGGGGCTTTAAAGGGAGTGAGGATACCAGCCCTGCTCTCCACCCTTAATGCTAGGGGTGAGCTGGGACCGTCGCAAGTCTATTGCACTGCCTGTTTTTTTGCTCCCTTAGGCCAGTCATGGAAAGAGCAATGGAAATTAGATTAGCCTCTGGGCTGCTCTAAACTTACATTGGTGACTGGGTGGATTTTGTACCACCTGGGGGTAACAGGGATCGCAAAGTTGGCTTCAAGCTTCCTTTGGTCTCCGTCCTGACCTGCGCTGTACGTACAGGAGCGAAGTAACTGAGAATCAGGACAAGCGAGCCCATGAACTTTGAAGTCAAGTTTCCACTTAGAGTGAAAGGAGGGTCATTCTAGCTGGCTTTGCCTTCCTGAACGGCTAGGTTTCAGCCGCTGTCCCAGCTAATGAGGGGCTTTGGGAACACAATTCAAGACCAAATCCAAGTCTGAATTTGAACCCATACCCAACCTGCTCTGGAGCGTGCTAGAGGCAGAGGCCTCACAAAGGACCACAAGGTCGACTCATCAACTGCTTCACGGCTGCAATGCTGAGTGTGACGCGCTCTCGGGAGTCTCCCATAGGGGACATGACACACATGGACCCTTTGACTTGACTTGAAAGGCTCGGTTTGAGTAAGGGCAGACACAGGTCCAAGCTGCACTGCAGGCTCTCGGGCTGGTCTGATCCCTTTGACCTCCCCTCATTCGTTTGCTGGTTCTTTGCTGGGGAGCGATGGGGGGGAATTCATCCTGCTGCCCGCCAGAAGCTGCATAGACAGGACAGACACCACACTGCTCTGCCTCGGGGTGACTGGTTTGCAGAAAAGACTTGTGCTGAAGCCGTAGACAAACGCAGCGAAATAAATGCATTCATTCACTCGTGCTCCCTTCATTTATGCTTCGCTGTTTGGTGTCCCCCCCACTCTCCTGCAGACTGCATGGCAGAGCCCAGATGTTCCCTCGGGAGCCAAGGTTGTCCCCGATTTGGCGCTGGCAGGCTTTCTCCAGGGCAGGGGTGCTGCTGGCTGCAATCCCCCCAGCTCTGCTCCCAGCAAGGCGTAAGCAGCAACTGCATTCAGCAGAGAAAGCAGGAAAGGACACATGAGCTTGTCATCCCCTGGCACGTGGTCGGCGGCAGCTGGAAACCCAGCAGCAGCACAGCTCAGGGCTTTTGCATCTCCTCTTCCTTTCGTTCTCGCTGCGCTTGCCTCCAGTTATCCCTCGCTTGGTGGCTGGCATGTTCCCTTCACTGTCCCCATCATCCCTGCTTTCAAAAATGTCTGTCCGTTCCTCCCCTGTTTTAGTCCTGCCGTGGCCAGCATCTTTCCCTAGCCTAGCTCTATTAGGCCATTCACCACGATTCACACAAGAGGTGTCAGAAATGCAAACCCTCCTGCACTGATGCACGAGACGAGGACAGCCTACACAGCCCGAAGGGGAACAGGCCTTGAAAGGCAATAGGCATTCAACTACTGAGCATCAGCCGGAAAAATGGGACCTTCCTCCTTCACATGGGTATGTGCTGCTCTTCAGTACAGGTATTTAGTGCATGCTCAAATACGACCCTGAGAAGCTCCAGCTCTTTCTAATCACCTTCGCCAAGAAAAGCTGCTACTCTCTTGGTCTGCAGAGATGAAATGAAAGGCAACTAACACAGTTTGCATGAAATGGGACCCTCTCCAGCGAACAGCTACATAAGCACCCCTTCTGAACCGAACCCTCTTGGGGGGTGGCAGGTCGACGGCGTGGATTGTATTTCTGGTTGCATGGGAAACGTTTTCAGCCTACCCCTGGATCAGAGGGAAGGAAGCAAGTGGCACTGGTGGATGTATTTCTCAGGCAGGCAGAGCACAAGAGCGCACTCACCCCTGGAACAGTCTTCAGGCACAGCCCTGGTTATTTTCTAAATTTCCTTACCCTCGGCTTTCTTCGATAAGCCTGTGAACGACACAAATCAGCCCAACCCAGACAGACAGAACGGTGGGCCAGGCCCATCTATCACCCGCTTGTGTGCTTATGGGAAAGGCCCTGTAATCGCTCCATAGCTTCCAGCTCCGCTCGCTGAAGAAAATAACCCACTTACTACACTAGCGCGCTGGCTGCCAACCGCGCGGCCACCCCGGGGACCGCAGAAATACGCTTCCAAAATACTTCGTCATCCAAGTCGACCTCAAATTCTCTCCTTCCTGAAGGTGACAAGCCAGGCGAGGCGGACAAAGCGACAGAGGGACAAGGCAACTGAGATGCTAAGAGCCACATGCTACCTCTCCAGGTAATCTGTCCTCGCGCCACTCGGAATAGCGGCGCTGCTCCGATTGCTCCCGTGACGGTCTTCGAGCCCCTTCCCAATGCCAATGCAATGCCAAACTGGCACGTCTCCCCAGCGTGAGATGGGCTGGTGTCGCTCTCATGCTACAGAGGCTCTGACCGGGAACAAACACGGGTCAGCACCACTGGGGATGGATCCAGACTGAGCACTTCCTGGCTTGGTGGGGCACGGCGGTACCTTTTGACAGGAAGGGAGAGTTGTGCGGGGAGCAAAGCAAGCTAATCGCATTTTTTTCCAGCCAAGGCTTGGCTCATAGGAAGCTCAGCTCAGGATGCTTCAAGCTGTATTCAACCCAGGAAGTCCTTGCCTAATTGCACATCCAGACAAACAAAGCAAAGCAAAACCAACACAACAAGAAGTCGGGAATTGAGGTTGCCTATCACCAGCGTAAGGGGAAATACACTACAAAAACACCATAATTAACCCCCAAAACAGGCATTTCTCAACCCAGGACATTCAGCAGTAAACTTCTTCTCACCAGCTCACCTATTCCTAAGCATCTACCATGCAGGTTAAACTGCTTTGGAGCAGGCTTCTCCCAGCGTTTGCATCTATTCCTTTAGCCAGAAAACATTTCAGACAGGCTAAACTTGTAGCCTGCTCACGGCTTTCCTGCAGGCTGCTAAGGATCCCATGTCTCCTGGGCCCAGATAATCCAGCGGTATTTCTGGGAATGAATTACCCCTCTCTGCAAAGAGTTCCTAGGGGAATAAGCAGCTGCTGGGTGAGGTGCCCTTTGCAATTTGAGGAGCAGCGGACAGGGTAGACTGCCAGGGCGCCCTGCCCTTCCCCAGAATACAACAATTGCCATTTACTGGGTCAGACCCTAACTCTGATCCAGTCTCCTATTTTGCACCATTTTGCACAGTCTCCTACGTTGCACGGTGGCGGAGAATGGATGCTGAAAGGGAGAGTGAACTGGGTACGACAAGGTATCCAGGTTGTAGCCGTACTGGTCAGGAGGCAAAAGGAATCAGAACTTGTGGCAGAGGTGATCTCTTTTCTTAGAGTTTTGCAAAAAAATTTTTGCAAAAAATTTTCTTAAATTTTTTTTTGGGTGCAAAAATCTAATAAAAAAGGTCACCTCTACCACGAGTTCTGATTCCTGGGTATGATGAAGCTTTTTTCCCCACTGTTCCTCTTTCCCTTGCAGCCTCCAGCATTTAAGGCCCAGGAAATTCAGATTCAGAGGCCGTGCCCCCCCACTCCCATGCTCAATAGCTCCTGATGCCCCTTTCCTTCAGGAGTTTGCCCAGCCTGCACTTCCCTCGTCCTGGGCTAGATTTTCCTTGCTCAGCCAAATTTTGCCTTCTCTGCTAACCCCAAGAAAGTGACTGAGGCCTTCTGGCTACACAGCAGCGCCGCGGTTTTCGTGAGACATTATCCAGTGGAAAATCTCATGCATTTATTTCAATCCCCTACCTGTGCGACTCATGACATCTTAGATTACTAACGATGACAACGCTCATAAGGGTCTAATGCCCTCTTTTCTCATTCTCGCTCTTGTTTCCCTGCCCAGACACAGCAATCGGCATAAAGCAAAGTCAGTTTTCTTTGTGTTTGTAGTCATTTTTTTTTCACATCAATTTTACTTTCAGGTGCTAAAATACCACCCCATGGTTGCAACATTCAGCATCACAACTGCAAGGGATACAGCAGGGGTCGAGTCCACGGTCACTGGAAGTCAATGGGAGTTTTGCCATCAAGGTCAACCGGAGCCGAACTGAACTTGATTGCATCTTGGAGATCCCTTGCCGAGAAGACGGCCTTAACGGTGATCTCTGGGGAGGTAGTGGCTCACCGCGCTCAGATCAGATGGGGCTGTGACCGAGCTGGCAACAGGATCACCACACAAGGGACTTCACCGCTTTTACAAAGTCATGCAGGTTCGCATCACAGGTTGCAGGGGGCTTGGACAAGCATCTCAGGTACAGAAATACCCTGAGTGTTTACACCCCCTTCGACATGAGCTTCCACATTTTCAGAAACTCTCTGTTTAGGGTTTGCAAGGGGAGAGGGAGAATCAGGCACTTTCATACACCTTGTCCCACGGTTCAGCAAATAGCTTAACTCCAAATATCCTAGGGAGGGAAAGGGCAAGCCGAGTACAAGAAACTCGGGGAGATTTCTTGAAGCAAAGAAGGACCCCGTTCTCTCCCACCCCCCCCATCCCCGAGCCCCCGTCTCCAACCCTAGGTCAGGTGGGTGTGATAAACAGCAGCTTCCTCTTTCACATTTCGCAGGTGTGTTTGCAAAATCCATTACGGCTGAGCTCAGTGTTTTACCATCTCCAAGATCAGGTTTTACAAGCTTTTCTTTGGCTCTAGCTCGGGCAGGTTCCTGAAGAAACTACCAAAAGCAGCCGTGGTGCATGTGCATGGGGTTCATTTAAAATGTTGGCTACTGACCCAGCCATTACGATGAAGAAGTCCAGGCGATTCCACGTATCTCCCAGGTAACACTTCTGCCCGAAGATCCCCAAGGCTACCATCTTGATGACCATCTCCACAGCAAAGAAGGCAAAGATGAAGTGGTCAAATGCCTGGGTCATAAAAAAAAGAGAGGAAAACAGTTAGTTCTAGGGGGCTTCTCCCTCAGTGAGGAATAGCAAAGCAAGGGAAGTGGTTGTTTCTGCTATGTGGATGCTGTGTATGAACAGCGGAGAGGAAGGAAGCAGGGTGCACTGAGCACCGAAGTGCTAGTCATTGCCTTGAAATGCAAAAAAAAAAATAATCAGGCTACCTGCTGAGTGCTGATGAGCACAGCCAGGATTTTTATTGGGCCACAATACGCAATTTCTGTTAATCAACTGACAAAGACATGGGAGCAGAAATATGTTAGAGTGGCTGAGAGGTGAAAGCTTGGCAAATTGTCATATTAATGTGCTACAGTCCTTGGGGTCCGGGCAAACTGTCAGCACGGTACCCTGAATTCATTGCAAAGCCCAGGCACCCTGTGCATACAGAGGGTGCAACATGGGCAAGGAGTAGCAGGGATACAGGTAACACAGGTTGGAAGTAGGGAACAGCCAGTACGATTCTTTTATTGTAAGCGTGGATACCATTTACGGTCCGTGTACAAGCACCCTTTGATGTAGATCAAGGTTTTGCTTTTAAGTGAACTTAGTCCTGGTAAAATAGGGGAAAAGGTGGAGGCAGGAAGCTGCAGGGCATGTTACACTAGCACTGTCCATAGGGCAGGCTCAGCCTTTATCGGGAGGGACCAAAACGGCAGGTCAGTGAGTCTCTGCCATTCGACCCTGGGCTTTTCTCTCCATCGTTACCAATGCACACAGTACGTACTGAGCCCCGCGGCTGGCAGAAACGAGCATGGCTTCGCTTCCAGATTGAGCCTCACTGCTCTCACACAAAAATATTAACTATTTTGACATATGCTGAAACGGGTGAATGCCTAGATGCTGCATCGGGTACAGGTTGCCCCATACATTATTAAACAGAACGAGGATGCAAAGATGGGTTTTTGTTGCTGTTGTTTTAAAATCATATGGAAAGGTTGGGGTTTTTTTTTGTGCTTTGAAAAGCCTCTTTGCGGAAGTTACAGCCGCTTTCTTGATCTAGACACATGTTGTCCAAACGATCTGCCATCCAAACTGCTCTCTTAATGATCATTATAGTCGGCAGAGCCTCCTACATTGCGCCTTTGGTTCTTTCATTTTGAAGCCTGAATGGATTATTGCCAAACTTAATAGAAAGCAGGTGGCTGTGACTTGACTTCTTTTCCTGTAGCTCTTGCGAGAGCGTAGGTGTGCGTATGTGCATGTGTGTGAGATCGAGCTAGTCTACCTGTGCTCTGACCTAGCAATATCCTCCTTTTATAAGGACAAACCAAAGCTGGTCCAGCGGTCTCGGGTCATTTGACACCTGACATCTGAGCGTCTCTGCAAGGGAGTTTGCTTTTTTCTACATCATGTTTTGGCTTCCATTCCCCCTGCAAGCTGAAGCCAGGAGAGGGGAAAAGGTTGTCTGACTATAACTTTTGCCCTTTTTTCTTTCTGCAAATCATTCACAAGCGCACTCTGACTTTTACAAATACATCTCATCCTTTGCTACCCTCCAGCTGGGAATGCAACCCATATTCTGGGGGCACGTCCCCTGCGAACTGTGCAGGGACTGAGGAGGCCTGTGAGAGCCACATGCTATCGTTTTCTACTGCAGGGTGAGGATGAAATGCTATGGAAAGATGGACAACAAATAGCAAATAATCAGTGACAAAAACTCTTAGTCATAGTTTCATAGTTTCTAGGGTCAGAAGGGACCTGAGTAGATCATCTAGTCCGACCCCCTGCCATGGCAGGAAAGAGTACTGGGGTCAAACCAACAAGAAGACTTGGTTTCCATGCAGACGTGCGTATTTTTGAGAAAAACAGATGAGGATGCAAAGATGGTCCACTTGTGTGCATACTTCCCAGTGGAGGAACATGGTTGGACCAGGGAGAAACCTTCAAAGCACAGAGGGGGCGGCTATCTGATGGGACCTAGGGCCCAGCTCTGCCCTAGGGGAGGTTAGTCCATGCAGTAGTGTAACTAGGGGCACCAGCCTCCGATGCTAATTGAGAGGGGGCACTAGAATAGCAGATGCCAGGGACCCTGTGCTACCACCTCTCCTCATGTAACCAGAGCACCAAAATCCTTCGTTCCACCTCTGCTTCCATGATGGCCAACCTCACAATTTTACTTTCCTCTGGAGCAGCCGGACCTGACTACTGTTGGATGCTGCTCTAGAGAGGCTGTTGGCTGGAGGCACTGCAGACATTGTGGCACAGGACAAGGGTTTGCACCATCCTCCCAGCTCTGTTCCATGGCTCACTCCATAACAGATCTCTTGTGGCTTCTCTCTTAGTCTGGTTCACATAGATCTGCCCCTAACTTGCCAGAGCTTGAGGCTGCATGCCAACAAAGTCCTTGCCTGGTGGCTTTGCAGACCCATCCTTGACCAGTCTCATGGTGCATGGGTTGGATGACTTGCAAAGGGGCTCAATGGCCTTTTCTTTACCATTAAATAGTCTCAAGGGTACTAGAGCAGCGGGGCTATTGAAGAACTTACTTGGCCCCAGGACATTACACTGATGAACACCGATGACCGTTACATCATGTAACGCAAGGTACCAGGAAGCCTGAGCTTCTCCACAGTTTTTTTTTTGGAGTCTAGAAAATTAGTTCTTGCTGGAAACCCAGGTGGGGCCACACACAGGCAGCTTTGAGGTGGCCAGTCCTGTGGCATATATCAGATATGTGATTGCCAGGGCTCTTCAGGGACTCATAGGACCAGTTAAATTGCTGCCTCCATGAGCTCTGAGATGTTATTAAGACTCCATCATAAGGTTTAGTGAGCTCTGGGTTTAAGCTGAGTCCCTGGCAGGCAATAAGCCATGGCATATAACAAACGAGCCACTTGGATTTAGCTGGTAGACTTGGCTGAGGAATAAAGCAGACACAAAGGGTGAATTATCTCCCACCTCCAGAGAGAAGGACTGGGATGAAGCAACACCATCAACCCCTTTGATGCAGGCCACGCAGCCATCAGAGCTGGGTTGTAGTTGGCCAGGACTGCATGCAAAATTGGCACCTTCACGTGCCATTATCAGTCCCTCAAATTATCCATTCCTCCACTGGATAATACATTCAGAGCATATTATGGCTCTTCATAGATTCTGGTCAGATTCTTAGTTGGCTCCCAAATGAATAGCTATGCTAAAACACTCCCTGTACCGCATTCGCTGATGCTATGCAAGACATTTGCCAAAGGGCAGAAGGATACTGGTCTTACCTCCAGGATAGTGCACCGCTCGGACTTGCACTTCACATCTTCGCAGGGCTGGAACATGCCCAACGTGACGCAGTTCAGAAGGATGACCAGCATGCTGACGTGCTCGAACCAGGTGAACACAGTGAGTTAAGGAGGACGTGCACTTCATCAAGGACTCACAAAGACAAATCTAAGCAGAAACGTGGCAGTACTTACACGTGAAAGAAGCTGTACGTCCCCTTCTCAACAAGAACAAAAGTCCACCCCCATGGCAGCTCAGAAGTGCTAAAATCTGAACTTGAAGTTTCCAGGAAAGGGTCCTGGCAAGGGGAACTCCTGCTGAGATGCACGCGCTTTCATTTTAGACCAGAAGGGAAGGTACAACATGACCAACTGGGATATTTTACATTCGGAGTCATAGGGTCATAGAAAACAAGGGTTGGAAGGGATCTCAGGAGGTCACACCTGGTCCATCCCCTTGCTCAAAGCAGGAGCAGCCCCAGCTAGATCATCCCAGCCAAGGCTTTGTCAAGCCAGGTTCCTACATCTTGTCATCAGCACCTATCTTTTACATGGGTGCAAGAGCAGCCACGGGGCACCATCATCTTTTGTCCTTCCATAGCAGCAGGTGTCTCTGAAGCTCCAGGTTTCTTACCAGCTGATATCATCCATTCATTCAAATGAGAGATAGTCACTCCTTGGCTACCAAGATAGGTGATCCGAGCCAGGCAGAGTTTAACCAACTTAAAAGACAAGAGGTTTGCACTTTTATAGACTAACCAAAATAGATACACACACACACCCCCCTCACAAGCTGAAGCTCACTTCATCGTATGCACCTGCTACCTCGACCTTCAGCTACTTTGGTTATTCCACAAGGTACAAATCTATCCTGCCTTCTACTTAACTTCACCATAATGTGGATAACGAGGTTTCTCTTAAACCAACTTGGCTACGGTCACGTGGCAAGCCCATAACAGTCTGGATTCGAACCCAGAAGTCCCGATTCCTTTCTTCTTGATCCAACCAGTAAGCCAGATAATACATTACTTGCTACTTTCCTTACACTTGGGCATACCCAAGACTTGTCTTGTGGTTAGATTTACAAGTCAGCAGCAAAGTGTTGGAAAAGACATGGTACCAGATAAGGATACAGAATAAAAGTCATAGGGTGACAAAGGCTGAGTGAGGGCTAGACTATACCAATGGGGCCTTCCAGGCTCTATTTCTGACTCGGGGCAGGCTCAGCTCTTCCTAGGAAGCTATCAAGTCTATTTCCCCCCCCACAAACACCTGATTCATAACTGAAAACAAATGGGACGGTTCTTGGTTAGAGAAATCCGCTGTGGCTGAACTAACCATTGCAACAATACCATAAAGCCAACCATAACGTCTCATCTAGAGTACTTCAGCCTACATCAAGAATAGCTCCAGCGTCTTTGCTGATGTAACCTCAGAGTCCTATATCTGTAAAGGACAGCAGAATTAGGCCTAAAGGATTTGGGATGATCCAATTAAAAAAAAAATACTTCTAGATTTGGGAGAGGGGATTCTTGCATTTCCCACACGAAGTGTGAAAGAGCCAATTAAAGGGAGGACAAATGTGTGCGCGCAAGCATGGACGTGGGCATCAGCAAGGGAATCTGCAACGTTAGGAAGACTTCCTCATTCATAATAATGCACTGCTTCTATATTAAGGAAGCCCAAGCAGAAAAGAGCCATATTTGCGCTCAATAGCTCCAGCAAAATTATCCCCTCGTGCCTTGCCTTAATTGCTATTATGCAGTAGGTGGCTTGTTCATTATGCAACGTCCCTACTTAATGCTGTCCCCCGCAGCAGGCCCGCTCTGTGTTTGCAAGAGCTGCCTGGATAATAAACCCAGTGTTTACGTTCTGGAAGATCACCCATGAAAACCATCGAATGCAAACAAGAGCCCGGGTTATTATCAGGGCCTCCATCTCTGGGGAAACAGCTCAACAGCTCATCACGGTGGCCCCCGAGCCTTTATTTATGCCATGCGTGTTTGTGCCCTGTTGTAACTCTCCTCCAAGACGTTGTTTTTGCAAAGACTCCCAGGGCCTGCCGGCAATCTGAGCCGCGAGGGGGGCGGCGCGGACATGCATCCAGCAGGATGTTAGCCACACGCCACCCGGGAAGCAGCTGGGATTTCACTGCCATCCAGACTGTTTAATCAGACCCAGCCACATTCCCGCTCTAATGGCCGGCGGCCTGCCTAGAAGCCACAGAGCAAAGAGAGCAAATGCAAGAGCACATCAGGAAGCAAAGGGAACCTGGCTTCCATTAAGGGCATGTAAAAGCTTGCTGTGATAAAGCCCAGCTGTAGACAACCTCCCAGCCTAGACCGAGGCTGGAACGAACCCGGAATGGACAGCACTAGCACTAGGATCACATCAAGGACTTCAATTGAGCTGCAATAGTCTGTACAAGCCGATGATCTGATTGCAGGTGTTTCTAGCATGCTTATTAACAGGGTGTGTGAGCCTGTCCTTGCTCCAAAGCACACACCACAGAAACACAATGGCCTAAAATGCTCTGCTTACATAACACAACTGGCTCCAATAGAGTTCTCCTATGAGAGGCTGGTAGTGCAATCAAACACAGGAAGCCTGGAGGAGATGGTTAAGAGGAAAATACTCCAGATAATCTCCTGCTGCTGTGGTTCAGTGGTAGAATCCACATCAGCCACGTGGGAGACCTGGACTGGACTCCTGGATGCACCTGTAACTACAGCCATTGAGGTACCAAATGGGCGCATCTACACTGAGGAGTCTGTGGGCGCATCTACATGTTCATTAATGCGCTTTAGGTAATGCACATTAAATGTAATACCTCCAGAAGCATCTACACATGTGCTTTAATGCACATTACACTATTTTAATGAGCATTACAGCATCACTGAAAAACACGTGCTATTTAGTTAATGCACATTAAGACACACTGAGCATTTCCCTAGTACCTCAGAATAGAGGTACTAGATTTAATGCGCATTAACTAAACCGTGTTAATGCACCTGTAGACATTCCCCTACATTGTGAGGTACTAGAAACATGTGCATTTGCCTATTTTAATACACATTAGCTAAAGAGAACAGTTTTTCTGTGATGCTTTAAAGTGAATTAAAATAAAGTAACACGCATTAAAGCACACGTGTAGATGCGCCCTGTGGGGCCTTTTGATTCTGTCTCAATGGCCTAAAGGGCGGGGATTGAAGATCTGGGCAGCCTCCGCCCCTCCATACATGATCCAGAAGGACTGACAGTTGCCTCCTGCTCCAGATAAACCCAGCAGGTTGCATCTCCCCTCCCAGCCAACTTTGGGCAAGGCTGTTCACAAAGTTGGGAGCCTGGAGATGGAAGAATGATGCCAGTGGCTGAATCCAGTGGTTTTAATATTGGGAGAGAACCTTGGATTGGGCAACATGTGAGGGTAAAAGCATTGCGCTGAAGCTTTGTATGGGACATGTCCCATTTCTAATGGGAAGGCTCTATGGCGAAACATAAACTGATATCAAATGCAAAATCAACCAATCAATCCATCAGTAAGACTGGAGATGCAAACGCTTTCTGATGAGCAGGATGGGGGGGAAGGAGGGGGTGACTGCAGACTCCCAGAAGTTGCTGATAGCTGAATTCCTAGCTTCAGTTTATTTCTCTCCCCCACTCCCCAGTCTTTGATGCCTTCAGATTTTGATTCTTGACATTTGCAGGCCTGGCTGACTCCAACCCACCCCCAACTTTGGGTTAATTAGAAGCAGAGGGGAGAATCCTGCTCTGGAAAGAAAAACAGACTCCTCCAGAACCCAACCAAACCTAACCCACTGCTACATCCCACTTACAATGTTTGCATAGCTTGATGGGTTTCATGTGAAACTCCGTGTAAACACAGCTCCTGGGTTATTCCTTTATGCCTGCGTTTGCATTTCTTTCACCCTGGCTGTTGCTCTCTGCTTTCCAGGGCATGGGAATTGTACACTGATAAAAGGTGCTGGAGCAACAGCTCTGGGGAACTAAGTCTTGTGTTTCCTCATGGTACAGGTGCAGCACAGGCCACATCAAGGCAAAATAGCATGGAGGGATAGTCTGGGAGATTGGATGTCTAAATCCCCCTCCCCCCCCCCCTTTTTTTTTTTTTT
>NW_017729016.1:2743041-2744765 GCF_001723915.1 Gavialis gangeticus
CCCCCCCCCCCCCCCCCTTTTTTTTTTTTTTTTACCAACTAGCTGTGAAATTTTAGAAGCAGTGTTGCAAAGAGCTCTCCTGCAACCTGGAAGTTGGAGATGCTCCTGTCCTTTATTCAGCAAATGCCGAAGTTGGGAATGGCATTTTCCAGTAATCCTGGAGAGTTTTTGGAAGGATCCCATATAGCATGGTGGTCAAAAATAAGAAAGATGAAGCCACGCTGATCAGAGTTGCAGCTGCATCCAGTCAACCAGGTGGTTAGAGATTCCCAGCAGGTACAAAGCACGTGAACCCTCGGTCCCCATGAAGGAATCGGAAAAAGGAGAAATTAGGTTGCCTGTAAAGAAATGTTTCCTACTGTTGAGGCCGTAGACACTTCAAGCAAATGCTGTGGAAGCCCTACCCCTTGTCGTGGCTACTGTTAGACTGGGAAGGAGATTACCCTGTAGGGAATGTGCTTGTCTTGGCAGGGAGATAGACTGGAACGTACTGGTGAATTTTTCCCCATGATCAGTGCTGCGAAATTCCCATGCAAGCCCATTCCTTATCTCCTCTCTCTCTCTGCTCCTACCTCAAAAGGACCAGTTAATTGATAGGCTCTTGGAGGCAGGTTGTGAATTTAAACCCCAGCTTGCTGCAGGTGAAGTTGCTCATTATTCTCTTCCACCAGACAATGTTTCGTCTGCATGCATTAAGCACCTGGCCTATGTATTTCCTCATCAGATTAATGACAGTGATTTGCTCCCTAATTCAAATGTGGGATTACCCTGAGTGCTGGGGCCTAATGGAACTAATCCCGCTTCTTGGCGGTGCCCAGAAATTCCTGACAGAGGCAATTTCTCAATTTTTCTCGACAATAAGCTAAGCCGGGAACACAATGTCCCTTGCTTTAAGTGAGGGCAGTTTGCACAGGGAGATATTCTGATCTCAGTGAAAAATGGTTTCTTTCCTATTAGTTGCTAGCAGTTCCTAAAATGCCTGGAAACTCAGGTTTAAACCACAGCCAGAGAGTTTTAAAAACACTCCTGAGAACAGCTTTGACCTTCCTACGCGCTGCTGACACCCCCTAGAAAATGGACTGGGTGGACAGAGATGATATTGCTACTCATGGTGGGATTCGCTATAAACGGCAGTGGGGCACAGCCACACCCAGGATGGGGTTGGAAATACCGAGTATAATTCATGGTGCTCTAATGGGAAAGCAAACCCTAAGTTTCTTTCTCCAGGCTGGGCCACTGCCGATAAAAAAGATACAGTCATGGGATCATAGGGAAGTTGGGCTGGAAGGGACCTCACGAGGTCTAGATGGCCCCTGCTCGAGGCAGGATCATCCCTAACCGGGCACGGCATCCAGAAATGAACGGCAGGGAACCAAATGCAGAAGAGCTACTGCGCTTCCCCAAACACCCTTGGTTCTAGATTGACACAGGTGGATTTCAATTAAGTCAGAGCATTGCATTTCATTACTAGGCTAACTCTTTGTTCCTTGCTAAAGCTGAGCTGGGGCACAACCCCTCCGTAGGGACCTACTGAAATCACCGTTTTGTGATTTTCGTGGAAACTGCGATTTTGGGCAGGTTCTGCCAAAAAGCGTGGGCTCCGCACTTTTGGAGGGCACCCTGAAGAAAAAAAAATTGCTGAAAATAAAATGCGGGCAGTCCTCATGGCCACTGTGGCCCATCCACACAGCCCATCAGAGGGGGGAGGAGAAAAGGGCGCTGCC
>NW_017729016.1:2749765-2752887 GCF_001723915.1 Gavialis gangeticus
GAGGGCGCCCTGAAGAAAAAAAAATTGCTGAAAATAAAACGCGGGCAGTCCTCATGGCCACTGTGGCCCATCCACACAGCCCATCAGAGGGGGGAGGAGAAAAGGGCGCTGCCGGCACGGCAAGATGTCTGCGGCCCCACCCCTCACCACGGTTTGGCTGCGAGAGCTGTCCATCATAGGGCCCCGCCCCTCACGAGCAATGAGTGGCAAGGGGCAGGACCTATGACAGACAGCCTTTGCAGCCAAAACAGCAGTGAGTAGTGGGGACGCCAGGGTCCCTCAGCCAATGAGAAGCAATGGGGGGAGCCCTCTGTCACGCTCTGCCTGTGAAAATGGCTACTGGCCCTGTGATCTGCAGGCAAAATCGGTTGGCAGCTACCTCGAATCTGGGAGACCCCTACTCATCAGGGAGTAATTTAGTAACCCATTGTAAATATGAGTGTAGTTGTGGGATCTCTCGTGACTTCAGAAGAGCGAACAAGAAGGTTCGGCCCCTAATTCTTTCTTCTTTTAAAGAGGGAAGCACATGATGCTTGAGTATTCCCATGACTCCAGGAGCTGGGGCTTTAAGGAAAATAAAACACACATGACAGCTGGCAACATGGGTTGTCCCAAGTGCACCAACCCTCCCAGGTGAGTGGGGTGGGAGGTGAAGGTCAAGCTCTAAGTAGCACCCTACTTAACTTGCTTTTCTGGACTTCCTATCCCTCACCCAAATTATGACCTGCCTATCAGGTGGAACCACGCCAGCTCTGCTGCAACAGGCATCTGCTAACGTCATCAAGACCCGCCTGTAATAGTGACCGACCCATTCACCAGCCGCCTGTGAAAAGTTGGCAAACTGCAGTTGCTGTGAGACCTGTTGCCTGTGAAGCACCACCCAATTTAAAATCAACTCAGCCAAAGATGAAGCAGAGATTTGGAAATAGAAGGACACAGTGGGGACAGACAGGCAAGTCACTCGGGAGAACGCTAATGGTACGAGATTAATATTTCTGCCTTTCGAGTGAATTGCAGGGGAACGGCATTGATCTAGGCTGCTCCAACTTCCCTTTGAGCACACGGCTGTCAGAGTGACACAGACCGGTGTCAGAAAAGACCTGGTAGGTCTTCTTGCGTGTTCTAGATGAAACACATTGCTCTGTTCAGGTTAGATTTCCCCTGTCCCCATCTATGGCGCTTCCAAGAACCATGCTTTTCTAAGACGAACGAGCAAGTGTGCTACCAACCGATCCTCTAGCATGTCGCAGATCATACTTAGCACTTCTTCCAATAACGCATTCAAGTTATCCCTGCAGGAAACTTGCATTGAGAAGACAAAGTCTGTGCAGAGGTAGGATGCAGAAGTTACACGTTGGTCAGGGAGCTGGATTTTGGCGACCCGAGTGGGATCGAAAGTACTGGATCTCGCACACCAAAGGCCGTAGGGGATATAAAGCGGCCAGAGAAGCTGACTGAAGCCAGACTGTTTCATACTGTGCAGTGAGTTGTGCAAGTGTGCAAACTAGACCTACCTACGCTCACTTGATAACAACGTTCGCTTTGGGATTTGGCTTAGAGTTTAGAAGTAGAGGATATGAAAACCAGCTATGCCTAGGACACTGGCCACTGAACGGAGAGCTCAGTCATCAAAACATTACCTCCAAGAAACACTAAAATGACCTAAAAGCTGCCAGGATGTGCTGTATAGCAATCACGCTCCTCTTTCCAGGCTGCCCTCTGCCTTGTTGGTCTATGTGCTGGGGATCTCATTTGATCCAAAAACCCCCAGAGATGCAGAGCAAAGGATTCCTTTGCACTAAGCATCTGTATCCCTTTCATTTCAATTCAGATGGCCCAACAGTTTTACCGCTACAAATACAAGAGCTTATCTTAAATGAAAGCAGTTGAAAGATGGGCAGGATTTCAGGGCACCATCTAGGATTTGTAGAGGGATTTATTGTATTTCTAGATGATGCTCAGAGAGGTTAAATACAACCCAATACAAGTCGCCTTGCATCCGTGAGAGTTGGCCTTGACCGCAGGCAGAGAGAGGTCTGGGCACACGCTGGTTATGATACCGGCCTCGTCTTCCTGTAGCAGGGGAGGGAGCTCTGGACAGGAGAGAGATGCACGCTGAGCCTCTCTCATTTCTTTTTTGAGGGCATTATCGCTGAATTAGGAAACCAGGCGAAGCAGCAGCAGGAAACATTTGAGGCTTTGAAGCCAATGTAATTGGGGCTGGAGCATCAAAGGGGCTTTACATGTGATGGTGTGCAACAGGCCGTAGCAGCAAGATGCTTTATAGCTGCGCTCTGAACGCTCTTCCTTGACGCAGCAAACGTTTCCTGAACATAAGTCTCATTTCTCTTCTCAGCTACAGGTTTATTGGTTCTCAATTTGGGTTTTTTGGGGGTTTTTTTAGACAAAGCTGTGCATCTGCTGCGTGTTGCATTTCCAATCCTCCCCCGTCAAAGGAACTCACCGAGGGTCAGGGACGTGACAGCTGTCCTATCTGTTGCTTTAATTGATGAAGCCGTGGCTGAGTTGCACGAAAAAGCCACCCTGCTGTAACTTAAGGAGCGAATTTAACAGAGGGCAGTCAGACTGGTACGATGACCCATGTAGACACTCTCGCATCACTGTAAAAGTGGCCTGTCCAGTACCTTCGATTCCACTCGAGTCGCCAAAATCCAGCTCCCTGACCAACGTGTAACTTCTGCATCCTACCTCTGCACAGACTTTGTCTTCTCAATGCAAGTTTCCTGCAGGGATAACTTGAATGCGTTATTGGAAGAAGTGCTAAGTATGATCTACGACACGCTAGAGGATCAGTTGGTAGCACGCTTGAACCAGCTTCGGCTAAAGAGAGATGAACTGATCTTACAGCAAAATAGGAGCTTCCAAAATTGAGATATACACCTGTTTAATTAAAACTGGCTTTAAAAACCTAACTTCACCTAAACGGCGGATATTTCCCTGTGCACAGAAAGCCCTGATCCACCCTCAGCCCATGAGCTGGCCAGGGCGTTATACACTATGATGCAGCAAGGGCCGAGTTCAAAAGAAAGGTCACATCTTTTCAAAAAAGAGAAAAACAGTTCCTAATAAACGTCCAAGTTTAACTCGGTAAGGATTGCAAA
>NW_017729016.1:2757887-2760226 GCF_001723915.1 Gavialis gangeticus
GAGCTGGCCAGGGCGTTATACACTACGATGCAGCAAGGGCCGAGTTCAAAAGAAAGGTCACATCTTTTCAAAAAAGAGAAAAACAGTTCCTAATAAACGTCCAAGTTTAACTCGGTAAGGATTGCAAAATGCGAGGTGATTGCATACAACCATGCGCCTCCTATTCGTGCTTCCTCCACCCCAGACACTGAAACCATATGGACCAGTTCTTGCATCTGCTCTTCCAGTGAAAGTCCAGCACATCCCTTCTAGACGTTATGTCCCGTCTTAAAATTAAGAAACAACTGCTCTTTGTCACATGAAGACGCCATATGTTGATAACCACCCCACCAAACCTGCACTGCGGATTTAAACTTTGACTGATTTTAATCCCTGTTTTAGCTTGTTCTCAGTGCACTCATCTTGTGAAGGTTCCCCATAGAAACCATAGAGAAATCAAGTGGGAAGGGACCTCCAGAGGTCATGTAGTCCAAACCCCGCCTGATGCAGAATCAGCCCTATCCAAACCATCCTACACAACACATAATCTAACCATTTAGTAACACTACCATCAGCCCTGACACAACACAAGACATAACACCTGAACCTGTCGCAGGCAAAGCAGAGGGACCACAGCAGCCAACGTCTTGCTTCTGTAAAAGGTCAATATATACTCAAGAGATCCCAGGTAGAGGGCCATGGCCCTACTACAGAAGAAGGCAACACTGCTGACTTTCCAAGCCAATCTGGCCATAGGGAAACTCCAGATGAAGGCAGGCGTGGAGATGGGATCCTCAACATGTAACAGAGCAGGCACAGGTCTTGGTATCAAGAAACCCGGCTTGTAGGTGCAACTGAACGGTGCTTCCCTGTGCACCCTTTGGCAAGCCACTACCTCCATAATACTGCTGGGAATAATCCATGTTTTCCATAGCTGGAATTCTCCAATTCTGTAATTCTTCAAGATGGAGACCTTCCCCACAACTTCTAATTGAAAGGGATGCACACCTCCAACCAAAATTGGTTGAAAACCACTCTTCCAGTGCATTTCATTTTCAATGCACTAGAACAGCAGTTTTCAACCTTTTTTTCCATTTGTGGACCCCTTTGGAAATTTCGCTCGGAAGTCGTGGGCATTTGCATACTTCTGAAGGATCATAGTCATCTTTCACGGACCCCTTCGGCAAGGTCTACGGACCCCAGGTTGAAAACCACTGAATTAGAAAAGTGTTATTATGCTGCTTCTGACTGGCAATTTTGGCTCGTGTCCTGTGACACGGGAGGAATTTCTTCAAACCCTATTTCCTGGAGACAAGCTGAGAGGAGAGAACTGCAGCTTTCAGTTTGAAAAACAAGAATATTTCTAGCCATCCCGGTTGCCAGAAAAATGTGACTTGAGGGCAACCACCAGGCGCAGAAATCAGGAGGTGAAGGCAAAGACTCTGACATTTGTCATATTTAAAAAAAAAAAAAATCTCATTATTTTTAAGTTAAACTCATGTTTTCTGGGGGGGGGCCCTGACCCGTGACTTTTGATGCTTGGCATATGGGTATGATGACTTGTTTTTGCTGTATATACAGTATGCAGCTCTCAGCAATAAAGCGACAAGTCATAAAAGCCAAGTTCCAGTTACAAGTAAAACACATGTTTACAGGAGAGGCAGTCAGTGGATCCTGCAGTGTTTATAGGCTCAGATGTCGCTAATCAGAGAAAATGAGGGCTGGAAAGGACCTCAGGGGTCACATCTAGTGCAACCCCCTGCTCAAAGCAGGACCAGCCTCAACTGCATCATCCCGGCCGAGGCTTTGTTGAACTGAGTTTTGAAAACCTCCAAGGATGGAGATTTCACAGCCTCTCTGGGTAGCCTGTCCCAGTGCTTTACTACCCTCTTAGTGAGAAAGTTTTTCTTAATATCCAACCTAAACCTTGCTTGCTGCAACTGGAGCCTGCAGAAAAGGAACTGGGGGTTGCAGGTTAATGCACAGCACACCAGTTAATGCGGGAGCTGGGCACTGACCTACTGCTGAAAGTCAACCAAACACAACACATATAAATCTTTAGCTCAAATGCTACAAGTTAGAGATCTCCGCATCCCTCTATGAGCAGGAACACAGCCTAACGGTGAAGATACGCATTACACCCAAGCTGTACTACGGGCACTTAAAACATGAGCGTCTGCAAGTTAAAGCCCATTAACTCATGCTAAGTGGCCTTCTGAGCAACTCAAAGTTACACCACTTCAGATGAGGGTCTATGCTACCCAGCTCATGTTCAGGTAACTTCAGTCTCTTCCACAGAGATAAAATGAGCAATCTGCAATTCTCCAGCGTCCCAAGGTGCACCGCTCCAGTCCATCCAA
>NW_017729016.1:2765226-2770884 GCF_001723915.1 Gavialis gangeticus
GTTCAGGTAACTTCAGTCTCTTCCACAGAGATAAAATGAGCAATCTGCAATTCTCCAGCGCCCCAAGGTGCACCGCTCCAGGCCCTCCACCCCCACCAACCCAGACCAGGGACAGAGCCCAGGTTTGGACAGAGGTCATCCTCCCTTAGGCAGGGGGTGCAATAGATGACCTCTTGCTACCCTACTTCTCTGTGATTTTCTATGATCTCAGTACTCCACAGATTCAGTATGGTCTGAATGGGACATGTAACTTGACCCTAAGTTAGGAGGTATAAGGCATGGAGGCAGTTGGATTCACAGAATCATAGCAAATGAGGGTTGGAAAAGACCTCCGGAGGTCACATCTAGTCCAACCCCCTGCTCCAAGCAGGACCAGCCCCAACTACATCCTCCCAAACAAGGCTTTGTCTAGCTGGGCCTTAAAAACCTCCAGGGATGGAGAGTCCACCACCTCTCTAGGTCACCTGTGCCAGTACTTTCCTACCCTCTCCTCAGGAGAAAGCTTTTCGTTTTCATCTCGACAATGAACCCATCAGAAGAGCACAGCTTTGTTTGTGCAATGAACTCCACCTGGCTTGATCAGAACCAGGCTCTGCGAGCCCAGGCACTTAGGCAGAGCTACACAGAAGGAAAGACCTTGCAGCCAAGGTCACATGTGCATTTCCTGCACATAAACCCTCTTCTAGCTCTTTTACTAGCAGGCTGGAGAAACTCAGCATCAGAAGTCATGGGGGAGGTAGGACAGGAGGGGAAAACACTCTCTGTCAAACATGGAGACTCTCAGGAGGCCGGCCCGGTGCCAGAGGACTACTGTCTGCCTCTCATCGTAACATCTCTTTACAAGCCGTCCAAGAAGCTGGCTGCCCGTGGCCGGAGAGTAAACAGACTCAAGGAGCGGCCCCTGCCAGATGTGCACAGCTGTGCCATGGCTGCTCCATCTGCAGAACAGCCCCACATGCCATTTGCTTTGATTTAGGGAGGATCCCAAGTAGAGGGAAGATGCATGGGGGAAGAGAAAATGTGCTGTTCACTTGGCTCAGCTTCCCTAGACTTTCAGTCCTCCCCTCTTCTCTTCAGTTCTCGGGATCTAATGTGGCAGCCATGACGAGGAAAACTGGAACAATTGAGAAAAAGGCTAGGGTTAGGTCGGGTCCGTTACAAGGCTCCTGCATCAGGCAGAGATGGGACATGGTCGTGTACCTCCCAGCTGATGTATTCTTGCTGGCAACTCCTTCCCCTTCCCGCTCCTAGATGCACCCAGGCTGAGAGAAGAGTGTTTCTGCTGGCTTAGTCCCTCTCCTTCATGGAAGTGGTACAGCTAAACTAGCTTCTGCAGCCATATGCTGCATATCTACTGAGGGGCTGTGTTGCCGTACCCATGACCAGGATAAATATGGCAGCAGCAATGTCTGAAGACGAACAAGCCCTTGAAGAACCGGAAGACAGGATCTCCTCAGCAGCTGGCCCCATGAGCTCTCTTCCTCAAGATTCAAGGTAAGCATGAAGGTCCCAGCCTCTAGCACAAGCCGTCACATTGGATTTGTTGCCCTGTTTACCTAAGCAGAAGAACCAATATCACCATTCTTAAAAGTGGCCACCGATGTGGGACAACCAGCTCGAGACCACGAAGACCGGGTTCACTGATGTGGGACAACCAGCTCGAGACCACAAAGACCTGGTTCATCAATGTGGGGCAACCAGCTTGAGACCATGAAGACCTGGTTCAATCACGTGGGACAACCAGCTCGAGACCACAAAGACCTGGTTCAATCACGTGGGACAACCAGCTTGAGACCACAAAGACCTAATTTGCAAACAATGCCTGGCACCCATAAAGCCAACCCAACCTGACAGAACCTGCAGTTTCTCTGAAAATCAGCCCAAATCCCCTCCAGTTCGACATCATGACACTGAAGTGCCCCAAGTCAGTGGCCATGTCAAACTTTTGTTGCAAGTCACTAATAAATAATGGAGAACAGGATAAGACAAACTGGGCGCATCTATATGTTCATTAACGCACTGTAGTTACTGTGTGTTTAGTTTAGTACTTCCTTTATGAAGTACTAAATAAATACGTAGTAACTACATTTACTGCGCAGTAGCGCCGGTGCACGTTTTTCTATGACGGTTACTGCGCAGTAGCCTAATAACACTGTGCAGTAGCTTATTAGCATTGTTTTTGACCAGCACACTACTACACAGTGTTATTAGGCTACCGCGCAGTAAGTGTCTTGTGTAGAGGTGCCCGCTGAGCACCTACCGCATTCAGGCTATTTGTTGACCTAGGGCCCCAGAAGCCAATGGGAGACAGTCCTCTGACTCAACTAGGATCAAAGATTGAACACGGGGCTGGTGCCTGTAATCTTTGCAAGGGGCTTGGAGTTGATGGTGGAGAATATGGTGTTGAATAAAATACGTCTAACAGTGACACCCGGGGGGGCTACTGGATTCGATCCCAGCTCTGCCGCTGGCTTTCCCTGAGAGCTTGGTGGGTCACTTCACATTTTCTTTCCCATGCTTACTATTCTTTGATCTATTCACATTGTAAGCTTTCTGGGAGAAAGAACTGTATGTATTTACAGCACCTGAATTATGGAGGCACCCAAATGTTGGAACAACAGGAGTAAATCCTAGTAATAGTACAAACCTCCCCTACTGTTAGCTGTATGTGAGAAAAAAACAACTCATTCAAATAAAGCTGCAGTTAATCAACATATGCTGCTAAATGATTGAAAGATAGTCAGTGCCCAATGATACTGGTTAAAGGCAGGTGGTGGTGGTGGAAACTAGGAAAAGAATGGGGGAAAATGGGTCAAGAGAAAATTCCCAGGAGGCAACTCTCACACGTCAACTTGCATAACGTAAGGAACATTTTTACTTTTAATTGATTAAAGACAATTTTAGTCATTAAACTGCAGGAGATCATTTGGGTTCATCTGCTTGTGAACTGCTTAAAAAGAAAATGATGCAGCATTTCAGACGGACGCCCCCCCCGCCCCCGGGCAGCATGAGCACGTGGCTCCAAAACGGCATTTCCAAAACAAAGCAAGAAACTGAAGTTGGCGCCAGGCCCGTGGAGATGGGGCTGATTGCAGAGACTAGGGAAGGATTTGCCCGGGTGACTCAATAATTACATTTTTCTAGTTTGCAACAAAGAGAAAATGTACCCCCACAACCTCAAATGCACCTTAAGCAATGCACTCTTTTGGCTAGAGGTTGGGTGAAAGCTAAGCCAGTGCTACGGGATGTGTCATGTTTCCAGAAGCAAAAAACAACTCATTTGCCTTGCAAACCAGAGATATATTCAGAAGGACATCAAAGACCCTGGACCTGCCCCGTCAGACTCTTCTTTTCCTTGATCCAAATGCATATTAAGGTCCCAGCCTGCCCATGGGAGTCGAGGGTCTCTCACCATCCGGTCCCTCCTAACTTCTCTGCTGTGACACCCCTGTGTCCTTTCCCTCGGTACATTTTCCTGTAGCTTGCGCTGTATTGTCTTCAGTCATCCTGAAATGCTCCCTCTGCAAATTAGAGAAACTTCCCTTCTGCCCCCAGCCTTTGCAGCAATGACTTCTGTGGCAAAACACGGTCTCTCGCTACCAAGGGAGCGGAAGCTGCAGTCCGTGGGGAAATACCAGACCTGGCAATGTGAGTTTGTGTGCAGAGGATTTTTAAAAGCTTTTATACAAGTAGCAGCATGGTTTGGTCAATTCTGATCAATACCATCCCTTTTTCGAAAGCCCGTTGCTGGACAGCCGGGAGGTTGCTGCTACGCAGGGTTCCCAGGAGCTGTAGGAAGCCGCGGGATGGTGAATCGAACCTTATTGGCATGACACCAAGGTGTGCATTACAGCAAAACCGCCCTTTGCCACAACAGTCCCTGTTTACAAGCCAAGGCCCTTTTAAGAGACAAGCCAGGTACTCTTCAGCCAGCACGATTGCTTTCTTGCAGTTGATGCCGCTGAGATACGAGCCGAAATGGCAACAGGTGGCAAATCCGTTGAGATGCTGAATGCCATCGGCTTGCTCTGAAATCAATGCCAGCTGAATGCGCAGCATCCCTCCGCAGTAGGTGCAGAAGCCAGAAGTCACTTCTGCCTATTAAATTTGGTCTTAAAGCAGGGGAACTTGATTAAAATTCTCCAGCCCCATGCTAGACAGGAGGTCAGGTGAAATGGCCCCTTCGGAGCTTAAAATCTACAATTCAGGGGGCTTTAAAATGCTTGAGTCCATGCTGACTTAAAACAGCACTTAAGCATGGGCTTAAGTCCCGCTGGATTCTTTAAGCTTTTTTGGCGGAGTAAGAACGGACCCTTCCTGCCTGTCAATTCAACGTGTCGTTAGGCCCTTCTCCAAACCGTACCCGAGGGGGGAACTGAAGAATGAATCGCTTTCCCCATAGCTGGAATTTTTTTTGCGTGCTAGACGTGGCCCACGCTGTCACACGTGATTTAGGTGGCCAATTAGTGTCAGCAGCAAATGAACAAAGAAGTTGCAGTGAACAGTCCTCCTGAAAGCCAACCTATTGTGGACAGTCACCGGTAACGGGTACATTTTAAAGACCCAAGCCTGCTGACAGATAATTCGCCAGGAGAAAAGGGGCTTAAAGCTGCCTAATTATTTGCTGAGACTAATTCATCCTGTTCAAGTCAATCCTTTAAAAGCTACAATGAACTTAAAAGAAGGGAAGTGGATGTCCTTGTGACTCCTCAAGGAGCTGCCTTCCTCCTGCTTGCTATCGTAGTTTTGTGAAGCTGTTAAGGAAGACAGATTATGCGACAAGTCATAACTTTGGGGGATTAAGCTTTGAATTACAAAGAGGAATTCAGCACCTCAAAAAGGGCATCTGCACCTTTTGGCTCATGATGAGATTGAGGCAGAGAAACGCTAATCTATCCAGGACTTTGTGCTTTCTAAGTCTTGTAGAAAAAGTTTGCATAATGCTGGAATATTTTCTGCTGTGTCTTGCCATTCACCTTTCCTGCTGGAGGGTCTTCCCAATAGGCCCTGGAGGAAGTTTCAGCAGAAAGGCCCAAAGTGAAAGGACTTTGGACCTCTCCCTTGCCCAGCAGGCGAACAAAGCTGGAAATGTCCTTACCTTCTACTTCCAATAATGGGCATCATCTTGGGGAATAGACAGACTAAAACATTGACACCAGTTCAGAGTAGCAGATGGATGATGCAAACCCCCCCAACTGGGATAGCTTCACCCAATCAAGTGGAATATTAGCAAGAAAGAGTCATGGGTAAAATCCTATGAGTTTAAATTACACTGAATTAGGTTTCATTTGTCCATGCCTGCTCCGGAGTATTATTCTAACCCCCCTTTTCAAAGTACTTTGAGAACTAAGGGTAAGCAGGGTATTGGGTATCAAGAATCATTATTGCAGAGAAGAAAAATGCAGCTTTCTTGCCTGCTTTGGCTTCGGGGAGCTCAGCAATTTCTGCCGTGACAACTTTGCAACTAAATCGCATCTCCTTTTCTTCAAGTTTCTAGTGCAAAAGTTTTGCTGCTCCCCTCAGAAGCCACTGAATAAACATCGCCAAGCTAGTCGGCATCACAGGATGCCTTGTTATTTATGATCTTTGAAATTCAATGCAATCCGCCGCAGCAGCTGGAACGAATCAATGACCACCCAGAACTCTGCAATCAGAAGA
>NW_017729016.1:2775884-2785114 GCF_001723915.1 Gavialis gangeticus
CAGGGTACTGGGTATCAAGAATCATTATTGCAGAGAAGAAAAATGCAGCTTTCTTGCCTGCTTTGGCTTCGGGGAGCTCAGCAATTTCTGCCGTGACAACTTTGCAACTAAATCGCATCTCCTTTTCTTCAAGTTTCTAGTGCAAAAGTTTTGCTGCTCCCCTCAGAAGCCACTGAATAAACATCGCCAAGCTAGTCGGCATCACAGGATGCCTTGTTATTTATGATCTTTGAAATTCAATGCAATCCGCCGCAGCAGCTGGAACGAATCAATGACCACCCAGAACTCTGCAATCAGAAGAAGGGAAGAACTTAAGATTATTCTTCTGATCCAGAGAAATGCGACCTTACCAAAACTCCCAGAACATCATTCAAGAAAACCTTCATCCCCTCTACTTTCTTCTAAATATTGTAATAAAAAGTCTCACCATTTCTCTTTATGGTGTGTTCAGTATACAGAGATACATATTTAAATGGTCTCTCAATGGACAGCCTGCTGCTTACACTGACTCACCCATTCGGTGATGCACCCGCCACGCTCAGGTATGCAAAATGCATAATTGCCTGTGCAAAACTCAGAGACCCCAAACTATTCAGGCATTGACATCAGCAAACGAATCCAACTAAATGTGTGATGCTCACTAATTTCAAAGCCCTTACTTACGTGAGGGATCTGAGCAAAAGCCTGAAGGGTGCTTTGCCTGGTCCTATCCGCACTTCTGTGACTCACTCGATTAAAATACATACAACTGTCTGATGACCTCACTGGAGGAGCAACTGGAACAAATCATTATTTAAAGAGATTGGAACGAGGGCGAGAGACCAGACACTGTGGGAATTGGGTCAGTAAGGGCAAAGTGAAGCCAACACCATCGCTGTACCTTTGAAGATATTTGGATGTCGTGGCAACTCAAGGCTGCATCCTTGACGCGTCAATGGGAGCTGCTCTCTGAAGATAGTTCCAAATGCTGGGGGTAGGGAAGGGGATTTAGCAAACTAGGCAATGTAGGACCAAATCTTGTTTTAATGCTCAGCATGGTGTAAGAGTGACGTTGTAGCCATGACGGTCCAGCACTTACACAAGAGGCAAGGATTTCTTAGGGCGATAAAGTTTACTGGACCAACGGTGCAGCTGGGATAGAGTTAAACAAGCTCTCGAATGCAAGACATCCGTCCTGAGGTCTCTGAAGAGAGAGAGGCAGGCACAGCAAGAGACTGCAATGTGGTTTCCTGTGACCTGAGACCCGACCTTGCATTCAAAAGCATCTAACTTTATCCCAACTACGTAGTTGGTCCAATAAAACTTATCCTTTATAAATTCTCAGTGAAGCTGCAACATCAGGCCCAGTGAATGCCTGTACTGTGGCTAACATGATTTGGCTCTGCTGGTTTGCATGAAGAGGGGAACGGTAGGGAAAGCCAGCAAACTTGCAACTATGCCCTTGAATTTGGGGTGCCGTTCACAGCAAGGGATAACCAGTAGGGCTGTGTGTGTTGTGTAGGCCACCACTTCTCTAGAGCACTATGCACATGTTCATACCGCGCGTGGTTACATCTCGATGCACTTTTATCTTCTCCATCTTATTATTTCAGAATCACCAACTTGTTGCCTGATGCAAGCTGCAACCTGACCCAACCGCTTTACGTTAATGAGTGCGTAACTATTGGTCCTTTCCCCTTGTTTCTGTGTCAAAGGAAGAAGTCACCTTTCTCCATCCTCTCAACATCAAGAGCCAGCCAAATCAAGCAGGGTTGTGATTAATAAGAGACAGAATGAGAGATGCATGCTAAGTAAAAGCTGCAGCTCCACAACTAACAAAGCAGCCAGGTCTGCGCTAAGGGGAGCAGGTCTCAATGAATGCCCCCCACCCCCCGGAGAAGCTGAATGGACTTGGATGGAAATGATGACGGAGACCAACAAAAGAATATGGTTTGGTCTTTCTCTCTATTTTCCCGCTGATCAGCACTAAGCGCTTTACAAAGGGCGGGACTTTCAGTGTGCTATGGGGAAATATAATCCTATTTATACATAGGAAAAATAACGCCAAGGTGTGTCCTACTGTCCTGATGCCCAGGGCTCCTGCTACCGTTCCCCATTCGTACCCACCGTTGGGTGAACCTGCAGAGGTGAAACCACATCCAAGTTGTACCAGCTGCCAGCGGGCGTGAACTGCATGCACCTCAACCCACCATTCAACCAAGGGATATAAAACCAGCCCACCTTTCAGCCCCCATGTTGCTCGCCGCTCTGGCTGTTGTGCCGAGCTCCTCGGGCCCTGTCAGATGAAACCTCTTAATCCCAAAACATTGAAACAAGAATGAATCGAGCACTCAAATCCCCTTCTGTCTCGCGCCTGAAACCTTTGGATGGGAATGCAGCGGGGGCTGGGGGTGGGCGGGGAAGCCCAGGAAATGCACCTGATCTTGCTCCACCGCTGCCTGCTCCAAGAGGTATTTTAAAGCAACGAAGAGAAAAGGCAGCTCGTCCGGCTGCTCGGCGTCCGGCGAGGCCCCGTCTGAGCGCGCTGCTCGCAGTTCGGCGAAGCCAGCATCGACTACCCCGTGCCAAGGGTGCGGAGTGAAATCGGAGGTTACATGCACAGCATGCACAGGAGACGATCTGAACGGGGTCGTTTGAGATGACGACCGCCCTGCATTGCCCGTCGAGCACAGATGCGCCTGCGGGCATGGAAGGAGCACACGATGGGGCGGGAATTAAACAGCTTTGCTGGCAGGCCTTTTGGATGGGCAGCGATTCAAATCGCTCCTGGCAAAGTGCCAGGAAAGCCTTTATACAGAGCCGTCTCGTCACCTATTCGGGACGTGCTGCTTTACAGGTGTCGCTTTGGATTGCTCCCCGTCCGCCGCGCTGCTCCTGGCTGTACAGGCTCTGGAAGGATAAACGATCAAAACTAGCGGCGACGACTGACCAAATTACGCTCAGTAGAGACTTGGGTTTTAGCAGAGAAATTACCAAATGGTCTCCCTACAGCAGCCCAGAGCTGCAACAGCAGGGAAAGCCTTGCTCAGTGCAAGGCTGGAGCATACTCGCTGTAGACAAGCCGGTCGTTCAGTTGCTACGACCCCAGCCCTGGGCAGCAAGGGGGAAGAGATGCCGCCCGCTTCAAACGTAGCGGGGACAAGGGCTGGGGTGCAGGGGCCACAGAAATGGAGCCGGGAGTCTATCAGGAGAAACTGGGTCTGGCTGACTGATAGCCAGTTAGGCTGGGGGGGATGGACGAGACGAAGGGAAAAGGCAGACACATCCAAAAAGGGGAAAGATAGGGGGGCAAAGGGGGAACTGAGTTAAGGACCTGAGACAGGGGGTTGAATGAAGGGCTTGGAGAGGGAGAGTGTCACTAGGAGCCAACGGAGATGACTGACAGGGGACCAGGATGGAGGAAAGAGACCCGATGACAAGCAGGCAGTGGCGGGGAACTGGGATTTTGGTGCAGAAAAGGTTGGGATTGGGGTGGCGAATCCAGGACTTGTCTGATGAGGTCAAAAGGGGCAGAGCAAGCATCGCTCACTGCCAGCTAGCAACCTGCACAGGGGACACATCTGGGGGGGGGAAGGGGCTACATCGGACGGTCTCCTTCCGGCAAAGGGCTGAGCTGGGCGATGCTTGCGCTCTTTGGCCCACAACAGTGCTGAAAGACCCGCTTGAGTCCTGGATACGAGCGCTCGATACAAAACTCACCACGGAGAGGGTTAAGCCCACGTTGTCCCTCCCCAGCGACCGGCTGCAGCAATGCCACACCGATGCTCGGAGATGAGCGCTGTTATCCGGGGCTCTGTAAGAATCACCCGGAGGAGGGCTTTTCTACCGGGCAAACACGTGAGGGCTAATGTGCATGGCCCACCTGGAGAATACGGGGCTGGGAGGTTTCCTAGGCAGGTGGGGGACACGGCATAGGCTGAGAGCCGCAGAGCCAGCCCGGGGCTCGGCGAGCTGCGTGGCTGTCGCCTTGCACGACTGCCTTGCTGCTGTTTCAGGTGTTGGTGCCCGAGTCCTAGGTGAGCAGCCACCAGAGCACGCTTGCTCTTGGGCCCTCGCTGCCTTCCTCGCCGGCTGCAGATCGAGGAGAAAAAGTAGTCATTGGAGCTGACATTTCCTGCCTGGGAAACAGCACGTACCGTTACCCCAGTTGCAAAGGATCAAGCAGAGGCCACGGCTGTCCTGAATCCTATCTGCTTTCATTACGGTCACACGTTCACATCCGTGGGAAACCAAACCTCCCTTCTTTTCCGCGGAGGGTTGAAAACGTCGAGGCTGCTGGGACGGAGCCGAACTCCTGGAGGACAGCAAAGGTGTCTTTCCTCCCGGCTGCTGAGAGGTTCGGCGGCAAGGGCCGCGTATACTAACGCTCCCAAAGACACGGCTTGTGCCCCGCAGTGCCTACATGCTGGAATAATGCTAAGTGATGGGAAAACGAACCAGGGACAACCCGCTTTAATCCCCGAGCTATTTCACTTGCACAGGGCCTGTCCTTCCTACAGGCACTCTGTGGATGGGATGGGTCCCGATTCTGGCCCTCTCTTAGGAGGGACAAATAGCTGTGTGAAGACCCAGGGATGTTTGGTGAGATGCGGCGGGAGGGGTCTGCATCCTTTCCAGCCCTGACAGTGTATATTACCCCTCTGGGCAGTGTGCTCTATACATCCTCCTCAACGCTTGATCCACCAAGGATGCAAAAGTTATTGTCCTTGCTAAGGAGTCCGAGCTGGTTAGTTCAGACTGTGGCAGCTCACACTCGAAGCTCTCAAAAGACCTCGGTTCAAACCCCACTGCTTTACCATCATATGCCATATGATGGCATATTCGTATTTTCCATCGGGGCATACCCCATATGCCCTGATGGAAAGTATGTAGGAGAAACCAAACAACACTGAGTACCAGAATGAACGCATGCCGAAAATCTGTCAAAGACAAAAATACCCCATTACCTGTGGGGGCACACGTCTCACAAGACAATCACTGTCTCTCCAACCCCCCAGCTCTAATCCTCAAAGGGAATTTACAAAACACCTTTCACAGACAAGCCTACGAACTACACTTTTATCAATCTACTGGATACAAAAAATCATGGACTAAATATAGACGTTGGATTTTTGGCACATTATCACCTGCCTGCCACCCATAACCCCAAGTAACCACTCTACATTTTACCAGCCACATCCTATCACCAGGTCAACATTTTACCTTTTTCTCCCTCCCCCCTACCTGCCTCACACCTATCATCTCCCATGGTCTCAAAAGACCTTGGTTCAAACCCCACTGCTTTACCATCATATGCATATGATGGCATATTCGTATTTTCCATCAGGACATACTGATCCTCACTGCATTTTCACAGACCTGCATTTTGTATAGTGGCTTCTACCCCATGCAGGAGAGCACAAAACACCAGCAGACTCTCCCTATACCTGAATATTTTGCTTGTGCCCCCAAATTTGCAAAGAACAAATTTTCCAGTTGCTCTAATAAAAGATATCACGTTTACCCAAAGAGCACTGTTTACCATCATTCACTCCTTGCAGTCTCAGACCAGCAGAGACCTCCTGTGCCTGAAGCCGGGTGACTCCACCTAAAAGCTTGCTGAGAACTTTTTCCCAACTCCCGGTCTAATAAAAGACATCACATCTGCTCAAAGAACCTCACCTGCCCTTGTTTGCCATCCTACAGACGCTGTCGGCTTCCCAGGAGGCTACTAACCATCCAAGTCCAGCGCTGTAAATGGGCTCATCAAACTGTGCCTGGCTGAGGGGGGAAGAGGTGCAAGTGAGGGCCCCTCTTGGCCCCATTGTAACAGTTTGGATCTTAAGGTAAACCTCATCATCGATTCACAGAGGGAGGAGACAGGCCTAGGGGCAAATCCTGCTCAGCTCTGCAAACTGCAGCCCCGCTGATTTTACTGGGGTGCTGCTGTGATTCAGACTGGGCTCTGGCACGGAGAACACATTGCATGGTGGGGTCAAGCCCACAACTGGAAGTAGAAATGGTTTGGAGACCACTGGGATGCCCAGGTGAGCGTGCCAAACCTTGCCCCCGTTGCAATATTCCTGCTCAAAACCAGTTCACTGCTCAATCTTTATCTTAAACTCTGCTTTATCACCAAAGACCCCACGCGGCAGAGATGTGAGCACACTAGCTGCCCTTGCGCTTTCCAAAGGCAATGCACAGAGAGCTGGGATTTTGGAAGTCGTAGACACACGCTGCAGAAACCACCTGACTCTCTCAACCTCGTTTCAGCCGCACAGCATCGAGCAATCACCGCGGTGGCATTGCTTTCAAATCGGCATTAACCCCCAACGGGTTCTGCCATTGGGGTCATGGCTGAAGAGCGATGAACCACCAGCAGAGCCGGTGGCGTCCCATCTACGGCCAGAAACGATCTTGCCACGGTTCAGAAGTAGCCAGAGGCCGTTCCCGTTTTCCTAAATATTTCATTTCTTATCTACATCGATCCCTATTCTAATGAGTCAAGCTGCATGCCGAGATAGCAAACTTTCACTTGGTTTGAATTTTCTCTCTCTATGGGCGTTTCACCTTAAGAACTGGGTCACCCAAATTGAAAGCAGTCTGTTGGGTGCATTTTTAAATACACCACTCCTGCTCTTTTTATGCAGCCTTTCTAAACATTATAGCAAAATCCATTCATCCCTGAGAAAAAGGGTTATAACTCAGTGGGAATTACACCTGCTAGTATCAGCTCTGAAATCACACCCTGCGTCTCCATGTCGATAATGCACCACGCTGAAAGGAAGAACGCCCACGCACCCCCTATCATTTCCGCGACTCCACAGACAACATGAATTGCATTGTCATGATGGTGAGTGGGTGCGCGGAGATGACAAAATGCGGCTGTTAAGTGCGACCACAAATTTAGCAAAGTCGAACAAAGGAGCAGGCACACTCGCAAGTTATAAGCACATCCAAAGTGATAAGGCTTAACGGGCCGGCAAATTTTGGAAGGGATGTTTGCCTTCATGTTTCAGGGGTTAAACTAAACTCTGTTGCAGATTATAGTGAAGGCAGGGACAGATTATTATGCAACTGACAGATTATTATGATTATTATGCAACTCCCAGGGTTTTACAACGTCTTTGGAAGAACCTGGGGTGGGCCACTGTCAGAGACAGGATAGTGGTCTGGACGTTGGCACTGACCCAGCCTGGCAAGTCTGATGTTTCCAGCTGCTGTCTAGGTATCCTTCGTGGTACAGCAGAAGTGATGCAAAGCACAATTTGGTGATAGGGCTCCCGGTTTGGGAGGTTTCAGCCATGTAAGCACTAAACATGCCCTGTTTCAGAGAACACTGAGAAAGGGAAATCTCTATCTTGCAAGGACAAAGAGCAATTTCTGGTGGTGAAAGTAACTCATCACTTCCCCAGCTTGCTAAATTCTTCTCCTGACCGCCCCCCACCGACTGTCTTAGCATCCTTGGGATGCTAAAAACCCTCTGGCCTGCTTCGCAAGAGAGCTACCTGTTTGTCCAGAGCAATGATTTCCCTGCAAGGGGAATTAATGCTATAAAACACAGAAAAGTCTGGGTTCCCACTTTTCCTCAACAGCACATAAAACTAAACATTAGATTGCCCCAAGGTCAGACCAATCCTCCTATTTAGGGTCAGGAAGGAATTTTACCGCCGGGTCAACGACTGGGGGCAGGGAGGTCACCTCCGCTACAGCAGGGGCATGGCCCTCTACCTCGGACCTCGGGACAATATATTAACAAGTATCCTAACAACATTTTCTGGCAGCAGGACCTTGGCCACTGTGCTCCTCCTGGTTTACCTGTGGGTCGGGTGTTGTGTCTTGGGGTTTTGTGTCAGGTTGACTGCGTAGTTTTGCTAAGCAGTTAGACGATTGATTTGTATACGATGGTCTGGCATCAGGCAAGCGGTTGGACTAGATGATTTCTCTAGGTCCAGCTCAACTTCTCCACTATTCTTGACAATTAACAGTAGGTTATTTGCCCCAGTGTGGATGACTTGAGATGAAGCAGGCCTTCCAACCAAATCATTCTGGTTTCCACTTCCTCATGGTACGCTGATTTATCTGGTTGCTACTTTGACATCGGCTCCTGAGCCCAAGCTGAAGCTCCTTCAATGCACCAGGACCCTGTGCTGTAGTTGGGTTGTGCATGTTATTGGGTAATGACCTGCACATAACTGGTTTCCTGGCCTCTGGGTCTTCTCGGACGGTCTTCCCTAAATCTATGCAGCATTCAAAGGGCATGGAAATTTTCCTCTTTTAGAGAAGAAGAAAATCATCAAAAGAAATTATTTCATGTTCCAGAATAAGCCTGGGGCCAACATGCTAATCCCAACAGAAAAATCTCTCTTGGAAAGTCATTTTTGATCCATGCAGCTGTGTGATCATTACAAGGGATGACTGCTGAAACACAGCTCTGCTGCCTGTGACATGGGCTGTAATGAGAATCAGCAATGACTCACCTAACAAACACTAATGACCAGAAAATGCCACAGATGCACCAGAAAAATGGCTGCTTCTCGACTAATGCACCATGGAAATCAATTCGCTCAGGACCACGAAAGGAGTATTTGAAACAGATAGAGGTGTCAAACATTGCTTAGGTTGGGCTTTGTGCGATTGGGGCGACACGGTTATTAAAATACTTTCCCCCCTAAAAGGTATCCAGGTTGTAGCCATATTGATCCAGAGGCAAAAGCAATCAGGACTCATGGTAGAGGTGCTATCTTTTAGTAGACCAACTAGATTTTTGCAAAAAAAAAAAAAAAATCTTTAATTGCAAGCTTTTGCACACAAACATCCTTCATTAGGCGTTTCGACCCAGGAGAACTTTGCCAGTTTTTTCTCTGATGCCTGAGGAAGGGTGTTTGTGCCTGAAAGCTTGCAATTAAAGAATTTTTTTTTGCAAAAATCTAGTTGGTCTGATAAAAGACAAGCGCTCTGCTCCTAGCTGCTGCTGGGATGTATTTATGACATGACATTTCTAATGATCTTTCCAGGGGTCCGTGGGCAGCAAAGGGGAGAAAACACTTCACCGCTCGGACTGAATTAAGGTGAAACGTAACCGCTGTCTGGCACCGACTGTGCTTAGCGAGGGCAGGGTGAAATCTGTCTAAGGAGCTGACAAACCACAGCGTCTACCAGCTTGGGACTCTGCAGATGATGCAGGTGGACAGCGGACTTCTTGTCCTGAACGTCTGCCTGGTGTTGCGACGCATCACGGGATAGAAAAG
>NW_017729016.1:2790114-2805198 GCF_001723915.1 Gavialis gangeticus
GATAAAAGACAAGCGCTCTGCTTCTAGCTGCTGCTGGGATGTATTTATGACATGACATTTCTAATGATCTTTCCAGGGGTCCGTGGGCAGCAAAGGGGAGAAAACACTTCACCGCTCGGACTGAATTAAGGTGAAACGTAACCGCTGTCTGGCACCGACTGTGCTTAGCGAGGGCAGGGTGAAATCTGTCTAAGGAGCTGACAAACCAGAGCGTCTACCAGCTTGGGACTCTGCAGATGATGCAGGTGGACAGCGGACTTCTTGTCCTGAACGTCTGCCTGGTGTTGCGACGCATCACGGGATAGAAAAGCTGGTCAGTTCGAGAAATGTCCTGTTGACCCAACAGAGGATGTTCAGATCTTATTAAATCACTGCCTTTCTCATGCAATGGCGTGCAAAACATCCTCTGGATGGTGCTAAATACTTCCTTGGCCCTCCCATCTCTCCGTCAGCATCCAAGAGGGCCTTCTCCTAAATGCATCTTGGTAGCAAAAGGGACAGCTGCGGAGGGAGGAGTAGATGAGCATGCGGCACTGCTGGCTTGGTGATATTTAAAACCCCAAATCTTGTGCCTAAGCTTGTCTAGTCCTCCCCTGCAGAGACCGGGACAGGCATGGGCTATGAGATGCAAGGAATCAACTGACGCAGCAAAACGAAGGGCGAGAGTACAATAAAATAAACCAGACAGCTTCCAGGTCCTTTCAGTCGCTGCCCACTCAGGGTGAATGGATATTGTTTAGTCTAGCTCACAGCATCTTTGCTAAAGTGCTGGGGCCCTCGGGGGATGGCTTTAGTCATATTTTGGAAAGGCAGCTTGCCTAAGGCTTATCCAAGGGATTAAGTGCCTCTCTCCTCGTTCAGGGTGGCTGTGTGTTTTAATTCAAGGGCCAAAGGCTGAGCATCCATTCCCAAAGTCATCCCGTTACAGCCTGATTCAACTGATGATTACGGCCCGATGGGTAGAAGATACCCATCTCATTACTCCAGCTTGAGGACCTGACCCCTCTGCTAAAAGAAAGGGTCTCCAGGAAAAAAAAAGGACTTTTCCAAATGCAAGCTGGAAAAGGAGAAAGAAAGGAAAAGAAGCCATTCCCCACAAAACCCTTCCTGTTAGACTTATTGCCCAATGTTTGTCTGATGAATAGAGGCAATTATTTTTCAGAATCATTTAAGCAGCTTTGATTTAAGGGGCAGTCTAGACTGACGTTTAAATGAGCTCCAACGAACAGAGAGGCATTATTATCAGCCAGCAATTTTCTACCGACTTCTTTAAATAACTCCAGGCCCCACGTCCGCAGTGTAATAACTCCCCAAATTACGACAATCCCGGGAGGCAACGGACCTTAATGATTTAGTGACCCGTTTTGTCATTGGAGGCGCTCTGTATTGGAACAGGCAGGTAGGAATGGCAGGGTGGGATCCCCCCGGCAGTCGACCGCGTTTGGTTGCTAATAATGACATATTGCGTCTTAACCCTTGGGGATGGAAAGGAATAAAGCCCGTTGCACCGCACCTCTGCAACCTGCAGGCTCCTTGGTGCAGGTGTGGTTTGATGGAGACCGACGTTGGCCCTGACAGCCGAATTGTCAGTGAACCCAGATGGCTTCCCCTCGTGACCTTGGACCTTCCCACTGTGGCCCTCCATCCTGGCGCTCTGGCCAGGGTGAGAAGTGCCCCTGCAACTTAACCATCAGGAGTGTTTTTTGCCAAGGGTGCTGCAAGCCTACCAGGAAGCTCTGGGACTTGGAAGGGGGTGCACCCCTGAGCCAGAAGGGGAAGTGAGAGAGGATTTTGACCTGTTTTAAGGATTTAAAAAAGCCTCCGGAGGCTCTGGTGGTGCGCTGCAATCCAAAAAGGGGGTGCACGCTGTGCCCCTGCATCCCCTCCGGATCTGCCCCTGCCTTTCTCCCCCTTTTCAGTTCACCTCTCACTGCTCCTGGAGAGGCTTCGTCCTCCGTGGTTCGCTCCACTTGAAAGCCCTGCTATGGTAACTGCCTCTTTCTTTTCAGTTTAAATAATATGCACATACATTTTTCCTCCATAAAAACGTTCGGAGGGGCTGCTGTCTCGCAGCTTATTACTGCGCTACCCTCTTTATTGTGCTGTCCGAGCATCTCAGGGTCTTTCACAGATGCTTTGTGTGACTCGTCCGCTCGCCCGTCCTTTCATTTCATATCGTGTCCCTTTCCTCCTTGACACATGGCTTCATTTATCCCCCTTCATTTGAGCAGCAGCCCAAGTCGGGCTGAAGGATACAACCCCAAACGCCGAAGGGGACGAGGCGAATTGCAAAGGCAAAACTTCCGAAAGGGCATCACAGCTGATCATATTCAGTTTGAGCTACGTATCAGGGAGAAGAGTCACCTTAGCCTGTGGGTATTTAATAAGCAGAAGTGGCAACCGTCATGCCTGGGCCCTTTAGAAATCAAGATGAGAGCAACCATTAGTTTGCACACTAGTTTTACAATGTCGTCGACTGGGGGGGTGGCACGGAGAGCATCCACTGCTAGGTCCGAGTCCCCAGGGCTAGAGAGCTTCTCCTGTGCAGAGCTAACCAACTGTATATGCACCTCTCAAAGACATTCCCATGTAAAAGCCCACTGAGTTCATCCCTGCCATGCTTTGCAGTGACAAATTTTGCTTTTCTTTGTCACTCCTTTCCTAGCCCGGCAGGCAAATGCTCTCCTGAATAATCATCTCCCCCTTGAGACTCATCAGAAAGAGGTGGGTGCGGGAATAACAAGCGTGCTATCTGTGCTGGTGCCTAACGGTTTATCGGCACAGTATCACACATGGGCAAGAACTACAACACCTGAAAGGTTGTTATTTTTTTTTCGGTAATGTCTTTGCTTGGTAATGTTACTTGGGTAACAAGACCTATGCATAGCATAGTATCCCTCAACACTGAACCCTGAGACCACCAGGGCCCCTCACATGAATTATGGCCAGACCTGGCATGTACTTGCATGGGAGGAAGTCAAGGAAACCCCAGATGTTGCAAGATGTGGCACTGATATTTCACCAGGTAAAGACAGCAGATGGCTTTGGAGGTTCCTGCCATTCCTGGACAGACAGTCCTGGAGAAGTCAGCAAATAGGGAGGAAACCCCTGAGGGCATTAGGCGAGTACTTTGAACTCCTTTTACTGATGGAATATATAAAATGGTCAGATGAAAAAGGCACTGCGTCGGCCCCAAGACTAGGATCATCGAAACATTGAAAATTCAGGCTGGAAGGGACCTCAGGGGGTCACATCTAGTCCAGCGCTGTGCTCAAAGCAGGACCAGCCCCAACTACATCATCCCAGAGAAGGCTTTGTCTAGCTGGGTTTTGAAAACCCCCAAGGACAGAGACTGCATCACCTCTCAGGGTGACCTGTCCCAGTCTTTTATCACCCTCCTAGTGAGACAATTCTTCTGAATATCCAACCTCAACCTCCCTTGCTGCAACTCAAGCCCATTGCTCCTTGCTCTGTCATCTGCCCCCACTGAGACCAGTCCAGCTCCAGCCTCTTTCGATCCCCTTCAAGTAGTTGAAGACTGTTCTTAAGTCTCTTCTCTAGACTGAATAAATCCGGTCTCCCCAGTCCTTCCTCATAAAAGGGGGTTTTGATTCCCAGACCTCAGATTAAATCAAGTTGATCCTTCCTTGTAAGGGTCAACCCCAACACCTCTCCCCCTCCCTCTCTCATGTGTGCACACACAGACTCACAACTGTAGCCGACTTCTGCTTCATGCAACATACAGGACAGATGCTTCCTAGGCTAAGAGCATGGAAAGGACACGATCTATTATTCAGTGCCCGAAAAGCTGTTAGGTTTCTAAAAGCACCAAACCTAGCGGTGGAACAAGTCGCTGCCAACATCAGGGCCAGCCGCACCTCGGGCGCAGCACCCGATACCGCGCCAAGCCTTGGGCGAGACAGACCGGCGTGCGACTCCCACCTTCTCCCCATCGGTCCTTTCTGCTCACCCCTGCTGGCTCTGGCTTCTGGAGGGGTTTAGACATGCCGAAAAACCAAACCCACGAGGACAGGAGCTGCTGTCATCATGAGATTTCTAGGTCTCTGTGTGCATCCATGAAATTCAGACGTGCGACCTGTGATCCACACCCTCTGAAAGAAGTTTGCTGTTCCCTCAAGAGCCCTTTGGTGAAGAGAAGAATTTACTGAATCTGAACATTTTTTGAACTCCGGCTTTTGCAGCTGAATAGTTCCCCCCCCTCGCTCCACGCCTTGATCAGCAAAACCTGTTATTGCATTTGCTAATTACCACTTCTTGGTGCTATTCCCTGCAGGGAGGAGCTCAGTGCATTTGTTCAGTGCCGAGCTCCTGAGTAGTTTGAATCCAAGCATCATCAGGACTGCTGAATGCACTGTTTATCCAGGCTCCTAATTAAGGCAATGCTGATTAACACCTGTGCTGATAATGAAAAAAACAGGGTCACGAGGAACAGAGAAGGGGGGGAACGAAAGAGAGAGAGAAGAAGGAATAGCAGGTGACTGGAGGTGAGGGAAGTCCTGAAAGTCAAGACTGCCTTCTGGCTCTTGCTGCCTCCTGAAGGAAGGGAAAATGATTGCTGTTGCATACGGTCATTTAGCAGCCAGGGGGAAAAGAAATTGCAGCTGGGGCAATGCAGAGCCTGAAAGAGCACTATGCCGAAGGTTGCTGCAGGAAGCCCAATGCGAGGGGTATGGAGCCCTCTTAAAGCTCACGGGCCGCTTGCTTCATTCAGCTCTCGGACCGAAGAGAAAGAGGGGGCAGAGAAAGGACAAAGGAGGTATGGGGCAGGCTTTGCATTGAATGGCGTGCCTAAACAGTGTGGCAAAAGGCACTCGAGGAGTTAACGATGACAGGTCTCACCGCATGTGGAGCGGGGAGTCCCGGGAACGCTACCAGGCTATTGCTAATGCGTACTGGGAGAGCAACCCCAAGAGCCGCTCTGTGCTCCTGGCTCTTGCCAGCACTGCCCCACAACAGATGTTCGTGTCCTGCGGGGCTTGGCTTGGCTTCATGAAGACACATCTGGGCCAGGCTGGTCCCGTGCAATGGCTCTGTGCATGCCATCGGTTGCACAGAGGGTGGCGAGATCCTGGACCATGAGCTGCGGTAACGGTATCCTCCATGGGCTGCATCAAGAGGTGACTGCATAGAAGGGCATCTTGTTTGGACAATGTTTGGGTATCCCTCCCTGGACCATCACATGGCATCATGTGTGTGCATTATATTAGCCGCACCAGCACCGACGTGCTACTACCTTTCCATCCCTTCTGCTGCACGGTGACATGGCGCTTCTGGAGGACACCACTGATGCTGGTGGCAGTGCGGTGTCACGAGGGACTGTCACCTGAGAAGCATTATTTTCATGCGAGCTGCCTCGGAGAGACACCTGCGACGTGCCGTGCATGGAAAGGCTGTCCCCAGAAGCAGCATGGGAAGGTGCTGAGGCTGCTTGAGTTGATTTTTCACAGCTATTTCCAAGAAGCAGATTGCATTGCAGCTCTTTCTGCCGTGCTCCAGGGTCGTCACCGGGGTGGTGGAGATTTCTTGCAAGAAATACTTGCTAGAAAAGGTAGTTTGTGCCAGTATGACGCTGTAGATTTACAGCCCTGGAGGCTGAACTCCTACAGTTTTATATATAATATCAGTACCTCTGTTCTTTGTATTGCTGTAGCCCTAGGGTAGGCTCTTCTTCCCCATCAATGGACCCTTTATTTAACCGGTGCGAGTGATCATCCTGTAACGTTGCGGGAAGCCTGCCGCTGGACCTGAGTCCAGAAACCAGGGCCAGGATGCTGCTGATGCGTAGACAACTTCTGTTGCTCGTGTCAGGCAGAAGGGAAAGTCAAGGGGTGGGAAATTCATGGAGCACAACAGGAAATTTCTGCAGAGAGCGCAGTGGGGGAACCAGAGGGAGCGGCCGATGGGCTGCTGTCATTGCATTGCCAGGTCACACCCAGGGAACAGGCACGTTGAGGGACGGATCCAGCTTCTGCTGAAGTCTGTGGGAAACTTGTGTGCGTGCGTGTTGCATGTGCATGCATGCATTTCAGCCACATCCAGGCTATGCTTCTGGATACAGCACAGGACAGGGAAGAAATTAGGACTGCTGCCTTGGATCGTGCTCCTTTGGGATATCCACCTGTTCAGGCAGGCGCCCTGGATGCTATATCCACTGCATGGGGCAATGGCACGGGGGGTGCCGGCTGGGCAATCACCGTTGGTCCCATAGGAAATTGGGACCGATTTTTCATCCTCGGTTGTGAAGTCCAAGTCTCCCTGTGGTTTGGGCAGGCCCGAGACCTTGAGATGCAACCAATTACATACACAACTGGTCTGCAAGGAGCCCACTCGAAACATAAATCATTTGGGACCTCCGGAGCATTCCTTTTCTGCATTATTGTTTCATTTCAAATCTATTGGGAGAGTCAAATCCTCATCCCTACACACCACGAACAGCTGAAAGCAAAGCAGCAAGGCCTGGGCTACGGGGAGAGCTGTACTCTGCCATGTGTTTCCAATTTTGCCTCCCGGAATCATTTCTATTTGGGGAACAAAACCATCCATCTCCTGTTTATGGCTGACAAGTGAAATTGTTTCTTATCCTCCCCCAAAATATGTGAAATGAAACCAAGATCTATTTTAGCACCAATTCAAAAAGAGCCGCCGTCAAGTCGCCGAGGTCCAAGACGCGGGGTCTGTAAACAAACCCAGCAAACAAAAGATTTACAAAGCCTCATATTAATAGGAAAGTTATTGGGATTTTTTTTTTAACTGCAATAAAAAAGGCTTTTTAAAAATCCCCCCTGCAGTGTTTGCAATCCAGAGCGAACAGCATTATTCTGACACATGAGAAATGAAGCCGAAGCAAAAGACTTTTGCTGAGGCTAGGAAGCACTCCTGGCAGCTTGGAGGAAAGGGTAAAAAAGCAGCTTGAGACTACCCCGGCACCCTGGGGCTGCCGCGGTCTCCAGTCAGAGCCGACCATGGGTGCAAGGACCTGAAAGAAAAGATAACACGGCCCCAGAGGGTATCATCCTTTCAGTATAGGACCCATAGGCAGGGGTTGCATGCTTTCGCTCTCCGCGTGGATGGCTGCCATCTCCGTAGCGGTCCAGAGGAGGGAGAAATCTCTCTTGGGTCCTTCGATGGCCCTACTCTCTGCCTCTTCATGGTCCATACTGAAGCCTCCCATGTCCGGGCTCCCGGAGTCCATTTTGTCAACACAAAGCCAATTTATATGCCTCCCGATCTTCTCTGCTACCCCTCTGTTTAGAGCCGACTGCAGTATGACCCAGACACACCCGCCCGATACAGCATGGCATTTCCATCCGAGCCAGCGAGTTCAAACAGCCACCAGTTTCAAACAGCCTCTGTTTCTCTCTTGGTGAGCCTATGTGCTCTACACGTCAAAACACAGCTCATGGCACCCAATGGAAACTTATAAGGCTGGATGGATGAGAAACCCCCCTCCTTCCCTTATAGATCAACTTTCCAAGGGTCAGAGGTGACACAGGGCAACGTGGAGAAGCTTCAAAGCCTTGTGCCAACCCTCGGGATCAACACAATCCATTTCCCGCGCCGTCAAATCTACCGGTTACCGCAGCATCCTAGTACTCCATCCTCTTTAAAGGATTTGCCCTTGCAGCAGCCCGGGAAGAGCTACTCTCCCCCATTTCATGATGGGAACTGCCTGCAGAAGGGCTAAGCAACTAGGCCAAGGTGAGAGAAGACGTCTGGGGCAGAGCTGGGACTTGAGCTCAGGCATCCTAGGAGGGTGCCCCAGCCCCTTGGACCAGAGCAGCCTTCCTCGCTCGGCTCGGCTCCGTTCTCCCTTCAGCCCTGATTGCTCCCAAAGGGAAGAGCAATCTTGCTTTAGCAAAGCAGACGCACGGGCCCGAAAGGTTCGTCCCGCTTCGCCACCGGGAGCACGGTCGAGCAGCCTTTCTACGGTGAATTAGGTCACGTAGACGATGCTATCGCGGCGATATGCAAACAGGAGCAGCGAGAGCTCATGAATATTCTGATGCCCAGGAATCCCAGCTGTACCGGCCGGGAAGCCAGCAGCCTCCGGCACCCATCCGCAAGGCTTTCTGAGAGCAATTAAAATGATGGATTATCCAGCTCCTGGGCTGGTTGTCTCAAGCCAGGAAATGCATTTAGCAGATTGCATGGGTCCGGCGCGATTATGTAACCGGTGCTGAAGGGCCGGAGCCTAATCTCCCCGTTTCCATGAGATGGCTGCAAAAACTGCATGCCCGTCCTCACAGGAGTTGCAAATACCTTGGGCAAGAGGGACCAAGGAAAGGGATGGGGGGGATGCTGGGTGCCAGCGTGTAGGGCGTGAGCTAGGTGCGCTGTGCTCAGCTTTTAGTGCTGTGATGGGTGGATGATCCAAGATACTTCACGTCAACCCCAAGGGGTCCTGGATAGTCTTGGTGGAGCCAAACATGGAGTCACTGGGATGATCTGGTTGGGGATGGTCCTGCTTTGAGCAGGGGGGCAGACTAGATGACCTCCTGAGGTCCCTTCCAACCCAAATCTTCCATGTAAATTAAATCTCTTATTCTGGAGGCCAGATCGTTACAGCCTACGAGAGAAGAAAGCTTTTGAAGCTGAAACAGGCAGTGATGCATAAACCATAAAGTGAAGATGATGATGACAAAAGGTTATTAAAAAAAAAAAATCAAATTAATCTTCTGAAGTGAAGCGCAGGCACAACTAATTTTCTATGATTTCTAGTAACTCCACGTGGCACTCAGAGAGGGGCAGATGCCCTCACATCTCAGCATTGGGCTGGTGCATACACCGAGGGGTGATGATGGGCTCTGCCACTCTTCTTGAAGTCAACGGGGAGGTTTCCATTGGCCTCAAAGAGCAAAATATCCTAGATGGAGCTGTACAAAAGCCACTGTGGTCCTGAAGCAGTCAGGATTCCCAAGCAACCCAGGTTTAAAGGGCTGTTTTGTAAAAAGACGGAGACAGAAACGGAGACATTTGCCAGTTAAGCCAGCTCCTTCAGGCCTCAGCCCCTCCACTCCTTGAGCCCAGCCACTTGGTTTGCATGGGGAACTCCTTCCCATGCTTTCAAGGGATGGCTCAGTGCTACTTCCAAGACAGTGGGCTCAGATTTCCAGCCTGACCGTGGGTCCGAGACCCTCCCTCTTGGAAGTGCTGCTGTGTCATTGGGACCTCAACTCAACTGCAAGGAAGGGAGGCTTTGCAAAGCCGTTGCCAACTCCCCTCTGCCATTGCCTCCTTGTCTTCACGCCTTCCATCATCCTGGCTGCCATTCAGGAGGACCGCGGCTGAGGATGGTAACACCCTTGTCCAGCCCTGCTTCTCCCAGCCCCCAATGCCTGTTTCTTTATAGAGTACACATATCTGACACTGATCTGCTCCATGGGCCAAATTCTGCTCTCTCCTACGCTCCAAATCCCTTGTACTGGAGCACAATGAGACACCCAGTAAAACAAATCAAGCAGCTATTACGGCCTGTCCCTATCTTCACCCCACCCCCCAGGTTAAATCCATCGAACAACACTGAGTATTTGGTTGAAACCATCCTTGCAAAATGGATGGGATATTAATAATCCAGGACCTATGCTCTTACCAAGCATAGGTGATAGCTGGTAGATACATCTTCCCCAAAGATCAAATGATCGAAATGCTTGGACTTTGGAGGGTGGCACTTGTTTTTCACCAAGGCTCTTAGGCATTATGGTCATACAGGGTACTAGCAATACCCCCACCATCACCCCCAGCTTTGCAGGTAACATGAGACGCAGGACAAGTTGCATCTCCCAATGTCACAGGAAGAACCTGTCGCGCTGGAGCTGGGCAAAAGTTTTCAACTGAAGAATTGAGATTGGAGTTGAGTGACCTACTTGGCAAACACGTGCCGCTATCATCGAACCCTCTTTGGTTAAAACCAAACCAAACCGCTAGGGGCAGGGGGTAATATGGAAAGAATTTGGCCTCGATGCCTTTAAATGAAATGTTTTGATTTTTTGTTTTGAAAGGACGTTTTGTTTAAAGAGTCACTTGGCATTTATTTAAAAATGGCAATAATATTTTTAAAAGCTCAAACAGGAAATAATGTGGTTTGTCTGGGGTCAAAGCTGGCTCTGGAGCTGATTTGAAGTTTGGGTTTCTTTTCAAGCAAACTGAAAAAAATACCCCAGCTCTTAGCACAACTCTATACATGGCTATTCCTCCATGACCTACAGCTGTTTCTCTTTTCAGGAGATCATCTACATGCCAGTTACTATAAGAGTGGGTGAACATAAGATCCCTAAAGCACTGAGTTTTGCAGAAGGGTTTATTTTTTTTTTATTTCAATTCACTGGAGATGCAAAGTGATGGATGTCTGAGATAGCATTTTCCAAGGATGAGGCCTTCACAACCTAGTAATCCTTATATCCCCGCAAGTTGAAGGGGAAAAAAAATCTCCCTTCGAATGCAAAGAAATGCTGCATATTGCAAAGCAGCCTCCAGCAAGATGGCAGGGCACAACGCTTTGAATTGGGTTTTTGGCCCGAGCGAAGCTCCACAGATAACGTGGCGACACACTTCTCTGTGCACACCTGAGCCTGCTTACGGCTCGCCTTGGTAAATCAAGATAAAGAAATGGGTGCCTTTGCGGAGCCTAGATTTCACAGGGAGCTCGTACTCCCCGTGCAGCAAAGTGGAAATGCTTTCATTCCTTCCTACCTGCGCCTTTATAAATGAGGGTGCCCAATCGATACTTAAGCCAATTTCACGGGTCATAAAGTTTGCAGTGATGAGGCGGAGAATGTCGCTAAGCTAGGAAGCCGCCCCGAATAGCAACTTGCTGCTGTAGGCAGAGGATCCAGCACCTGGCGCAAGGCCTGCCGGAGGAAAAGCCACTTGGGTAAGGGGCTAAGCGGGAAGAGACCACGGCGCTCTGCTAGCTGTCGCAAGAGGCAAGGACTCATTGCTGGCGGCACAGAGGGACTCAATGGGGGGCATCAATTCGGTGCTTCTCCCGCAACCTTAGGACAGGTGCCGTGGGTCACCAGGTGTCATCCCTACCACGATGACCACGCAGGGCAGAGTGCCGGGCAGCTGAGCAGCTTTAATTAACCTAGGCCATCACCTACATCTTGCCTAATGGGCCGTCTCCGGGTAATGCAGACAGCTGGACCTAGTTAGGAGCAGATTTGCATACATCGATGGAGAAACCTGTTTGCTTCTTGTATAAATCGGAGGTGAAAATATGCATTAAAACCTAGCCCCTGTGCAGCACTGCTCATCCTCACATATGACTGCTTTGCAAAGATGGGAAGCCATACGTTGTATTTGGAAAACCTTAGACACAAGGATTTGGCCTAACGCAATCCACGAGGTCCGCTAGCAGAGCCGGCAACAAGTTGCCTGGGTCTCCATCCCAACGCACCGCTCAGACGTCCCGCTAGCCACCTTCCCGCTCGCGTCGCCTTTCCCCAAGAGCCACCACAGGCCTGTGCTGAGTATTCCCGCATCGAGTCCACTCTTCAGTCATCCCGATGACGCTGTTCGCACCACTTCCCTCCGGATACCCTGCCGCACGACGCTAGATCGCGAGGAGTCGCTCGAACCACAGAAATTCATAGAGGAGTATGGACAATCAGAGAGGATCAAAGGACCCTAGTTCAAACTGTAAGGTAGAAACGCAGCCCTGATTTGTGTTTTCTGGATTCAACCGCACTTTATACGCTTGTGTTTTTCACCCGTGTAATGACTGTGCACGGCTCGGTTTGCTGGTGCCGCTACGTAAGCGTGCAAAACCACCCAGCGGAGATGCAGTGCTAGGAAAGAAATTCCTGATGCACAACTTAAATGCAGCTAGGCTGAATTTCAGCCGATTCCTTCTCGGAGCGAGCGTAGCAATATGGGGTTTGTACACCCTTCTGATGCTTTCCTTGCTAATTTAGATGTATTGCACCTACCAGCAACTCCTATAGGGAGGTTTTTCAAAGGCACAAGTAGCAGCGAGGGGCCTATCTGTCTCTGAAAGTCAGTGGCAGTGGGATGGACAGCTGCTAAAAAGCTTCCTCCTAAACTGCTTGTGATATAAATGTTGCATGGACAGACTGGAAAGCTGGGGATACCCCTAATAGTTGGTTAAAGGGCTTTCTGAATATTGGGAGCAGTCGGAAGAAGCCAAGACACATATTAGAGTCTGGCCATAACCTGAGCTGATACAGATCCCATGACGGGGAGCTAAAAAACCTTGCAATTTCTGCTTTAAATGCGTAAATGTTTATGAAGTGCTCTTGTGCCAGTACAGTCAGCCGTCAGAGCAAACGCAACAGAAATGCTAATTCAGCTCTGCAATCAACGGCACCTTCCTTGGAAGAGGCTGCATAATTATGTCTAAACAGAAATGCATTTTTTTTTTAAAAAGGTAAGCAGCTGAAATTCATTAAGTCTCCTGCTGGCTCGTTGGAATAAACTGGCTGATTTGGTAAATGCATGGGTGTACGAGCCCCGTAAATGTACAGGGGGCGGCTCAGCGGAAAGAAGGGAGGTGAACCGATCGGCAGGAGATCTGCAGCAAGAAGATTAAGATGCAACTATTTGCGAGCGAGCTGTGGATTGCGCTCTCCTGTTGTGCGCTGTCATTTGGAGGGCAGATGAGACAGAAGCAGGGGAGCACGCGAACTTGGAAGGCGTTAATGGGCCAGGTGAGCCTGCGGCGCTGCACAAGGAGTGCAATCAGGAGGGAAGAGCGCGCTGGAAGAAAGGAGGAGATTGATGTCACGCAGCGATTTGCCGGGGATTTGGCAGGAGGAAGAAGATTAGGACCGGGAGACGATGAATCTCTCCTGATTGCTACTCTGCAAGGGGAGTGGATCCCAGCCCAGAATTAGGCCATCACGTAGCACTAGGAGCAGGACCCATCCAGGTACCGTGCCTGGGGCTAGCGAGCGATCTCCGGTAATTGCTCTGCCCAGGACGCCACAAACATGATGAAGAGCAGAGAATGTCACTCTCCCCTCTGGATTTTCTGGTTTGCTTGTCACACGTGCAGGACCATTGCATTTATATTTGCGAGGAACATAGGTTTAGTCGGACTGAAATGAGAACTGCATTCAGAACAGCTTCTGGTCTGTGACGGTGGCAGGGACATCAGGCTTCCCCAAGCCATCAGACGGTGATGATGGACCCACCACTGTCAGGCTGAACTTGTGACCTACCTACACATCCTGGTCCAAAATGCCCAAGTCTATAGAGTCCCATCTTCCAGTGACCAATCAGGCCATCAAGCCTCATTAATTAACACTGGCCTGCACACAGATTTTTTTTCAGAGAATCATAGAAAATGATGGTTGGAGGGGACCTCAGGAGGTCACATCTACTCCAACCCCAGCTCAGAGCAGGACCAGCCCCAACTACATCATCCCAGCCAAGCCTTTGTCTACCCAGGTCTTGAAAACCTCCAAGGATGGAGACTCCACCATCTTTCTGGGTAACCTGTTCCACTCCTTTGCTATCCTCCTAGTAGGAAAGTTTTTTCTAATATCCAACCTAAATTTTCCTTGCTGCAGCTTGAGTCCATTGCTCCTTGTCCTGTCATCTGCCCCAATGAGACCAGCCCAGCTCCATCCTCATTGCAACCCCCCTGCAGGGAGTTGAAGGCTGCTATCAAATCCCACCTCAGTCTTCTCTTCTCCAGACTAAATAAACCTAGTTCCCTCAGCCTCTCATCACCAGTCACATCCCCCAGCCCCACAACCATTTTCAATGCCCTCCGCAGGACACTGAAATTTGTCCACATCCTTTCTGTAGTGGGGGGCCCAAAGACGGGGAACAAGGATGTGGCCTTTATGGCCAGAAAGGATGAGGAGGACCCTCCAACTTGATGCCCTGAATAATGCATGGCAGGGAACTTCAAATGGCAAGTTTTGCATTTTGATTTGTGCCCCGTTCTAGCGTGAGCACAGTAAGAGGAGAAGGAAGCCAAGTTTCCTCCTCGGCTATCACGGTTAATAATAAAAGGACTGTGAAGTGACCCTGGGAAGTTGCTGAACTAGGCAGCCCTACATACTGCACGCTCCCAGGAGAACCATTGCAGGCTTTGCACAGAGACACTGACTGCAGCCGACCAGCTTATTATCCGATGAGGTGGATCTTCAAAACCACGTGCATGGCAGGGCTTTGGGGATGCTCGTTTCCAACAGTACATGTAGGAAGGAAAAGGGGTCAGCAAAATGTTAGATAAAGAATCCACCCAAGCAAGATCTTTTCTGAAGAGAATAAAAGAACAACTCCGGTCTAAGAAACACAGGTTAGGCGTAAGAGACTATTCCTTCCTGTGCTCCTTGAACCTCTGAAAGAGCCGCATGATACATAAATGGTGAGAAGGCGAAGAGGAAGGGCGATGCATCGTGGCTACAAGATACATCAGGGTGCAGCACAGGGTTAGACCCGTATCTAATGAATGGTGGGGGAAGACAGTTAAGTATTAGATCACATTTTGGATATGTTATAAAAATACTTGGATACACTCCAGTATTTGACTATGGGAATCGCTCTGGAGAAGAGATTTGGAAAGGCTGAGCACTAGGAGATCTGGAGTGGTATAAGAAATCAGAGAATCATATAGAAAATTCAGGTTGAAGGGAGCTCAGGAGGTCACACCTAGTCCAGGCCCCTGCTCCAAGCAGGGCCATCCCCAACTCCATCATCCCAGGCAAAGCTTTGTCTACCTGGGTCTTCAAAACCTCCAAGGACGGAGAGTCCCCTACCTCTCTGGGTAACCTCTTCCAGTGCTTCACCACCCTCCTAGTGAGAAAGTTTATCCTAATATCCAACCTAAACCTCCTTTGGAAAACCTAGACCTTGAGCAAGACTGTACCCAGATCACACTTGACCCGAGGTTCAGAAACCCTGAAGATCACCTTGCTTATCCAAGAGGCTGTACAGAGATATAAGCACTCAACTTTACAAATGTGGGCTCCTTAGCTTAGGGCCTAATGTGTTTGCACCAAACACAAGACAACGGGCTGAAGTCAGCGGCCTGTACAGATCCAACTCTCTCAGCAAAGATGCTTGTGCAGTAGATTTTGGCCTAAGAGTTGG
>NW_017729016.1:2810198-2812932 GCF_001723915.1 Gavialis gangeticus
AGACAATGGGCTGAAGTCAGCGGCCTGTACAGATCCAACTCTCTCAGCAAAGATGCTTGTGCAGTAGATTTTGGCCTAAGAGTTGGGTTTTTTTACAACAGACGGGACCCTCACAACAAAGAACTGGCAAAGCTACACATTAGCCAACGTTTCTCTTGGGAGATGGATAGAAAAAAACTCAATCCAGGGCAGGTAGCGATTCCTGTTCTTGAAGTTAAATGAGGGCTGGAACAAGCAAGCAGCAGAAAGGAGCAAGCCTGCTTGCAAGAGCACCGGTACTTCTTAAAAGGCTGAGCATGCACCGTGATTCCCCCAAGTGCATCCCCGCACCCACGGGGAGCCTCGGTGATTTCAGTGAGACTCTGCAGATGCGAGAACTGTGTGAAAAATGCCTTTGCTGGTCTCATGCGCTTCATCTACAACAGCAACAGTGGTTGACATTAGTTTCTCGGGGCATATGACTTTTCTCTTCCGTAGAAACTTGAAGCGGGAGGAAGAGCAAGTAATGAACCTTTGCTTAGCCAGCTTCATCTCTGTCACGCCAGTCGAATTCTGTAGTAACTCCTCAGATATCAGAGGTGTTAGGGTAACTCCAGCAGCCCATATGCTTGCTTTTCAAACCATTAAATGTTTGCAATATTTCCAAAGAGGCATGCAAAAAGAAAAGAAAAAAAACTTTCTTCTGCAGTGATTCCAGATTTTCCCAGCACTAGGGAGAGGGTTTAGAAAGCCACAATGGGGAAAACGCACCCTGCTTGCATCCGATGTGTGCAAAAATGATATGAAGTTGTTCAACATCAACGCAGAATCCCACCTGATCTGGAGAGAGCATACAACATGAAGCTGCTTGGATCCAGAGGATGGAAGCGAAGTGAGAGAGAAGAAAGCAGCGTGCTGTACACATGGATCCGTGCAACTTGTAACAAGCCGTGTCGCTCCCGAATTCGGCTCGCCTTCCTCGGGCATCTCACTAGACTACCCCACGATCCAGAGGATTGATGGAGAACCTCAGATGATTATCAACTTCAGGCATTCGAACCTGAGGGTGACACTGATAGTTCCCTTAATACGCATGTGGAAGCTATTATTTCCATTGCTTTTGCTACAAAAACGCCATTTAGAAAAAGCTGCCGTCGGCATTTCCGAATGAAAGCACTTGGGTTCTTCCAAACCTTCCCCTCGGCTACGGTCTCAAGGGTACCTCAAGTCCCTCTGGTTTCTTTTTTTTTCCTGGGAAGATGCAGGCGACACCAAGCACGCAGCGTTGAACTGAAATGCCCAACTATACTGCTCTTGACCTGATGAAAACCTGCAAGACCTGTCAGTACCCAAAGCTCGGAGTCGTTAACGGCAGCCTTAATGACTACTGATCTGGCATTGCCTGCTCTCCCCACCCATGCTCGATCAGAGACTCTGAGAAACCCGGTCCAAGCTCACTGTGGATGTTACCCAAAGAGCAGAAGGGATGTGACAATATAAAAGGCTTTCTCAGCCTTTCATCAGTACACGTCTGTGACTCTCGATGGGATTAAAGGGTGTGGTTTATAGCAGGGGTGCCAGACTCACCCTGGGCTTTGAGCCTGATGCAGACCCCAAGCCGGATCTGCAGGGCCAACAGCAGTGGTAGTGGGAGCAGCAGCAGCCTGGGGGCCTGCACCGATAGCCACATCCATCAGGGTGCAGGCACGCCAAATTAATCGCTCCAGAGGGGCCCTATGTTGGACACCTGTGGTTTATAGCCTCCGTCAGTGGGAAGACAGACCGCAACCGTGCCACGCGCAGGTGCTGCACGATGTGCGAGTTCACCTACACTGCAGGAGGCTCACGAAGGCAGAGCCCAAGCTGGCACCGGACAAACAGAGAAAGGAGAAGAGAGTAGGAAGGCATCCAGCATCATCCTAACTTTGTGCTGCGTGCAGCCGAGCTTCGAGCCTTTTCTTTTGCCTGTCACTTGGAGAAAGCGTATGTATGCCTTATCTCCCAGATGGGCTGATGAAATGGGATTTATGCTAACGAGGGCCGCTGCACGGAGATGCCGAATTACCTTTCTCTCTTATCTGAGCCCGGGTGGCGCGTCTCCCCCGCCCACTCAGTAACACCTACGTCCCTTCCACTGACGGTGCCACGGGGGAGAGGGGAATGTGCCTGGCAGCAGCTCTCTGCAATCCTGTTGTGAGCAGGCTCTGCTTTTCTGCTCAAAATCACAGGAAGAAAACAAGTGGCTTTTGGCAAGACAAGATGCCCCAAAGAGCCCTGACTAAGACTATGCTCTTACCCCATTTCAGATACCTTCTAAGCACTGGGCATGTGTACCCGGTGCGGATTAAACCTCAATATTGAGCCTCTGGGATCTCTCACATAAGCTAAAACTAAGCTCATGTGATTATGCGGTTTATCCACAGCAGGTCAGCTTGCTGGCCGGACTGTGTCCACCGCATAAATGTCCAAGCGCTCTAAACACAGGTGTTGCTCTGCCTCTGCGAGATGGCTCAGTAGTGATGTTTCTGAGCCATCCGACCACCTGAGGATCTCTTTTAACGCCCCCAGAGAGATCAGTGGCAATGACGACTACTTGCTGCATCTGCCATCTTGTTTCACAATGCTCCTGGATCCCAGACCGATACCTGGACAGCAGACTTTGCCGTTGTCAGACACGGCGGCATCTGATAAGCCCCTCATGCCACAGATCGAGTCCAAATGCCAAACTACTGGCCTTTACTTTTCACTCACCATT
>NW_017729016.1:2817932-2818454 GCF_001723915.1 Gavialis gangeticus
CTGCCATCTCGTTTCACAATGCTCCTGGATCCCAGACCGATACCTGGACAGCAGACTTTGCCGTTGTCAGACACGGCGGCATCTGATAAGCCCCTCATGCCACAGATCGAGTCCAAATGCCAAACTACTGGCCTTTACTTTTCACTCACCATTGGCCAAGAAGCTTACTTTGCAGCTTCACAAAGACCTCTTGCTAGAACTGCCTGGAAACATCCCCCCCAAAAACCCAACTTTTTCCATTGCAAACGTGTTGATTTATTACAATATAGACACTGGATTTTCAAGCAATTTCCTTCAGGATCCATGAAGGGTGCTGACAAATCCCTGGTTTCCTGCAGAAGCCCTGATTTCCTTGGTTTGTGGCCCTGGGTCACATCAACCAAGGACCTCAAGACATCCAAGGAACACAGCTTTAGTGCAACCTGCCAACACGCTATCTCCATTTGGTTGCATTCCCTTTGGCACAGGGTGGACATGGGCGTGGGAGGTTGCTTTGCATGAGAAAAAAAACCTAAACTGCAG
>NW_017729016.1:2823454-2823809 GCF_001723915.1 Gavialis gangeticus
CACAGGTTGCTTTAGTGCAACCTGCCAACACGCTATCTCCCTTTGGTTGCATTCCCTTTGGCACAGGGTGGACATGGGCGCGGGAGGTTGCTTTGCATGAGAAAAAAAACCTAAACTGCAGAATACTGACATCTCCCGTGAATGGGAATGCATTTCTTCCCTTGCTCTAGTCTACTTTTGTCCTTGGCACTAGCGCAACTGCTACTGAAGTGCTATGCCCCATTTTGACTTCATACTCCGAGGAGAATGGTGAAAACTTTGACGCGGCTCCAAGCAGTGCCATGGGAATGATTAAAAGACAGGAAAACACGAATCAAAAGACTCAAGGAACTTAGGCTATTGACTTTGATCAAGT
>NW_017729016.1:2828809-2849705 GCF_001723915.1 Gavialis gangeticus
AAAGGTGAAAACTTTGACGCGGCTCCAAGCAGCGCCATGGGAATGATTAAAAGACAGGAAAACACGAAACAAAAGACTCAAAGAACTTAGGCTATTGACTTTGATCAAGTGACCTCTTAACTGTCACCTTGCTGAGTCTATGCGGAGAACCAACTCGATAACAGTAGACAAGGCTGTAACAAAATCCAATGACTGGACAAAGTAGCTAGACAAATTCAGGTTAGAAACATGGCCTAAATTAACCATGAGGGTAATTAGCTACTAGATGGACTAACTAAGACATTCTCCATCCTAGGAAACTGGATGGTCTTTGTTGACTGGTTACCTCTACTTCCATCACGGCTATCGAGCTTGAAGCCAGAAGTTAACTCAAGCAAGGGCTACGGTCTGACCTATGTAGATAATCAGACCAGTTGCTCAGATTCCTCCCATCTAAAATGCTATGAACCCAAATGTTCAAGTGTTGATGACTTTTTCAATTTTCACAATTCTGGGAAAGAATAGTGGGAATCTTGAGTAAATAAAGCTTTCTGCCCATTTTTCTTGGACCGGCTCAACTCACAGCCCTTTCACTGTGCACACGTGTTCCTGGCCTGTATCCACTAGCCACTAAGCACAAATCCTAAAAACAAAAGAATGAACCCATTTGAAAATTTTGCAAACAAAAAATGAGGACAAAATCCCTCAAATAAATTCTCTGGTCATTTCTAAGTCTGCACGTTACCCGTGCCTTAACCTACCCAACTGTTGCATCCAGCTATTCAAATACAACTCACTGAGGCTGTTGGACTACGATTTTGCACTTTCAAATGCAGGGATGCTTTAAATACACAAACGCAATGTGGTTTTTTTGTCTCCTTGGTGATGACTGCAGGGGAAAATCTCAATGTTTCCTAACTGATGAAAATGATACCTTTCTGCTGGGTAGGAGGGCAAGCTTCTGTGCCAAGAACTGTAATTTTTATTATTGTTTCTTTCTCAAATTCGTTGGTTAAACAGCACGTTTCGTTGCAGACCTAACAGGGCTGTGGCGAGGATGAAATCCACTTGGCCATGTTCCAAACCATCACAACTTTTCTGAAAAATACTTTGTCCCCCACCCTCCCACCAAATTCAGAGGCAGGGAATAGTAACTCTTCCCTTCTCATCTGACACAACGCTAAGGAACTGGTCGGTGAGTCTTAGTATTATTCTTTAGTGCAAATCATTTTGGCTCAAGTCAAGCAGTCTAAGGCTGTGAGCAAACAGTAGAGACCGGGAGGGGTAACTGCAGAGGTCGATGTGCTCCCTACTTTTAGGCTGAATGTCAACCGAGTCAAATATTGCATGGCTTGAACAGGTTGATATAACAGGCCAAGAAGGGGAATGGCACAGGGAAGCATTAGCATCCAGCAGTGAGATGGAGGAGTTGATTTAGGAGATGATACCCAGGTCTGTACCAGTGGATGGTCATAATATATGGGGATAAATCCTCCAATTGCTCACTCCATTGGACCAGCAGCCCATAAGGCTATGGCATAGCCCACCTGCCAGGTGGACTGTTGACATAGGCTCATTGCACGGTTCCCCTGCTTTACCTGTGGCAAGGTAAGGTGCTTGGTCTGTGTTGTGTCATAAGTGATGGTCGTCTTATGTAGAGTTCAGATTACAGGATGGTTTGGATGGGGATGATCCTGCCTAGATGACCTCTGGAGACCCTTTCTAGCCCTTCTTCTCTACGATGCTCTGATGGATGCAGTACCAAAGGACCTCAGCTGGAAAATGTTGTTATTTCCCCTATACTTTACTGTCAAGCCTTTATTATTATTTACTATAGTATCATGAATCTGAAAATGCCCGTGGCTACAAGACAGTCCTGATACAGCCACCGACTTGCACCTGATGTTGGTATCCAACATAGCCTGCAGTTATTTCCTTGTCAGGGGAAAGGGAAGCAGCGTCTCAGCTCTGTCTAGTCACTGGACATCCTAATGATGATTAAAGATGGATGAACAGGCCTAACTCAGACGGATAAACTTGGGGTGAGAGGTCAAGGCGATGTGGGGATACCACAGAGGGTGTTGAAAGAAGCGTGGCTTGCAGGACGCATGCTCACAAGAAGGGCAGCACAAGAGTGGAAGAAAATGAGAGCGGTTCAAGGAAGATGGGGAACAGCATCAGGGCAGGAGAGATGCGGGAACAAGCAGCCCTGTTGAAGGATGATGGTGGAGACGGGGGGATTGAAAATGTGAGGCAGAACTGGAGGGGTTCAAGGCGGTGGCAACACTGGAGACAATTCTGCTCTAGAGCAATCTGCCATGCATTCATAAAGTAGGTGGACTGCTGGGCAGACACAGGGCATCCAACCCACATGTGTGGTGTAGCTTTGCCCTAGACTGGCTGTGCCTACTTCCTACAGACATGAGAGGCTCCGTCTTTGGCTCACCAGGTGGCAAAACTTGCATGAGGTCCCAGTAAACCCAACTGGACCCAGCACGGTGAGAAGACGACGCCTTGCATTGGGGTATTCTGTAGGGAACGTAAGGGGCTATAGAGAAAGAACCTGCAACAATTGACATAAGGGGAGTCAAGGAAGGGGTTAGTGCTGGCAAAACTCTCGTCCAAATCCTACCCCGTTTTTGGGCGAACTTAAAGAGCACCGGCCAATATAACTCGTTTCCATCTCATCTCCACAACATGGCATGCACCCTGCTAGAATGGTTAGTAGTCACATATTGCATACCCTCCGCTGGCTGGTTGCCCACGCATTAGCAGAACGCACAACAGACCATAACTATTTATACAGACACCCACACACACTTTTCTTTTTTTATTCATGCCATTATGAAAAAAAGAAAAGAAAGGCTTTTAAGCCCAGAAACCATTCTCCGCGTAATTCTTTTTCCAGCTAGGCATGTGGGAAAATACATTTAACTAAGCTTTTTTAAACAGAATTAAAAAAAAAAAAAATCCAATTGTTCAGGGACTGAAAATGTTTAATTGCCAGAGACAAGAGTGCAGTGTTCGGGTTCAGGGCTTTGTCTCCTGGCAAACTGAGCAAGGAAATATTTAATCAAGTAAGTGATGGAGAAAGGATGTAATGCCCATTGGACAGGTGCACGTACACACTGTACACAAGTCGCTATTTCCTTTGATATGGCAGAGTTACCTAGTAACTGCAGTTCCCATCGTGGCACCAAGCCATAAGGAAGAACAATTGATGAGCCAATTCTATGGAAACCCTCCTTGTCTCTGAGAGCGCCCTACAGCAGCATTTGCTAGTCTTCTTCCTGGCTGTTGTCTCACTCCTTTCTGGGTGATGAAGAATGGGGATTAAAATAAGAAAGAAAGCAGCATGACAGTCAATTACTGCCTTTATGATGAACTACCTGAGAGCCACCTGCTGAAGATGGCACTTGATGCTCTTTTTTACGTGAAGCCCTTCCGCTGGATGCGAAGCTGGACTTTTAACAGGCTGCTCCAAAATGCACTGATTTATTTTCTTGTTTCCTGCTGTAATCACAGTTTCCTAAATGCTAATGAATCAACATGATATAGCTGCCAACAATATTTGCATACAACCAACCTCACTGCTATATGTGTGAACCTACTTCGTTCTCACTAGCAGGGATGTGTGTGGGGGGGTGGTTTCTTTGGCAAATAATATATTTAAAGGAGTATCAGCTGGAAGAAAAGAAAATGCTGAGTTCATTCATGCATGAAGACCAAGAGAGGGGTCTCAGACCCATCAGAGCTGCAAAATTCAGAACATATTTTTTCCAAGGACCAACACGGCAGTTCAAGCTCTGCAGTGTCAGAAGGAGCATTTTTAAGTAACAGTCATTTCAAAATAAAACCATTTGGTATGCAACCATCCTTTCCTGGGCCACCTCGCTTCTCTACCGAGTCATAAGTGATGGGTGCATTCGACAATGCTGCCATAAGTCTGTGCACTGCGGTGCAGTTTCCCCACTCACTGCAGCACACAGAATAGTTTTATTTCAAAATTGCCATTACTTTCTGCAACACCCACATCATTAGGGATATTGGCTTAGGACTAGGGAAGATTTTTTTTCCCTTTAAAACGAGTTTTGGGCACGAATGAATGATTAGATGCGGAGATCTCGTTCCAGCTACATTTGGTGCCTGAACAGAAACGAATCCATGTTCTCTATACAAATAACTACATGCAAAAAAACCTCCCAAGTGGCAGTTCTGGGGTCTTGTGTGCAGTCCTAGGAGCTCCTTATATGAAATTCACTTCAAAATTTTCCTTAAAAAACCCCTTGCTAGGACCTCTGGAGAAGAGCACGGGCATATCAAGTCAAAGAGACGGGCCGCCTTGTTTGCAGCGGGTAGGGGTTACTCCACACATCATGACAGCACAAGGAAATGGTATGAAGCCAGCCACGTTGCTCAACATCCCAGCACCCCATTCAAAGAGGAAGAGGCCAGGTCTCAGGTCAAAATAGGAAAATGTATTGATCTGTGAATGCTGGTCTGTAAATATATCCCTTTCTTCATTCCTTTCCCTGAGCAATCCTAATTTCTATCATATTAGAGGCAGCATGGACAGCAGGGGTTAGCACACTACGCAGCTGGGCTCTCTTTCCTGGCTCTGCTACAGTGAATAAGCTTTGAAAGACACTCTGCCCTCCCCTGTCTACATCTCAGTTGCCCCACCTAGGAAATGCTTTAAAGCGTACTGGCGAAAACCACAAGGCAAAAGTTAGGTATTAATCTTGCCAGTCAAAAGGGTTTGCCAAGCAAACTTTAGCAAAACCATTCAAGCTGTAACGGGCAACAAATAGCTGAAGCAAATCCCATTACAGTTTCTACTCCCAGAGCGAAAGACTGGAAGGACTTTAAAAAAAAAAAAAAAGGATGCAATTAATGATGAACAAAAATGAGAAATCACCTAATGGTAAATGCTTTCAGTGTCTGCAATTGTAAGTTGATTTGCAGCACACCGTTCAGCCAGAAGACAGCTGTGCGTGCTAATGCCCGGGTCTGGTAAAAGAAAGAAGCTGAAGCTTGAGCTGCGCGGAAACCTCTTCTGTCTGTATCTGTAGCGGTCTTCTTTAAACCACTGTCTGGGAAAGATCAGCGTTTCTACAGATCATAATAGTTTCATAGGTTTCAGAGACATTAGGGCTGGAAGGGACCTCATGAGGTCATCGGGCCCAGCCCCAAGTCAGCTGGGGTCATTTGGGGTTGAATAATCATTTGTGCCATATAAAATCACGGGGATTTGCTACGATTTTCACACCTACCCGAAAGGGAGCAGACTGCTGAAGTAACAACCATGATGATCTGAGTGGGAGGAGCGTGAAATCATTCGAGTTCCCTCGTAAATACACTGGAGTAGCACAATGTCCCTTTTGGTACACGGTATCCACCGGTGGGTTTTTTGCTATTATGCAGCCGGCTCGCATCTCGAAGAAACCTGAAACTGTCTCAATTTTAAGCCCAGAGATATCAGACCCGCTTTTTATTGGGATCCAGAATTGCATATTTGAAGATGCAGAGGGCTATGGGTTTACAGCGTTACACTTCAGACAAGCAAGACAGCCTGTCAACCCTCACATCAAGTCTCACAATACTAATGCTAGAAAAACTCAAGACGGCTGCAGCTTCTGTGTTATTTCCAAGAAACCAAAATACTGGGAACATTTTAAATGAAGGTGCCATTTAGAAAGGCTTTATGAATATTTATTCACTGATTATTAGAAGCAACGACTGCACATTCTTTAAGCGCTTATTGTAAATCATTATGCAATAAAATGCATTAGCAATACAATCGCAACCACTGATGCTCTAATAAGCTACTATAAAATACATATCAAGGCTTGTAGATGTTGCTAAACTGAAGTGCAGAATGGCTTTAATGCAGAAATTTAAGTTGATTTAAAGATTGTGGGGGGGAAGCTAATTGGGAGGGTTAGATCAGAATAGACAGTTACATTGACGCCCTCCAAATTCCCCTAGCAATGGCTTTGTGCCTAATTTCCTTCACTTCTTTCCTTCCCTATACTACTGTTCATATGCCTCTCCTAACAGTGAGGCTGCATAGTGATGTTTTATGTTTCCACTTGGTTCATTTTATTCAAGTATCCCTGTGTTCATAAATAACATCCATAAGTAAAATGGATCCAAACTGTGTGGATTGTGCAGACCTCTTTAATGGATCCTAGAGCCAAGGGGATGGGGGAGAAGGGGGCCTCTTTCTCTGGTGATGGACAGCAGGTAACTGCAGATGCAAGAGGATTTTCAACCATCTGAGCTGAAAAGAAAGAGTGTTTGCTGGGGGATAAAAAAATGGAGGGGGGGGATGCGGGATGATCAAGATTGCAGCTCAAGAACTGCAAAGAGTCAGCAAGAGAAGGAGTAAAAAAAAAAAAAGTCCCTCACCTAACGAGTCGTAAATTCAGGAGGGTGGAAGTCAGGAGCCTCTTGGAGACTGCCTGGAGCATGTGGCTCACCTTGCACGTTATGGCTGAACTTGGTTTCACTCAAGAAAACGGTTCTGCTCTTTCTCCCTTCCTACTTGAACTCCTGCCAGCGGGCTGGTTGGGGGGAACAGGACACCTGCCTTTGGCCGAGGCACATTTCGTGGGGGGCTGTCTTCTCTCTCTTTATATCCCCAGAAAGCACCAGAGCCTGAAGTGGCGACAACTCACCTCTGAGTCTACCCCGCCATGCCCCAGCCTGGTGCTCTGCTCCCTGCAGAGAGGCAGTTCTGTCGTGCTTATCTTTAGCACCAGCTTCACTCCTGCCCCCCAACAAATGTGCCTCGCCTAACAACTGCATCTTTCCATGAGATGCTCACTTCCCATTCATGCTCCCCCTGCCATGTTCATCAATGCCCCTGGCCCTTCCTGAGAACACCTGCCTTGCCTGGCATATTCCTCCCATCCATATTATCAACTGCAGTCAAATATTATAGACTCATAGAAAATGAGGGTTGGCAGGGATCATCTAGTCCAACCCCCTGCTCAAAGCAGGGCCAGCCCCAACTACATCATCCCAGCCAAGGCTTTGTCCAGCCGGGTCTTCAAAACCTCCAAAGATGGAGATGCTACCACCTCTCTGGGTAACCTGTCCCAGTGCTTTACTACCCTCCTAGTGAGAAAGTGTTTCCCAATATCCAACCTCAACTCTCCTTGCTGTAACTTAAGCCCATTGCTCCTTGTCCTGTCATCTGCCCCCACTGAGACCAGTCCAGCTCCATCCTCTTTGCAACCCCCCTGCAGCGAGCTGAAGGCTGCTATTCAATCCCCCTTGGTCTCCTCTTTTGCAGACTAAATAAGCCCAGTCGCTGTAACCTCACATCAGAAAACACGTGCCCCAGTCCACAAACCATTTTCATTTCCCTCCGCTGGACTCTCTCCAACGTGTCCACATCCTTTCTGTAGTGCCCAAAACCGGACACAGGACTCCAGATGCGGCCTCACGAGGACCGAATGAAGGGGAAGAATCGCTGCCCTCGATCCGCTGGCAACGCTCCTGCTAATAATAACTATTGACCATATTCTGACTGCAGCCTCTACAAATGCAATGGGATTGTATTTCCCCACAGTCCCCTCTTTGAAGCACGGTCTCCTACAGGCCCATACACACTGGAACAGAAAAACTTCCTGAGAATAGGGCACAGGATTACAATAACAAAGGGTCCCAGAGAAAAAGCCTGAACAAACCCTGTTCTCTTCTGAATATCTTAGGAATCGCTAGACCTGGGAGTCTTTGGCTTGGCTGCTTCCAGCACACCCGTGACTCAAGACCGCCCGTGTCACTTGAGGTCAATAAAATGTTTGAAGCCATTTATAGCCCACCCTTGAAATACTGTGCATTGAGAATAGTCACAGACATCCAATAATTCAGGCCTGGTCAAGCCACTCTCCCCCTGCTCCGGGTATGCGTGTGGCTGGGTTACTTGATCCCATTCTTGCTTCTAGGCTCCGTGCATCTGCAGGGTCAGGATTTCCCACCGTGCAAAGGCAAGCGTGTCTGGAAGAGCTGGCAAAGCAGCCAGGAACAAATCTGGAGGAGCTGGAGTGGCCGAGATGCTGCCCCAGGATTTGCGGCTCCGCGGCGCCCATCAGGGACAGGCGCGTGCTGTGGAGGGATCCGATTCAGGAAGCGCCTGGCCTGCAGAAAGGTTTGGTGGGGAGCAGGAAGGGGCCAGAGGAAAGGAAATTGCAAGAGGCATTTGCTGTCCGAGATGGCTGAGGGGCAGAAAGGCCTCGGAGATGGGGGCCACGGTATCTTCTGACACCTGAGAAGTGCCTCGTACGAAGGCAGCGGTGGGGAGATGAAACCCCGAAAGTGAAACGGCTTTGTCTGAATTAAGGTCGGCAGGGCTGATCTACGGCTTTGCTTCCTGCAGGCAGAAAGGCAGGATAGCTGCCTACTAGAGATGGCTGGAAAATGCCTCATCTGCCCCCTTCCTCCCTACAAACTTCTACTGGGGGTAAAACCTAAACCCCAAGCCTTTTACTTAAAAATGCTGCTGTGGTGCTGCACAGGAGTGCTAGTTTTCAGAGCTTGTGCCTGAATTAATTGGGCTCCCTAGCAAAGCTGCTCCTCCCATGATACGCAGCCATGCTGCCCTCTTGTTGAGCTGCTGCCCCTCCGGATAGGATGGGATAGACATCTAGATGACACCAGTAATGACAATGGGAGACCTTGGCTGCAAAAGAGGAGACCAAGTGGGGCTGGTGAACTCCACCCATAGATGAAAATACAGACATGAGGCCAAGAAACAGCTCCTCTGGCATCATTTCTGTACTAAAAACTGAAAAAAAAAAGTGCTTTGCATGTCTGGCTTCAATCTGTAGAGACAGATATGCTCTGGGCAGACACCTAAGAAATCGGCAGCCCCTACCAGTGGTGGGGTGAAGACGTGGTTCCCATAATTGTTGCTGGGACAGGATAAAAAAGAGGGGCAAGTGTTTCAGGAGGCAAATCCAGAGGGTCCCTGCAATGCAACCCAACGTGGCAAAGGCACGCTTCCAAGAGCAGCCTTCCCATCTATGTGCAACAAACCTGCCGGAAGGATTTTATTGCCCGTGAAAGTCAGCAAGAAAAAATTTCTGCTCGTTAAGGAAGATACAAGCACAAGGAATGCAGTTTCTCCCGTGTTTTTTAAAAGAATATGTAAATATATGTAAAATGCCTGCCTCCCACACGCTCCTAACACGGTGCCGCTCCGCCAGCTCTGTTGTAGGCTATCCGAGGGCCTGCTCCTGCCCCCCCGCCCCTGAGACGCGCTGGAATGGATGCTGCCCCATTTAGCCAATTCTGGCCTTTTTTTGCTCAACTGTTGACAATAGTTGTCATTTTATAGCACTTGCGGCTGCCAGCCTGGGGAAAAGATATGGCTTTATTTAACTTAAAAGATCTGCTTTGCCTTTTTATCGGAGAAAGCAGAGCAGTCTATTGTAAATCTTAAATGCCTGGCTGCTCTATCTTATCTTTTTGGCCGAGCTGAAAAATGGGGGCTTTTCATTGCTTTGTCTGCTGGCACTAAGTGTGTGCATGCAGGATGCCAATAGGCGTGTATCCCTTATGATCCCAATCTTCCCGTGATATTTTTCTCTTCTGGGAATTCACAATTGGGTCCAGATCCTTGAACGCGACTGCTTTACACTGCACTTCAGGGGCTTTTTAACCTCCTTCCCAAAAGGACATCATCCAGCCTCTTCGGAGCCTGGAGTGGAACGAGCCTTTGGTGGACTGGCAGGATTTGGGGTCCCCCCCCCATGTCTGGCATTTCCTTCGCTGAAATTCAGACCCATTAGTGAAAAGAAGGATTTGCTTACTACATAGCAGCCATGACAGCCTCGAGTATTTCATTTCCGGCTTCTCCTTGGCCTTTGGGCATGTTTTTGGTCAAGTTGGTGTGTGTCGGCTGTTGTAAAATGGGGTTTACAGCCCTACCTGACAGGTGTGCGAGGAACGGCACTGCTTCAAAGACTATGAGGTATCCAGGTATCGCAGTTGGGGCCCCTGGAAGTATTGAAGGCGGATGATACCCATTATTTTGACGGAGCAGGTGTCGACCTGCCTCAGCTCTGTTGTCCTGGCAGAAAGCCATTAGATACCAGTCTGTGCCCTGAAGACCTGAGCATCTCAGATTAAGAAAGGGTAGATATGAGAAGCCAGCTAAGGCACAACCTCATTGTGTCGGCTATGATGTCCTGTCCTCAGCACTGGGAACATCCCGGTCTCTGGGTGACCCCCTGCCTCCCTCGTGCGGTACTTTTAGAGGCCCTCGTTACTGCTGCGCTTGATCTCTTCAACCTCGATTCTCACAACACACCTGTGAGCAAGGGAAATAGTACTGTCCCCATTTTACAGGTGAGGAGCTGAAGTATAGGGAAGCTAAGTGATGTGCCCAAGGTCCGGCAGGGAGTCTGTGGGAGAGAAGAGACCCGACCGCCAGTCTCCCGAATCACAGGCTGCTCTCCTATCCTCCAGCAAGGAATCGCGCTGACCTGCTCTGAAACCCAAGAGGAAATATAGCCAAAGCCGAGGAGCCGGTAGTCAGCTACGCAGTCCCCTGGCAGTAAAACAATCGTGGCTTTCTCCACGCGCGGGGAATAAATAGGGAGACTGGAAAAAAACAAAGCTGGGAGAGGGGGAGGAGAGGGCGATGACTCACGTTGTCGGTCTCTCAGATAGGAGAGTCAGGGCCGGATCTTCTTCTAATTTGGGCCGGGATTTGTCAAGGTATTACGAGACATGAAGGTGCAGATGGGCACGTAGTGAGATTTTCAAAAGCAACTAGGCCCCTAATTCCCACTGAACCCAGTCCCAAAGGCGGGGGACCGCCCAATGGGTTCAGCTGCCATTTCATCCACTGCTCAGAAGCAGGAAAGGAATGAAGAAAGGGATAAATTTACAGACCAGCATTCACAAACCAATAATTTTTCCTCTCTCTACCGGAGCCCTGGCCTCTTCCTCTTTGAATGGGGCACAGTACGGGGTGCTGGGACGGTCGAGCAACGTGGCTGGCTTCATACCATTTCCTTGTGCTCTCATGATGTGTGGAGTAACCCCTACCCGCTGCAAACAAGGTGGCCCGTCTCTTTGACTTGATATGCCCGTGCTCTTCTCCAGAGGTGCTAGCAGGGGTTAAGGAAAACTTTGAAGTGAATTTTATAAAAGGAGCTCCTAGGACTGCACATAAGACCCCAAAACTGCCACTTGGGTTTTGTTTTTTTTTGTTTAATCATCTACTAATAAAATTCAATTTGTATAGAGAACACGGATTCATTTCTGTTTGGGCACCAAACGTGGGTGGAACCAGATCTCCACATCTAATTGTTCTTCCATGCCCCAAAAACTCTTTTTAAAGAAAAATAATCTTCTCTAGTCCTTGCCTAGTATCCCTAATGGTGTGGGTGTTTCAGAAAGTAAAGGCAATTCTGAAATAAAACCATTTTGTGTGCTGCAGTGAGTGGGAAACTGCACCGCAGTGCACAGACAGTGAACGACGGGTGACCACGGGGTCTAAGCACCCCTGCAACCGGGAAGGAGAGGCAGACACTGGCAATCCAGCTACAAGCATCTTCACGACACGCTTCCTCTATGCCGGCACTTCTTAAGTTATCAGGCCAAGGCAGACGAACCCCAGCAAACACGGGGAGAGAAGGATCTCTGCAGTGACCTTCCCCTGCACCTTAAGCAAGAGATGCTGAGACTCATCCTACTCAGATTTTAAAGAAATAAAATAAAAGCACAGAAGGTTTTTTAAAAAGAGAAGCAACCTCCTCTTTTAACCCGATTGTGGAGGGGAGGGGAGGGGAGCAGGGGACACGACTACAGCCTACACGAAGACGTGGTGCCACCTGGCACAGGATGAAAAGGCAGGGATGCCTCACTCCGAGGGCGCAGGGGACACTTCCGAGCGGTCAGGAGAATAGGTGCGTTGCGGGGAGCACGGAGCAGTTTGCCCCATCAGGTTGGACGACCGGGACTGGTAACGAGGCTCTTTTTGCGGAGGGGGTTTTGTGCTGAGCTGACAATCTTTCACCCTCAACTTCTCTTTCTCCTCGGTAGGAGGAGGTTCAGATGCATGCCTACTTCTGCCACCAGCACAGACCCGCTCGGGGCGTCCACGCGGGACGGTTCAATTCCTCGGCAAGCCAGATGCAGTTTGTGTACTTCCCTTCCGCCCCCCCCAACTCGACCACCAACACGCGGCAACCATCGGCTCCAGGTTAGCCAATTCTCCAGCCAGCTCTTGGCCTCGCTGCTGAGGATGGCAGCAAGAAGCCAGTTCAGCGAATAGATAATTCACAGTTACTGCTATAAACCTGGACTTCCAGACAACTGGCAACATTCACGCCAGGGCACATATGCGTCCCGCTGACAGCCTCGGGAACCTCTCTCTCGGTTCCTCCAGCTTCTCCTATAATCTTCCCAGCTCTGGCAAGTATGGTATCACCTATTTGGAGTGGAGGGGAAACAATGAACAGAGCTGCCTTCAATGTTTTGCTCAACTTTTTTCCCCTGACAAAAAAAGGGTCTCTTAGGAAAAATTTCCATGGAGGACTTTTGTTCCAATAACATTTTTCAGGGTTTTCACCGGAGGAAAGAAAGAAAAGAATAAAGAAAACCAAGAGGAGAAAAAAGAATAAAGAAAACCAAGAGGAGGAAAAAGAAAACCAAGAGGAGAAAAAAGTTAAAAAAAAAGAAGACAACCAAGAGAAGAAAACAAGAAGACCAAAAGAAGAAAAAAAGAAAACCAAGAAAAGGAAAAAGAAAAGAAAACTAAGAGAGAAAAAAAAGAATAAAGAAAACCAAGAGGAGAAAAAAAAATAAGAAATCCAAGAGGAGAAAAAGGTAAAAAAAAAGCAATCCAAGAGGAGAAAAAAGAAAAAAGAAAACGAAGAGGAGAAAAAAGTTAAAAAAAAAAAAGACCAAGAGAAGAAAAAAAGAAAACCAAGGAAAAAGAAAAGAAAACCAAGAGAGAAAAAAAAAGAAAAAAGAAAACCAAGAGGAGGAAAAAGAAAAATAATTTTTTCAACTTTTGTTAGTTGAAAAAAAAATCAGAAAATTGGACACGAATTGTCAGTCAAACACAAGGTATTTTCTTGGTAGGAAGAACATTTTGGGGTTTCATCAGCCAGCTATTTCTTAACCCAGTATCAGGAACCATTGCCTAACCCTCAGATCATGGCAGGGTATTCGTAATGAAGAAGGGGAAGATCCAGTGCTGGAAAATTTTTCACCTGGGCTCAAGGGAAGAGCTGCTGGCGGCGGTTGGAGATGGACCAGTCAAGCTTACAGATACTTTGGAGCCCTGGTTGGTATGGATATTTCATGTCTGCTTCTCTCCAAACAACAATTTCTAGCAGTGAGGAATCTGGCCCAACCCTGACAACTGGCTTATACGCTAAAAATCACAAAGGTCTGGATGCCACGTTGATTGGCTCAGAGCAAGTACTTGAGACGCGAGCTAGGGAGCGGGCTCGCTAAAGCACAAGGGTTTTTCAATAGAGGTGGCTCATCAGAGCCACTTTCACGTTACGGAACAACTTTCCCCTCAATCATCCGTCTGCATGTGGCATCCTCTCTTGCAGGGAGGAGCCAACATTGTCTTACAAGGCTGCTGAATTGGATTTTGATTATCCTCTCTGTTCACAAAGTGGCGCCGGCTGAAGCAGCACCTGTAATTTGGCCCTAATAACAGAGTCCCGAAGACGGGCTCTACGGTGCTAGTGGCATGGCAGAGCCTTTCCTAGATGGGACAGCTTGGAAAGGACCGTTCTTCCCTGCTGCAAGCTCTGAAGGTGTTTTCAGCTTTCAATAGAGGGGAAAAAGAAAAACACCCCGTCCAATTCTTGTACCCTAGCTCTTGCCTGGCCCTGGTGGGAAATCCCACTGAAAAGGACTCATTTCCAGTTAGGAGCTATCCCCGGTTCTTGCAGGACAAGAGTAATTTCAAAGGGGTTGGAGCTTTATTGGAGAGTCGTTAGATGCAATTCAGGAGTGCGTGCTAAGTGTAAAGTATACAGGGGTGTTGGTTGTAGCCATGTTGGCCTAAGGACGTAGGCAGACAAGGCTCTTCGGGGAAATCCGATATCTTTTATTAGACCAGCTCAAAGGGGAAAGCATGGTTCATTCACGGGGTCACGTCCCCACGGGTGCACAGCTGGCAGCTTCACCTCCCAGATGCAGCAATACGGCACCACCACAAATCTCGTTTCTCCAGGCGTCCCCATCGTCCGGAGTTATTTGGGATTCCCCCCAGCCACAAAAGCCATGACATCCCTATCTCGCCCGCCCCACCAGCTGCAGGAAGCCAATCAGCATTTCTCCATTTATTTCACAGGTGCTGCCGTTGCCTGCTGCTTCTATTTGCTAAATCTGTTCATGAAAAAAGGGGGCTTTTTATGGGCTGTCAAGCATCTGCTCGGAGGCCAGGTTGTCGGCTCGCGATGCCTCCACCGACGCAGCTGATAACGGGAAGCGTGGATGCAAAAGCAGGCAGAGCTGAGCAGGGAGGGAATGTACTTTTGGCGTCAAGGAGCTGCCACCTGTAATTCTGGCGCTACAGAAAATAACAGCGCACCGCCGGCTGGAAGGACCGCGCTCTTGGAAAGACAGAGTAGCAATATCAGCTGTAGTTGAAAGATATAATGGATATAATTGACTTCTACTCCAGCCCATAATTGCAATATTGACTACCGCTGAGAGATGAAGGGACCCATGTCAGCTCCGGTCGTAACAGTAGCTGAAGGGGATAATATTGCCAATTAAAGAGTGCCAATATGCTGTTTACCATGGCACGGTGCCCTGCTATATCGCATGGAAGTGAGTTCAGAGGACAGATCCTCTCTTGGGGTCATTTTTCATCTTAAAGAAAGAATAAAAAGAAGAGAGAGCCAGCGAGAAGATGCATTTAAATCAGCATTTCCTCCCCCCACATTGTTTCTGTGCTGATTGCAATGCTGGCTGGGTAAAATGTGAGAAAAAAACAGCTTGCAATAACAGCTCAGATTTAAAGAGCGCAGTTCGAGCAAAGCCTGCGAGTCTCAGCAGCTTTTGGTCCACTTCGCTTTTATCTCTGCAGTCCCTAGATCTGGATAGGGACAGAAGATGAGCGCGAGGACTCAGCTGCCAGGAGGAAGGCTGGCTCTGTCCCAGATCTGGCCTAGACCTGCCATGAGACTCTGGGCCAAACTCTTGACTTCCTTATGCCTTTGGTACAATGCGGGTAAAACTGATTTCCCCTAACCAGGGCTTTGGCAAGCAAAATCAAGCTCTGCAAAACACCTTGAAGCCTTCAGATGCAAGCACAGATTGTTGTCCAGGTCCACTGGGAGCTATTCAATAGTCTGTGATGCATCATCTTGCTCTTCCTAAACCAATGATGTTTGATGCCAGAGGCGTCATGACAGGAGGTGGATCGCTCTCGACGTGCCCCATTCATATACTCTCCCTCTAAAGCATCTACTACTTGCAACTGCAGGAGATGAGGACTGTTATTCAGACTAAGAGGCCGTGCGCTGAAAACAGCATGAGACACGTTTAAAATGAAGAAGAGGAAGTGCTTTTTTTTTTTTAAACGCAGTGTATAGTTGCTTGTGGAACTCATTGCCACAGGAGGTTATAGGAGCAGATTATATAGCCAGGTTCAAACAGGGATTAGACACATTTATGGAGGGCAGGTCCATTAACAGCTATTAAACAGGAGGCTATTGGACTAGAGGGACCATTATGTACAGGATGGTGCCGCTTACATTATTCCTGTAAGACGAGGTGTTCTCATGACACTATCGGTTGGCACCTTTACGCTGAAGTGCCTGAAAGGTCCTGGGAGGAAGCCGTTCGATGGATGGCTTGAAGTGAGGGGTCTGGCAAAATGAAGTTTGTCTCCTGCGCTAACCCAACCCAGGGACACGCAGGGTGGGGTGGGCTGAGAGATGAGTTCTGGATGGATCAAGGGGAGGTTTACATGTGTTTTAGGGGGGTGGGGGAAGAGGGGAAGGATGTTCCCAATGGTAAAGACGCTGGCCTGGAACCTGGGCCACCAAAGTTCAATTCCCTCCCCTGCCACCAACCTCCTGGGTGACCCTAGGCAGGTCACTTCCTCCCACACACGGCCTTTGGGACTCATGGGAGAAGCGTGCTGGCTGCAGACTCTACCAGATTACTCATTATTTGCAGCTGCTCCAGCTCCAGTGTTACGGCGGACAAGGAGCAAACACATGAATGCATTTCATATCCAGCTTGCGTTCAAGTGAACATCCTGTGCTAAGAACATCCCACAGGGACATTTTAAAGGCATCCAGATAAATAAATAAGACCCTGAGCTTGCAAATTTATGCCGCGCCCAATTCCATCCATACGAAGAACCCGACGGAAATCGAGCTGACGTGAATGAAGGATGTACGCAAGTGTACGACAGCGTGCTGCTTAAAGGGGTATCATCATAAGGTTTCTTTCTGTAGACACCAGAAGCCCAGACAGTTGGGGCTACGCTTTTAGGAGACATGCAGACACATACAAATACACATCCTTGTGCCCCGCTGCAGCCCTCCACTTTAACAGCACTGGCACGCTCCCGAAAGCAAGAAAATGATGTTAATGTTAAGATGGGATTTACTGAAACCCACAGTTAAGGGGGCAACACCAGGACAGCACCGGCATCCAGCTGCATCCAACTACCAGAACGCAAATGAAACCCGACTTGAAAGAAACGTTAACTTTGCAGCTGGGGGAGTCCATGGGCCCGCCTGCACGTCCTCCTCTCATTTCAGTGTCTTACTCGAATGAGTTTGTCGAAGCCTCCTAGAGCCAGGCTGTAACGAGAGAAATCTGTTCTTGAAAGAATTCAACAGCGAGGTAGGTGGTGAGTTCGCCGTCAGCTCAAACTACACCCAGTGCCAATTCACCCCAGATCCCTGCTCCGACTTGGCGAACACCAGCTGAAAGGGGAAGGGGTAAAGGACAGGGAGAAGGGGCCTTCCCAGGCCTCATCCTGAGTTGATGTCAATCACTGCCATGACATTAAGTTTCGGAGGACTGTGCAGATGGATGCCAGCTGACCAGATTCAGATCTATGAGCGGACTTTTTCCAAATGACACAATACTGCTCTAAGGCAGGAAGTCAGGATCCTTTCATGTTAAGTCAAATATGGAAAGAAAGGGGGTCAGGTGAGGCAGGTGAAGGAGATCCAACCCAGGCTGAGGGAAGAGTCAGATTCTGGTGTTCGACACCCTAATTCTGCAACCGTTGTGGTCAGCTGGATCCCCAAGTCAGTGCAGGACCCACTGAAGTGAACAGGGGAGCAGGTGCACACCCCTCCAGAGGAAATCAATGGGCGAAAGGCCCTTTGGAAGAGGGAAGAGTCTCTCATACATATCCGGTGCAGGATCTAGCAAGCCTGTGACCAACACACCAGATATAAAGCCTGTCCCCAGAGGAAGGCCTTGAGCTGGCCTACAGCTAAACCATTTTAACTTCAACCCTGGCTGAAGCAGGGTTCAAGTTGGAAGGGTTCTGTTGCACTCCTATGGCTATATAAGCATCGAGGCACACAAGTTGCACTGTAACAGCCTGCGCCAATACCTTTCCATAACCCCATCCTCGTTATGGCTGCCTGTACCCTCCGAGCAGGCGTGTTGCAAACACTTGTATGTCATGACTAAGGACCTTTGTACACGCCACGGCGAGTGCAGCATCGTAGAAAAGGGAAGCAAGCCTAGAATCATCAAAAGAAGCTTCCTTTCTATAAAATCATCCATGCTAAATAGCTGTTCATCACATACACACACGCACACGCACACACCTGGAGTTTTAAACCATCTGAACAAAAACTGCTCGTCCCTCAAACTGCAGCGGTGCTCACTCTGACTTGCAGCATTGCTGTCTCTCCAACAGTCACAGGATCTATCAGGCATAGACGGTGTGTCTACACGTGCATTAATGTGCTTTAGTTAGAACACATTAAATTTAGTACCTCCGTTGTGAGGTCCTAGGAAAATGCGCATTAGCCTGTCTTAATGAGCATTAACTAAAGGCACAGTTTTTAAGTGAAGCTTAATGCTCATTAGCCTGTCTTGATGCACATTAACTAAATAGCATGGTATTTTAGTGATTTTAATTCGCATTAAATAGGCTAACGTGCATTAAAGGACGTGTAGATGTACCCAGAGAGCTTATGATACAAAGGAATAGAGAAGAGGCTCCTTTCCCCCTACAGTCTTTAATCATCCATGAATTCCAAGAGCGGGGTGGATACCCCTTTAGTCTTCCAACCCCTTTTAAGACTCCAGCCAGCACTGGCCACCTGTAGCTAATATTCTTCAGCTCCTAAGGAACATGCTGGCTCAGCTAAAAGCCGTTCCAAATAGAGCCTGCCTGCACGGTATTTTTCAGCGGTCAGGGATGCAAACGTGTAGCCTCGCACCCTGCAGCGCAAAGGCCCAGGAGAAAGCAAAACCTTGTGCCCACATCACCAAACTCTCCAAAGTCACTGCAAGAACGCATTTGAAATATTAATAAATAAAACGCTTTGCTCCAGCATCTCTTTGTATCACTCTCAACGCACGGTCCCTTGTCTCTCAGATTTGGGAGTGAACATGATTGGCATAAAATGTTAACACCCAGGGACAACATCTAAGCAAATACATAAGCGAGCTAATGTCCCCAGCCTTGGCATCCCCTCTGCTTTTATGTTCCTCCTGTGTTTCGGTTATGGCCGATGACAGCCTTCATCTCAAAGAATAGAGAAACCCAAGGTAATCTGCATTTGGGATCTGGCCTGCAGTGTTTACTGAGAGGTTTAAAAGAAGGGAAGATGAGAAAAACTTGCTTTTCATTTTCTCCACCCACCTAAGTCACTGTCTGAAATTCAAGCCTGTGATGGAAATGAGACATGGGCCCAGGAAGTTTCAGCTTCCAGGAAAACAGAGAACAAGCAAGGGAGCAGCAGAGAGGGGGCTGGCTGGTTTGGGGCCCTCTGCTTTTTGCATTACTTTTAAGAGCCACACAAGTCAGCAAGGAGTTGACTTGAGCTAAGCTGCAGTGAGATGCTCTTAACCAGAACCAGCTGGAAAAGGGCTTTTTCACCAGAAAATGCCAATTAACTTTAAAAAAAAAAAAAAAAAAGGAAATGTTTCATGTGAACCTACAAGCTGCTGCAAAGCTTTTGACAGAAGGATTTCTGGATCTAGGATGGACTTTCTGGTCAACCGTGCAGATGCGCTCTCCTGCCACACAGCAGCCAAGAGGCCAGTAGCTAGAACATATACTTGGCTATGGGAGACAGGTTCAAATCCCTGTACTGATGGCTTCCGTCCCCCATATACCAGCCATTGGAGTACCAGCTATTCTGGGGGTGGTGGTAGAGTCTCCTGTTTCTCTCTCAGCTGCATATGTGTGCGTGTGCATCTCTCTCCCACCACCTTCGATCCCATGTCAAAAATGTGGGAGGAAACCCAAGCCCCCTTCACTTTGGAATGAAAAAAAATAATCATGAAACCAGAAAACTGTTTCCCATCACACTCTACTTTTAGTTAGATTTAAGTCTCTGTGGCAGGACACCCAATTTAATGACAGCCATTGCTAAGCCCATGTATTTATTTAAGTGAAGCTTTCTCATAGCGATAAAGCCATAGGCTGGTAGGAAGTAACATGCACTTCAAGAAGAACATCGTTGTCATGAGAGTTATGATCATGTGGGCAGAGCAGGTTTCTTGCAGCTGCGGATACCTGGCCACAAGCACAAGTCCTTATCTGACACCAGCGTCTGGATGATTTTTGGGGTTGCCCGTTGATTGCCAGGTTGTACCGAAAAATAACTCTTGGCACCTCATGCAAGAAAACCATGCGACCATGCAGATAACCAAGGCTGCATTATTTCCTTGTCTGTCTGTACCCACCTGCTACCTCATCTAGTACTTTGCTTGCAAAGTCTTTGGAGCAGGGCCTGGTTTTAGTTGCATGTTTGTACAGCACCTGGCACGAGAGGGTCCCGGTGCAGGACTGCAGCTTCCACATGCAGTACTGCACAATAAGTAATATTAAAGCACATGCCACTCATTTCAAACCAGATTGGGGGGCAGGAGGGACTATTCTCTGAGCTATGAAGACTGTGAATCTAGTGAACAGAAAAGCCTGAATGCAAGGCCCCCCAAGACTGCTACACCTTATGTCTCACTGAGATTAGCGCTCTCAAGTTGTTCCACTTAGGACATTTTCAGCATCCAAGTGCAATGCATTGGGTCTCTCCCACCCCAGCACCTCCTTCAACTTCCCTTTGCATTGCTTTAATCCACTCATCTTCCCTCTGCCCCTTGAACATATGAGAGAGAATATACATGCCCTGGTACAAAGTTATTACTAAGATGACAGGCATTTCAGTCCTAATTGAATGGAAAATCTTAAAAAAAAAAATTGGACTAACTGAAGAAGAAACAAAGCCTAAGAGCTGTGCGTCTAGCTGCTGCATGGCTTCTGGGACCAGGCAAGAGGAAAAGTGGCTGTTAATATTACTTGGACTCAAAGGGCTTGGGCATGAATTCAGGTTATCAGGATTCATCACGTTCCAGACAAAGAGAACCGGGACGTAGCATCACTTTTGCCGGTTCTCCTGTTTAGATGCACTGGGCCCTTTAAACACTCAGGCCTTTTTTTGTTTTGTGTGGTTTTGTTTCGATCCCCCCCACCGCAGAATAGAGCTGCTGTGGCTATTTTGACAGCAACATCCATTTTTCTCAGCCTAGATCAGTTCGTTTGCCTGCCTGCACAGGAGAAAGGCGCCTCGCTTCATCACACACGGCAACACGGGCTGCTGATCACATCTGATCACCTGTGCGTGAGCCGGGACAGGAGTTTGCTCGTGGAGGCGTAATAGGGGGGATGCTGGCCAGGAACTGCAGGGGATTCCTGCCACGGCTT
>NW_017729016.1:2854705-2878436 GCF_001723915.1 Gavialis gangeticus
ATCTGATCACCTGCGCGTGAGCCGGGACAGGAGTTTGCTCGTGGAGGCGTAATAGGGGGGATGCTGGCCAGGAACTGCAGGGGATTCCTGCCACGGCTTCACGCATCCCCTGGGCGAGGAGCTTACACCGAGTGTTATGGAGAGAAAATGAAACCACGTGTCGACAAAACCTGCCCAATTAAAACCCATCTGCTAAAATCTTCCAGCTCTGACTGCGATGTCAATCCCACGGCAGCAAGCGTGTGCGTAACCCGTCCTCCCCAACTAGCATGTGGGAAGGGGGTTAACTCGGCTTCGGGTCCAAGGGGGCAGGAGTAAGTGGGCTATGTGCCCACTTCTCCCCTCTCTGGATCAGCAGTGGGGTCTGGGCCAGCATTACATTATTCCCCTTTTGGTGCAAGAAAGAGGTGGAGGATGCATGACAGCTGCAAGGCTTTCTGGTGATAGTCTTTGCTTCGGGCTACGCCTGAAGTCACAATCATGCATTGCCCATTACTGCACCACTTAAACGGGCTTGTAAGGCCCTGAAAAGCAAGTCAGTCATCACGCGCTCAACTCACAGCCCCACTGGGAACCCCTGGTGTAGGCCAAAACGTCACTCCTCTCCTTAAAGTAGGGCTTCCTGACAGCGTTGTATGACCAGAATTGAGACGGACGCCCTTCGTGGACGGCCAAGGTGGCGTACCCAAGACCTCGGCTTCTCGTCAGCTTGTGAAAGAGCTAGGGATCCCGCATAACGTGCTCTAAAACACTTGAAAACATCTGGCTTTGCATGCTGCCAAAAGGATGCTGATAAAGGACGTGGTAATAAGGAGAGAACAGCATTTCACACTCCATTACAAGGCCCTATTCCAAAGCAGAGCTGGGGTGAGGATGGAAAACGCTCTTGAAAATACCAGCCTGCAAAAGGTGCGAGGGGGTTACTGGCAAGAGAACGGATCATTCTGCAGACATCTTGGCAATTAAAAATGACAACTGCAAGAGAGGGATTTCCTTGCTTTCCTCATCCGAGTTCATAAATGCAGAGTATTCGCCAGCCGTGTACATCAGACGCCACATCCCAAAGCTTGCGGTTCCTCGTGTGTGGGGGAACAGTCAATCTTTTATCTAATTGCTTTTGACAATGTACCCATCACATGCTAATCATTTGTCAACCTAAAGTGACAATCTTCCCTCTCTTTCTCGCTCTCCTTTTCTTCTTCTTTTCTTTTGGTGCGTCACTGACTTAATTGAGGCTCAGCTGTTTGGCCTGTAAAATTAATCCCAGCCTTGCTCAATGAGATGGGAAAGCATAGGTCTGAGTGCTCGCATCCCAGACCTGCTGAGCAAGCTTTCCCGAGACACCTGAAGAACAAGTAAGTTGAGCTGTTTACAATTTTATAAAACAGCTGATTAAAAAAAAAAACAACCCAAAACAAAAGAGAACACATCTCTGGATCGCAATTAAGAACGCAGCTCAGACATACAGCTGGAAACATTATACTTGAGCAAGAGCCACCCTCTTTTTCGGCCTGCGGTACCCTCTTCCCGTTACAAATGATCGCACGCTTTTGTAAATGATCCTGGAGTCGCTCACGGGGGTAGCGGCTCGGGCAGTAACACACCCCACCGATGGGCGCCGGGCACCAGTAGCATCCCTCTCACCCACCCCTGGTTATACTATGGTCCAGCATTCAGTCACCCAGGAGCAAAACACCATGAAAAACTCGAAGGTGTCCAGGTCATCTGCTCTGCAAAGGAGGAGCTAAGTCCTGGGTAGAAGCTATGAAAAGATGTAACATAGTTTTTTTCTTTAACTATGGAGGTCACATGCAGTCCAAACCCCTGCTGAAAACAGGACCACCCCCAACTATATCATCCCAGCGAAAGCCAGGTCTTGAAAACCTCCAAGGATAGAGATGCCACCTCTTGGGGTAATCTGTTCCAGTGCTTTACTATCCCTCCTAGTGAGAAAGTTTTTCCTAATTTCCACCCTCAACTTTCCTTGCTGCAGCTTGAGCCCATTGCTCCTTGTCCTGTCATCTGCCCCCACTGAGAGCAATCCAGCTCCATCCTCTTTGCAACCCCCCTGCAGGGAGCTGGAGGCTGCTATTTAATCCCTTGTGAAGTCACACTGGAAGGGGGGAAAAGCAGCCTCAGGTCAGTCTTTCAGCAAGCAGGGAAGTCCTTCTCGCAACCAGAGTTTCTTAAAACATGGCAGACGTTGGATGGAGGAGACTGGACACAGATGGAGATTCCTACCAGGTCAGCTGTAGCTTCCCATACCCCCGAACCACGGTCCACTAGGATTCATACAAAGAGGTAACGCTGGTCGGGCTGCTATGGAGCAGCCAGGAGGAAGAAAAGGTTATTTTCCCTTTTCAAGCTGGTCTACTTTGAAGTTAATGAGTGGCAGCTTTTAAATGGGCAGCCATCAACAGGGGAGGCTGTTCAGCTTTTCACTGTCGAAGCCCGAGGCTGGGTGAAGCAAGGTGCGGCTGCAAATTTTAATTTTACCCCGTTTCATCTTGGAAAAACCTAGCTACTATGCATTTGAAGTTCCGCAGCAAATTGTAATGACTTTACTTTCTCTGAAGCAGACAGGAGTTACAATAATCATTATAATTATTTAGATTACTGCTGTACCTAAAGCCTGCCAGGTGCTCGCTGAACACGGAGGCAGACAAAGACTAGCCCCTCCGAAGGATATAATTTGCAAAATCCAAGGAAGCCTGCTTTGTAGTCTCACAGGGATCCATGATCATCCCCCCTCTCAAACAGAACCTACTATTTTACACTTTTTCAGGACGTGACTATATGGGAGCCCAGTTTTCTCCAATGGGGAAACTGAGGCATTTAAAAGGGAGACAAACTATCCACAATAAAAAAAAAAAGCAAGGTTAAGCCTTGACTCTCATTCATCAGATTGAACCACTGTCGGCAAGTTCGAGAAAGAGACCCTCCCGGCGCGTGGGGAAGGAGGCTCAGCTTTCCCAATCACACTGTAGAAAGCAAGACTCCTGCCGCAGTCAATAGACTCAGCGGCTTATCGCTGCTGCGCCGTGTACGTTTGTGAAGCTTAATTACATGCATGGATTTTCTATGCTAGGTTGTTCCAGCCGCAGAGGTTTAAAATTCATTAAACTTTTAAAACAGTTTGTGCAAAAGAAAAAAATTCAGAGGCAATTTTCGATTCTAGCCTCAGACAGAATGGGTCTAAAACTCGCAAGCGCCACTTCTCCAATACTTCACAGGGGCCTGCAGGAAGGAGCTGTCTAGAAAAGCCATCTCGAGTCCAAAGGGCAGCATTTCCTATTTAGATGTAGCCCGTTAGTTATTAACTTAAGCGGCACTTACTTGCACTAGCTGCAGATAAATAAAAAGCGTCACAAAGGCATCGGCTTTGCTTCCCGTTTGCTCTTAGTCTGGCACGGGAATGGTTTATTGCCGGTATTGTTTAGACAACTGTCGCTACAGCGTATCATTAGCCATAATGCATTTCTTGCATAAACCTTATTATGTTCAGAGGTACTAGAAACCTGAAAACGTCTCCTGTAATTCACTGCAGAGTTGGGTCCCCACTGAATCTAATTTAAACAATAGGAAAACAGCTCTTTATCTTGCTCTCTGTGTTTGTTTCCTTGCAAAGACCTTGTGTAAGAAACCGTGCAATATGTTTGTGCACAGAGCCTAATCAGGGTTTTGCGAGAGAATTCGTGTCCGACTTCTTACATTCTCACAAGATCCCGTGGACAGAGCAGCTCGGAGCGGGCTGGGCTGTAATGGCCAGAGACACTTTGGTTTTAATTTGCACAGGTGCAAATTCAGAAGTAAGTTTACTGGCTTCTAAGTCACTTTAGATCAGCAGTCAAATCAGAGTGGCCAAAGTCAGCCGGTGCTCGAACCCAGTCCCCACCTCTGCCACCATTTCTCCTTGCCACTTGATGACAAAACAGGCAATTCTCCCCACCAGAGGAGACAAACCCCTGGCTACTGGGACACTACTGACCCCCTGCCAGGTCTGGAGGCCAGATCCAGTGGGTCTGTTGGATCAAATCCATGGGCCATAATTTGCCAGCTCCTACTCTAGCTGGACACCAGTGCAAAGGAGTGCAAAATAAGTCCAGAATTTGCAGGTTTTCCTGCTATCCTACACAAAAACCTCATAACTGCCATGTAAAGATCCAGTTCTGTAACAGTTAGCCCCAGTGTCACAGTAAACTGCTTCTCACTTGTCCTTCTACAGCTTGACCCAAAACCCAAAACTCCCGATCAGGCACCCCAAAAAATGCTGCAGAGTGCTCCCGGTTACTGTGCTGTGCTGGTTCATTCCCCATGGGGGCTATTAAACCTTTTCTCTCTTTTTCCTCTTTCAATTTGGGTCCATTTTTAATTTAAAAATAATCTGTGAAACAACAACAAGTGACATTTTCAAAATACCCAAATGAAGCATTTGAGGCTTCCTGAATGAAAGCATTTCATTTTGAAAAGTTAGGACATTTTCAGAGTTACTTACCCCATTCTTTTTGCAGGGAATTACTCAGTCTGACCCTAATTCATTAAAATGTTTTGTCCCTCCTGAAAGTTCGTTTTTAAGCAAATATACTAATTACCAAAGCAGGCTCGCTCAGCTTGACTCCATTTAACAAAGAGTGGAATCTGGGTGAGACTCACAGATCAGTCGGTTGTGCTGCAGCGGTGGATATTATCAGGTTAATAGTCTGTAGAAGAGCAATGGACAGAGCAGTTTCAAGAGGCTTTGAAGAGCATCAACAGACAAATGCTGCAAGATGCTATAACTTTGGTACAAAAATGCAACCCTAATGACTATGTAGCATAGCATCACTAGGGACCTACCTAACTCACGGCGACAGAAAGCAATTTTTGAGGCTTGGTTGTGGCCTAAAGAGTCAGTTTCATGGTCATTTCACCGTGGCCCCACCCCTTGGCGCCAATGGCAGAGAGGCCCTGGGAGGACACGGGACGAAAGGGTGGCCACCATCTTGACTACTGGCTGCCCTTCATGCAGCCCTGCCCTTCAGCACCTATTGGTGGAGAGGCACGAAGGGGCAGCCATCATTTTGGTGCCCCTCGTGCGCAGGTGGGCTGCAAGGCCGGACCGCAGCCGCAGTGAGGATCGCTGCCTCCCACTGGGGAGCTGGCATTTTATTTTTATTAAGGGTTGGGGGTTTTTTTTGGTTGGTTTCCTGGGAAGATCACAGCCAATGCCATTTTTCATGGCAATTGCGGAGATCACCGTTTTTTGTTTTTTCCATTAAACTAAGTCCCTAAGTATCGCACATCAAACTAAAGCAGCAAAGGACACAGGAAAAAAAGCGAAAGGCTGGAAAAACTACAAATGAACACCCAAATCACTTGGGCAATGTGGAATGCTAAGACCATCATTTAAACCACTGAACTCTAAAACAAAAGGCAGGACATGGAAAATCCTCTGGAACAAGTTGAGAGTTGGCGTGAGAGTCAAAACACCAAAGGAAAGTGTCCTAAGTCACTGAAAGCAGACAAGGTTCTTTGGGAAAATCTGCTATCTTTTATTAGACCAACTAAAACAGTGGGAAAAATTCTTCTTTGCAAGCTTTTGGGTACAAATCCTATGATCTCAGCTGACTTCCTGCCTTTTGGGCAGGGGGTTGGACTCGATGATCTTCCGAGGTCCCTTCCAGCCCGAATGTCTATGAAATCTATGAAATACCCTTCTGCCTGAAGAAAGGTGTTTGAACCTGAAAGCTTGCAAAGAAGACTTTTTCCAGTTGTGTGAGTTGGTCTAACAAAAGATAGCAGATTTACCCCAAGAACCTTGTCTGCCTATGCCCTGAGACCAACACGGCTACAACCAACACCCCTAAGTCACTAAAGTAACGTAGGGGCATGCGACACTCCTGTCGGTGACAAGGCAGTAGACCTTGCGTCTCATCTTCAGCAGGAACCTACCGAGGCAAAAGGAACAGAAAAAGAGAAGGCTGCATTTTTATACTGTATGTAAATTTTCACCATAAGAATAACCACTAAGAGAGCAGGGAACAGCAAAAAACCTCTCGTGAAACCCATCGGTTTTAATAAAGCACAACGCTTCTCTTGCACAGTCCTCTGGGGCATTCACATCATTAAGCCTCGATATCAAGGTGCAGCCCGCACGGCTAATAGAAGCGGAGCCATAAGTGAACGAGTTGGCAGGCCGGTGTTAAACGAGGACACATTTTCTCACCTCTCCTGTTTCACTTGACCACTGACTTTATCGTGAGAAACAGAAATGCAGATGGCAGATCAATGTCAAAGTCATCATTTGCTGATGCCTGGCTCTCACTGGCCTGGCAAGGTACTCACTCCATTATCTCTTCCTATCTTCCCACTGCTTCGGTGTCTTCCTGCCTCTCTCTGCACCGTGAAACAACCGGCTCCAGGCTGAGCCGAAAGCGGCCACGAGCAGCTGTCCCTGGTGCTGAAACAAACCCCCACTGCAACGGGCAAGAGCCGTAAAGCTTGCCCGCTTCTCTAATGCTTTGCAGGTCCCCTGTAACTACAAGAAGTGTGTGAAAAACCATCATTGAATCAGATTGGGATCCTTGTATATCCATCTTGCAGGGCTGCAAGAATCAGGCCCAGAATTTGCATCAACACCCCTTTCTTTGATTAGGACTCTGACATGAGCACACAACAATTATGACCACAGCGTCCCGTCTAATGAATAGGAACTAATCACTGCCAGTGCTGATTAAACTCTATCTTCCACAGTAGGTAATATTTTCTGTAAACATACACATGCACGCAGCATAAACTTGTTTTTTAGGCATAAATGTGTATTTGGGTGGGCTCTGCCATTGGAAAGAACACGTGATCAGTAGCAATCTCTCCACAATAAAGCTGAACCCAGGGGGAGGGCATCTTAAGGCATATTCATCATCTAATTTCCAAGGGGATTAAAATGAGCTCAAATTGTTAAAAATAATATCATTAAAGAGTGTGTCTAATTTTCCCCAGTTCTCTGTAAAGTGGCCTATTTAAGGGATCACTGCATTCAAAGGCCAGAAAAGAGGCTATAATGAAGGAACATTTGTCTTAATGATGTTGAATGAAAACGGACAGGGCTTCAACCGTGGCCAAAAGTTTTGGGGGTCTGTTTGCAGCTCTCTGTAATTTATACTAAGTATCTGGCCTCTGCTTCAAAGGAACCAGGATGCCATAAAGCTGTAACTCATGCAAGAGCCTAAATATTTTCACTAATGCAATTTTATGGCTAGAATATTTGCCAACTCTCCCCCACCCTATTCAACACGTAGTTGGGTTCCTCTTTGTATTTACTGGACATGGAGGAGAGAAACACACTAAAATCTAACTATTCAATCACCCGAAGAGATGCTATCCTTTAACACAGCACAACTCCATCCCTGTCACGGAGTGGCTGACTTACTGCCATTTGAACTGCATTCAACATATTCTTTTACAATGTGTTGCTTTTCTGTGGAGTGTCCTGCTCTGCTCCATCCATCACTCCACCAAGGCTATTTTCTTCCTTTCATGTCTTATCTTTTGAAAATGTTGCCTTTCTCTGCAGGGTTAGGATTCAGGGTTAAACATATGAAAAAGAACGAACCCAGGCCTAATTTATTGTATCAAATCATTTCTGCAGCTTTTGCTGCGCGCTCTGTTTCAGATGTACAATGAACAGGCTTAAAGAGCAATGTTCGCTCTTAATTAACTGGCATTGCAAAAACATGCATTGGTACTGGCCCAAGGCCATGCTGCTTTAGATTTATTAAATCTGACAGTTTAATATGCTCTGAATATCCTTGCTTCTTCATAAGAAGTGCTCAAAAAACAGTTTAAATATGTTTACAATTTAATTATGCTTCATATACGCTCCCCTTGTTGTTGGCACACTCAGGCCGTGAGCTGACCTCCCCGGAAAACACTCGTCTAAATAAAACAGGTCAACAAAGACTAAAGCTTTTAGGTGGAGCTGGTAAACTCAGTCCCGTCCCCAGCACGCATGAATCCGCATCACAAAAGAAGAGCCAATGTGACAGACAATAACAGGCTTCTTTACTGGACTCTGGACAAAAAGGCCAAGAGGTGACTAATAGTTTCTGCATTTCAGTGCTGAACCCCAATGAGAAGACTTGCATTGTTGATGTCACAGTTGTACCTGGGCTAGCAGTACACTGAGGAAGTCAGTCTCCAGGGTCACCAATCATGTACCAGGGTCTTGACTCAGCAAAATACAGATGTACATAGGAATACTCCATTTGGCTCGACATTAAGTTACAGCTTTAAATGTCAAACGTGTGTTTTAAGAGACCCAGTTCTATATTGTAGCGTTACAGTGATGTTGTAGGCATAACAGTCCAAGAATTAGGCAAGAGACAAAGATTTCTTTGGGTGATCTCTTTTACTGAACCAACTGCATGGCTGGGATAGAGTTAGACAGGCTTTTGAATGCAAGACATTCTTCATCATATCACCTGAGATCTGATGAATAGCTTCTTGCATTCAAAAGCTTGTCTACCTCCACCTTGACTATGCAGTTGGTCCAGCAGAAGAGATTACCCTAAGAAATTCCCGCCTCTTGCACTGGCACTCGATAGCACTTAAGCACATGAATAAACTTCAAAATGTAGGCTTAGCATAATCTTACTTGAACTATTTGGATGTTTAAAGTTAAGCATATGCATAAATGAACATGTATGCAAACATCTCTAAGTAGAGTTGTACAGATTTAAAGTCCCCCCACCCCCAACTCTTTAGAAACCTCTTTGGAAGATCACTAAGTGAACCACAAAGTTCCCACACATACAAAGTCATTGAGAAGATTAATTATTCCTACTTTTGGAAGAAGGGAGGTAACTCATTTAATCAAATCCACTTTGCAAGCACTAATTGCTATGGGAGAGACTATCGCTCACCTAAAGGGCAGCTACATTAAAAAAGGCACAAGGTGTGGCACTGCTTTCATCCTGCAGTTGCCACATTCCCTTACTTCTAGACAGGTACTAATGGCACCATGGACGCTGAGACGCTCCCCCATAATTACTGGGGATCCTGGTTTTCTCTAAGTTAAAAAAAATTCCAATTTTCAGTTAAACAAAAAGTAACCCAGATCCACATTTTCCCATGACTAAAATGAAGTGCCACTATATATACATCTCTATATTAGTGCAGTTTCGTTTAAAGTCAGAGAAAAATGTGAATTTAGGGTTACTTTTTTTTTAATTGAAAATTGGGGATTTTTTTAAAAATCGGAGGATCCCTGATAACTGCCAGTCTCATAGGGAGCCTGAATAAGGTAAATAATGAAGCTTCTGGCACCTCTTAGACTCTGCTTTGCTTTTGTAAGCTATTGGCCAACACAGCAGCAATACCCAGTTTGAGTCAAACCCCATCTTGGTTTTTGAACTGACAGTATCTGATCTGCTAAAGGCAGCTGCTTTCTCCAGTTCAGCTACGAAAACCCAATTTCCATCTGAACAGAGGGATGCAAAGCCATCCGGTTCTTTGCTGCGGGAAACAAATGCTGCTGCTCAAAGGGACAGGGTGAAATGGGCTGGCTAAAATAAGATCAGGTGCATCCATTAAAAAGAAAATGGGCACAAAATTAGAAGCAATTTTTAAGTTGCATGAAACGGCTGCTAGTTTGAAACAGATATATGGGTTTTCTGAAGACACGGACCATGGGCTCCGTTCCTGTGTTGGTTTGTATCAGTTGAGGATTTGGCCCTCAATGTCATGAACTCATTTATGAAGTGACATTTGCTTTCATCAGGTGGCTCCATTTGTAGCAGTGATAAGCAGCTTTTTTTCCAAGCAACTTTGTTGTTTGTTTGGTAAATAGGGCTGTATTGTGAACCCTGAGGAATAAGATGTTTGGTTACAGGAGGTTTAATCTGCCTCCCGCCCAAGTCCTGGCATCTATACACATAGATTTATTCTGAAATGTCAGTTCAAGATTTAAAAAAACAAAACAATTCTTCATTCATCATCTTCATCAAAATTTGTGCTTTCCTTGTTTTCCTATGTGGATTTCCTTTTTTTTTTTTAAATAAAGATTTATTTTATGGCAGCAAAACTTCCAATGCCAAACATTTTGGCTGGCTATATACAATTAGGAACTCCTGACTAACAAATGGATCCTTGGTCCTATGAACTCCTAGGGCAATTGGATTTCCTTTCTTGTTCTTATGAACCTTTAAAATACAAATGTATTGAAATGTTTGGAGTTTGTGAAATAAGCAATGGACTTATGAGTGTGATTAGCAGCAAGGTACCAGCCTCTTTTAAAAAGAGTTACAGGTCTGGACAGGAGCAGAAACTGATTAAAATACCCTTTCCTTCTCATGCTTTAATACCAGACAGCTGGGCTCAAGTGACCTTTGGTGAAAAGGTAGGGACTGAACTAGGGATTGAACTAAGGATTGTCCTAAAATGGACCACTGAAAAGCATGGCTTTCCATGGCCCAGTAGCATCCACCTTACTTAGCTTTTAATCCAATACACTGCAGGAAGCTGAACAGTACAGTGTCGTCATAGGCTGTTCTTATTTAATCATGTTAAAAGCGGCAGAGATAGCATTATGAGGGATTAGCAATGAATAGGCCTTTTAAACAACAATCTCCAACCAAACCACACCAATCTGCTTACAAAACGGCATTACAGTAAGTAAAAATCAAATTGTTGCCATCAAATACACTCTAAACCAATAAAACTTGTAAATCCAGAGCTGCCAGACCAGGGGGAAAGCTCGCAAAAGATACGGCAGAATCTTTTCCCCTGTGCTGTAGGCCTCCAGGACAGATAGGTAATTGGGGCCAAAGCTTAAGGCATAAAACCATTATCACAAATGGTGTGGATTTGACAAGATTTGGGGATTTAAAAGTAAGAGACGAACTAGCTGTCAGGCTCTGAAGGTTGTACACCACACCGTACACTCAGGAAAAATCACTGTCTGATAGTGTGATGCACTAGCTAAAATATAATGGTAGCAGTCCTGCTCTTACAATCACTGGAGTCAATGGACGTTTTGCTACTGATTTCAAAGGGGACAGAAGCAGGCTCAAAGGATACGTCACTTTTGATAAACGGCGTGTCATCTCTGCATCCTGTATAGCGAGCGGGACACATTCAGAAATCAGCCATAGCAAATACAGGCCACAATAGCCATCTCCTCACCAGTTCCAGCATCGCATCCACCTCAACGGGTGTTTGGAGCGGGCTGGGTTTCTGCGATCAGAATATGCGCTTCATTTTTGTGGTGGAGAAGCAAATAGGAATCAGCATCATTAGTTTTTAACATCCGCATTGACCAAAGCTAACTGCCAGGTAGGCTTGGAAAGATGGGTGCTCGCTGCTGCTGGGATTCTTGCCCAATGTCTGCTTTCTAGCCTGGGGTAATTATTTTTCAAAATACCTCTATCCTCCTAATGTTCAGTAAGACCTAGGAGCTCTAAAATCACATCTGAAAATTGCATTTTTACTCGAAAGCACAAGTTGCCCCCAGTTTTTCATTCACTTGGACATGGAAGAAAAACCCTAAAGAGGGGTTTGCTCCAGGCATTTTTTGCTTGACTGAGGGTTTTTGAAGCAAGGAGCAATAAGGACGGACGTGTTCAAAAGTTCCAGTTTAGAGGCCCAAGTTCCATTTTCAAAAGCAATTCCAGACACGCACCAAATTCTGTGATCCGCCGATGGTCAACGGGACCATCTTGAAAAATACCAGCTCTCATCTCTTCTTGCTTCTCAGAACATTAGTGAAACAAGGATGCTCCAAAAGCCTACGTCACCGGGTGATGCCGATAGTTTTTCTTTGCCTGCCTCTCTACCCAAGTGAATAAAATACTGAAGGCACCTGTGTTTTGAAACATGTCGCTTTTGTAGGGCTCTTTAAAAAAAGACCAGCAAGCCGTGCGCGTTTTGGAGGTTAATTCAACCCTGGACAGCTGCAATGTTAGAGGAAAGACTAGAATGGTTCAAAGAACCGCTAGGTGAGAAATGCAGGGGCAAATTTTTTTTTAAAGTATATTTTTTACGTGCTGTGCCGGAAGCTCTTTTTTTCTGTTCTAAGCAGGAACCCACAGGCATCTTCCTGTGATATTACGGGGGCACAGAAAGTTGGCTTGGGGAAGAAACTTTCTTCCGGGGAATGTTTTGGCTGCACTACTCCTGAAAAGCCTTTTCAAGCAGCGGAGCAAAGAGGAGAATGCTTTTTGCCAGTCCCCGGGTGCACGGGGAAGGCTCCTGCGTTTCTTTCAATCTGATGCGGTGCCTTTTGTGACAGGAATCGCGGTGGGCTCCTGAGGAGAGGTCAGGCAAGGCCAAGAAGCATTCACTGCATTGTAGAAAAGGAGAAGCCAAGTCAGAGAAACTTTTCCCTTGTCATGCAGCAAAGTCCACAGTAAAACCCAGTTGCTCCAGCTCCCAGGACCTGCTCCTTCTTTAAATTAGGAGCATGGACACACAGGAATTTGACTGTGGACTAATCTGATTTCAACTGCTGAATTGGTGGGGAAGTGGGGGAGTGGAGCGGACACAACCTTCAGCCTTATATCAATATAAGTTAAGGGGTAAAGTTACCCCTCAGACAAAAGTGACCGGTATAGGGGCTGCTCCCCTATTCGGTTTTAAACTGGGATAGCAGCTTCTCGATGCAAATGGTCTCATAGTGGTCAAATTCTAGTTCGGCCAATGGAAGCCATCTTCTTACAGCAGAATAATATGGAGGGGAAACGTCTGCCAACGCTGTGGGCCAATGCCATGGGTTGCCTCCCAGCTTATTCCCTTCTAAGCACTGAATTGTACAGCTCATGGACCCAGAGGAACAGACTTCCACCTTCCTCTGTGCAAAAATGAAGTTTATTTCCTACCTAATAAAAGAGATTATCTCTACTACAAGCCCTGATTGCCTTTTCCTCTAGACCAATATGGCTACAACCTGGATACCTGACACATGGAAGATATCAAATTTTAGCTGATTTTTTAAATGAAATCTTCATATTTTCCCAAGCAGCAAACAACTGTGACCACCTGAACCCCGAGATCCTGCTCCTGCCTTTGTTTCAAGGTCATTTGCATTGGCACAGATCCTCGCAGGAGATGAGAGGCTGCATACCGGCTATTAGAGTTGTGTGAAATGGGCCCTATTCGATTCGGATTCAGCCCGAATCGGGGTCAGTGATTTGAGTCGTTGATTCGGATCGCTGTCCCTGATTTGATTCGGCCGAGTGCAAACCTGAAGATTCAATGCTGATTCGACATCCCACAGGAGGGTTCAATATCGATTTGGAGAGATTAAAAGGTCCACTGACTCTATTCGGATTCGGAGATTCAGCCACTGAATCGGGCCGAATCTCCGCCGTATCAAATCAGGGACCGAAGCTTCGCACAGCCCTACCAGCTATGAACAGACTGCGCAGAGGAGTTTTCCATCTATTGACTCCTCCGTGAAATCCTATGAAATATGAACTTGCATTTCTACCCAGGAGAACTTTTACAATGTTTGCTCCAGTGCCTGAAAGCTTGCAATTAAAGACTTTTTTTGCACAAATCTTGTTTGCCTAATAAAAAAATATCACCTCTGCTATGAATCCTGATTGCCTTTTCCTACCCGCGCAGACTTTACCATCTTTAATTTTCCCTGAGCCTGAGGAAGGGCGTGCGAGCCTGAAAAAGATCATTTTTTTTTGCGACTTCTTAGTTGCTCTAATAAAAGGTATCAACTCTGAACCACGTGCTCTAGAGTTTTGCATTTCTTTTAGTCTCAGACCAACACGGCTACCAAGCACATCCCTGAATCATACATTGGGCAGTCATCCTGTTCAAGACTCAGTGAACAAAAACCACCTCTTCAGCTAGCCAGACTCTTTCCCCGTGCCTTGAAGGCAGCAGGGAGAGCCTGGCTCGCTATGTACTGGCTTGGTGCACAAGCGTGAGCATGCACACGGGACGCTGGCATCTAGTGCAGATTCACAGAGAGGAGAAGCCTATAACTACTAACAGCCGAAGGTGTTTCCATTTCAGCGCCGGTGGCAGAAGCTTGCGATTCTGCTGCTGAAGAAGCAGGGATTCAGCCCCCTGTTTGGCTGGTTAGTCCATCTGCTGTGCATGGCACAGATTCATTACAGCTGGGTCCCCTGACTTGATAAGGCCATGGGCCTTCTGCTCTTCCACCGCCTCCCCAGCACCTGCCTGTCTGCATGCAGGGGGAAACACTGAGCTGAACCTTTGTGGAGCTTTTGCTTTCCTCCTGTGGGTTCGTGGCTCATTCTCTCGCTACGGCTTGCCCGAATGGCTGCAAACATCGGTAACGGTCAAAAAATGCAGCTGTTACTTTACAGCGTGCGTCTGGCAAGAGACATTACAACGGTTATGTAAGAGCAGCAATATTCCTCACCCTGCATTCCAGTAGGTCTTTCCATAGGGAAATAGATCCTCTAAATTATATACCACAAAGGATGCGTAATAGTTTTTCTACTCGTTATCGCAGCCCGTGAATCATGGAAGCAGTATTCCTTTGGCTCCTTTTAAAACTGGGACGGAGGTTTGCTCCATTGCAGCCTTCTCCGGGATTCTCGGGACGGGGCTCAACGCAACACGGGGGCTCTCGCTATGAGACGCTGCTTGTGGTTTGGGGTGTGTGGGTGGAGAGGGCCCAAGTCAGGGGCCAGCGAGAGGTGATGCAAGTTAATGGACTGACACTTAGAGACAAAGCAGATGAAGACCAGTTCACCAGTTCGGATTCAGATCTCGTACTGGCCTCCCCTCTGGAAGTGATAAAAGATGCTACTCCTCGCATATTGGCCTGTGGAACTCATTGCCGCAAGATGCCATTGAAAGGGAACGTCTTGTAAGACTGAATATTTGGATACATAATAGCAAGGCCTAAAAAACCCCCAAATCTTCAGCCAGGAAGGAATGTTATATGTCATGCTTTGGAGCAGGGGTGTCAAACTCGCCTGTGCCCCTGGGCTGGATGCAGACTGCAAACAAATGTCCCAGGCTGGATCTGGACCTGGCAATGATGACAGTGGGCCAAGCAGTTGATAACGTGGCTATTGTTTGCCCCTCTACTGCCAACACATGGGCTGCAGGTTTGACACGCCAGCTTCAGAGCATATTGGTGGCAATCCCTCACGCTCGAGGGTGATCACTCACACACAGGTCAAATAAAAGGTAGTAGACGAGTCTGTCGATGGCTAAGAAGGCTCATCCTAGAGCCGCAGACTCTCTGGCAGATGCCACAGGTGGTGGTTAAAGGACACATAGATTTGCCATTAATATGCTGGCTGCTTAAAAGGCGGATTTCCCTCATCCTACAGCTGCCTTCTCAATCTTTTCTCTGAAGCGGCCGGCACTGGAAGCTGGATATTGAACTACATGAGCTGGGGTACGGCCTAATGTGGACAGTTTTATGTTTTCATTCAGGTTAGCAGCAAAGAGAACAGGTAACAGTCACCTCTGGGACGGAAAGTCTTGAATAGTTTTTGCACCAACACCAAAGTATATCCAGATAGGGTTATTTTAGATTTAAAAGAAAAAGCCTTAATAGGATTTGGTTTGCACGTAATATGACAGGATAACAGAACTGTGCAAACTGGGTTATTAACTATCTTCTAAAACCAAGATCTCCCTCCCAGAGCTCACATGAAGGCTAATGCAGTGGATATTGCTTTTCATTTCATAGACATTCGGGCTGGAAGGGATCCCGGAGGATCATCGAGTCCAGCCCCCTGCCCCAGGGGCAGGAAGTCAGCAGGGATCATAGGATCCCAGCAAGATAAGCATCCAAATGCGTCTTGAAGGCGTTCGTAGTAGGTGCTTGAACCACCTCCGGCTGCAGTCTATCCCAAACCTTGGGGGCTCAGACAGTAAAGAAGTTCTTCCTTATGTCCAGCCTGAATCGGTCACGGAGAAGTTTGTGGCCGTTTGATCTTGTCATCCCTTGGGGTGCTCTGGTGAACAGTCGTTCCCCCAGATCCTGGTGCCGCTGTATTTGTGAAGCTCCTCCCTGCCTTTGCAGACTTCCTGGTTTTATCCAGGGCCAACTGCATGCAACCAAAGACCTGGTCATGATTTCTCATTAGGAATCCAGGCTCACCCCGTCACATTTTTTGGGTGCTACTATTTCCTCCAGCAAGTCCCGCGCAGCCAGCAAAGCTCCAGGGGAGGGAGCTGGAGCCTCCCCCAATGTGTGCTTCTCCCATGGGTTTGCTAAGTTCTGGTCAGTTATACTCATGCAAACTCATGGGAAAGGCAACAGAAAGGCACAGGTGCCTTTGGAAGGTGAAGGAGATGATCTGGGCATAATTGAACCTGTGAAGTGTGAAATAATAGGAGCACGGTTGGATACTCTGTGACCCGGGACTGAGTTTGCAGGACAAATGGTCAGCAGCGGGAGGGGGTGGGGAATCTTATTTGCTTGTGAAACGAGCCGTTTGCTGTGGAGGTCAGCGAGACAAGACATGGAGACACCGAGCTATCTTCTCGTGGTCACTCTAAAAACTATCACTAGATTTAAAGCGGCAGATATTAGTTTCTTAGCGCACAGAGCAAATATTATTTTTATAGCTTTCCAGGTTTCATAGAATCACAGGCAATGAGGGTTGGAAAAGATCTCAAGGGGTCACATCTGGTCCAACCCCCTGCTCAAAGCAGGACCAGCCCCAACTACATCATCCCAGCCAAGGCTTTGAGTACACGGGTCTTGAAAACCTCCAAGGATGGAGACTCTACCACCTCTCTAGATAACTTGTTCCAGTGCTTCAACCACCCTCCCAGTGAGAAAATTTTTCTTAATATCCAGCCTCAACTTCCCTTGCTGCAGGTGGAGCCCATTGCTCCTTGTCCTGTCACCTGCCCCCACTGAGAACGGCCCAGCTCCATCCTCTTTGCAGCCCCCCTGCAGGGAGTTCAAGGTTATTTACTCCCCCTCGGTCTTCTCTTCGGCAGACTCAGTAAGCCCAGTTCTCTCAGCCTTTCTTCATAAGTCCTGTCCCCCAGCCCCCAAACCATTTTCACTGCCCTCCACTGGACTCTCTCCAACTTGTTCACATCCTTTCTGCAGTGGGGTGCCACAACTGGACACTGGACTCCAGATGTGGCCTCCCCAGTGTGTAATAGAGGGGAAGAATCACTGCCCTCGATCGGCTGGCACTGCTTCTATGAATCTCCTAACACAGCAGGTATGTTAGGATACAGGACACTTAACAGGGAGATGGACCAGCCCCAAGAGATTTGGGTGCAGTTTGAACGGGTCTGACGTCTGAAATTTCAATTCTGAATATCTTGGATTGCAATCTTGGACTCAGGCACGGGGCCCTGGTTACATCCTCCCCCATTCACAGCATGAAGAGTCATGACAGGGAGGAGAGAGACCGAGAACGAGCCCGTTTTTTGTGGCATCTGGGTACTGATTTGTGGCATCTGCGGAGCTGAAAACACATTTCAAAGTGCCTCAGTTGCGTCTGCTGTTTCCAAACTCTGGTCTGTGGAGCTCTTAAATGAGTTAGCAAAGCTGCTTCCACTGCTCTGGCAAAGCACCTGTCACTCTCCAAGCAATGCAAAGTGGGCTCTTGCTTTCTGTAAGGCAACTTGAAAAGCAATATTTCCAGCCCCTTTTCTTTTAGCCACTGCCGCGTTAAATCAAGTAAAACAGAGCCCGACATGGGAGGCCGTGTCCGTTAGTCATACCTCTACCTACTCCCACCCCAGATGGCTTGTCCTGTTCCTACTGCACGTGCAACATAATGCAGCTGAAGTTATAAACATCTTTAAATGAAATGTACTGGAAAAGGCACTTATGCAAAGCAACGTGCGGCATTTAATGCTTCACAGGATGAAGGATTCATACAACGATCCTTTATTTTCATAACTATTCAGACTCACTTTTAATGAGCTACAGGAGAAGAGATACAAAATCAACCTTGTTAATATATATGCACGTATATCGCATGTTCACTCCTCTGCCAAGGAACTGAAGATTTTTTTGCAACTTGGACTCTCACAGTGGGGGATGCAAGGAAATCAGAGACACAGTGTCTAGGCATTTTCTTGGTGTAGCTTGTTGATTTATACTATACACTACAGTCCTAGGACAGCGGAGGTCACAAACAGCAGACAAGCCAACTCCTCTGTAAGAGATCTTAGCACAAATTTCAAGTAATGTGCTCCCAGGAAAAGCAGCCTTGTACCAAGAATAAACTCCAGATAGAGAGATCAAAACAGACAGCCACTGCCTTAGACCTTTTTGCAAAGCCTGCCTCAAAAATGAACAATACGGTGTTTTTCCAAAGACCAAAATGCTCACAGACTAACAATGACTTTTAAGATTTAACAGTGCCACCTGGTGATTCCTATTATAACAAAATGGAAAAAGTTAAACAGCCTTAACAGAGGTCTCTGCTGCTCCCCTGGAGAAAGGAAATGTGTTGACTGGAAGTGGGCTGCAAGGGGTAATTGTTCCGCTAGTCTGCTCACGTGACCAAAGTAAAGCCCCTGGGGGTTGTGCGCACGTGTCAGTGATGGGTGCTGTCACCGAGCGGATGCGCTACACAAAGCAGAAGGTATCCGTTCTGACTACAGCTCACTCAAACTCCAAATTTCTGCTCCACAGAAAATGTCAAAATTGGGTTTTGCTTTTATTCAGAACCAACAAACAAAGAAGCCCCCAAATAGTTAAAAAAAAAATATTGTAATTCCTTTTGAGGGGTGGGGGGCACTCATTCTTAACTTCTAAAATGTCTATTTTGGAATTTAATTCACGGGTTGTACTGTTTTTTTCCTCTTTTAATATTTGCATCATTTCATGACATAATCAGGCACAAATGCCCTAATGTCTATGAAATCTATCTATGAAATACTAGGCATTGCTATGGACATTATAAAAGAATAGTGGACATGTTCACTTTTTATATCACTAAGGAGAAATGCAACTAAGTTTTGAGAGAAACATGTTACCTTACAGAGCAAAGGGCCTCTCGTGTTTTATAGTGACGTAATTTGGCATTTTCTGCATTCTTACTTCTAATGTGGCATTAAATGATGTAAATATACACATATATGCATACACCCCCCATATATATCTCTATAGATATATCTCTCTATCCATCCATCCATCCATCCATCCATCCATCCATCCATCCATATACATATGCATACGCACACCCCTATATATATCTGTAAGAAAACAGTCCAAAATGTGGACACCTTGAAATTAAATAAAAAATTCAGACATGAAATGACTCATTACAAGCTTCCCCCCTGGACGAACTTTTTGGGGGAAACCTTTTTTTTCTTTAAATGTTCTTTTTCTGGATATGTATTTTTTTGCGAATTCGTAACAAACAGATCAGCTTGAGTTTCCATAAGTGATCTCTAGAGTTGAGTTTCGGGGTGGTGCACAGTTGACAACCCGGAGGTCACAAGCTCGAGGCGTGGCAGAAGCGCTCGTGGCGTGGCCAGGTCAGACTCCAACGAATCTGCAAATTCTGCTAAATACCTTGTCATAAAGACATGAAAAAGGAAGGACTGCTGGAGTTCTCTATTATCTCAACATTTGTCTCCCTGTGGTTTTGTAGCGGAAGCAGCAACACAATAAACTTAATTTGATTTTTCAGCCTACTCTGTGAGGCTTAATTCACCTGTCATTTGAAGCACTGTAAGATTCAGATGAACACCTCTGCATCCGTGCAAGGTGTTATTTGTTTTTTTTTTTATTAGAAAGTCACGCAACAAGCCTAAACACTTGAACGCGGCAGTAAAACACGGCGTGCGTACGTGTATAAAAGATATTTAAACAGATTTGTTACAAAAATGTTAACGAGACCCTTTCAATCGTTGCGTTGCAACGATCCTTCCCATATGCTTGGAATATAACCTTAAGTCCGAGGCTTGGAGAAGCACCAATTCCATTACAGTTTGAAGACAATGATCTAGGTCTCCAATTGCTTATACTGCATTGCCATTAAAAGTTAATCACTTCAGTCCGTGCCGCAGCTGGCCATCATCATTAGGAAGTTCAATGAATGCAGAGTTTACCCCAAATTATTTCAGTACTGGGCAATTGCCAACATACTGCCAAAGGCAAGAGTTTCTCTTTCGAAGCAGAAGCCCAGTGCAGCTAAATGATGGAAACGAGCACAGAGATAGATTTTTCTCTCTCTTTTTTTTTTTTAAAAGTGCTTTGGTACAGAAAGAGAAAAGCATTAACTTCCAATTTGCTCCATCGCTCATGCCATCATTCACACCCAGGCAAACCAAGTGTAAATCATGGCTCCCATTTAATAGCATTTTAAAAGCTGCTTTCAACCAGTATAAATGTCTGGATGTAGCACAGGGCAATGACGAATATGACCTTTCGTCCTCTTTGCCTGTCGCGATCACAATTTAAACCATCTCGAGAATTTGTTTAAAAAAACCCCCAACAAGAAGAAAGTCAACCCCCTCCAAAACAACACCTGCCCCACTTATAAAACCCAGCCACCCATCAATGCGCAAAGGGTCTCGGTGTTTAAACAGGGGCTGCACGCACCGAAGAAACAGCAGAAATAGAGGGATGGGCCAAAGAGTCTGTGCGGGAGGTATATGCATGTCCCGCGTGTAGCGGTAGTGCAAGAGCGATGCTGTAGCCATGATGAATATCTTGCATTTAAAAGCTTGTCTAAATCTGTCCCAACTATATATACAGTCAGGCCAAGAAAAAATATCACCCTAAGAAATACTTGCCTTTGTGTATATAGGGTCACTGAGTTTATTGCCTTTTGCCACCTCTGAACTGCACAGGCGTTTCATTTTAATTCCTTCCTTCTCTCTCCCTTGAAGCTTTTTGCTCCAGGAATAATCTTACGTCACCAGGAGATTAACACAGTGACATCCTTCCCAGAGGTAACACCTGCCTCCCATGAGTCTTCCCCGAGCAATGACTCTGCCAGCTGTCTGCGGTGGTGCATGAATGAGCATGTGCGGAAATGGTACAGGAGGGCAATCTCTTAGGGCCGCTGCCCAGCTGCAGTAAGGGCTAAATCCCATCAAAAGCAATGGGAGATTCTGGGTGGGCTTAGGAGGACTCTGGGTCTCAAGCTGGCCCTCAGCACCAAGGAGTGCCCTGAGATTGGACTCTACTCTCCAAACAGGATCCCTTGGCATCTTCACGTCTCTCTGAATGAACCTACACTGCCCCGGGATCTTGAGTCTCCAATGAACACCCCTCCGTCTCTTTTGCGCCATGAAAAGGATGAGACTTCTCTATGCAACTCGATGTCTAGGACATCTATTAAACTAAAACTCGGCTTGAGCTGCTGGCCCTATCGCATCTATGGTCACGAGGAGGAAGACGGAGCCAGCGGGGGGGCTTGGACACGGAGCCGACTGTCGGTTATAATTTTTCTGTGTAATGCAATTCTGCATGCATGCAAAACTGGCTCCCAATTCTGCAAGCCTGGCTGTGCAGGCTTAGCATTAAACATGTGAGCAATCCACAGAGATGTGATGATCATGAGTATAAGCGCATATTGGAGCCAGACAACTCACAGATACTACAGCAGCCGAGCCACAGAAATGCTCATCCATGATGTAAAAGCCAGCATTGCTTGGATACCTCCCTCTGGGCTTCTGGGAGCGGCTGGCTGGAGTTGCGAGGGGGTATTTCATTTCTTACCCATGCAGTTTTGCCACCCACGAGTCTTATAACCCAATGAAGCCTGAGCGTGGTGGTCTGCCGGTTGCTGTTCCCGAGCCAAACTCTGACCTTCCTGACTAAGTGAAATCGCAAAGCAGAGCCCCCGTCTTCAAGAGCCTGGCACTGCAAACAAGACAGCATGCTTGGGATCGCGTGCTGCTCTCCTTTAAAATCCCAGAGAGACCCAAAGGTTTGTTTTGCATTTGCATGCTTTGCAGAAAGACCAGCGCGAGCTTCTAGGCCTCGTGCATAGCTCGGCCGTTAGCTACCGGCTCCCCACTCCTCCAGCCACTTGCTGCCGGGAAGCCACCCTCCCTCCCCACATTGCCGACTGCTTAAACCGAATCTCTGAGCTGTTGCATTTTCCAGCGGGCCCCCCAGAAGCTTATAAGACATTGAAATGCATCACCTGCCTTCCAGCTTGGGGAACACCCGTAACGTTAGCGAGGTTTCGCTTGTCTTCCTGAATTCCTTGAATCCCTCACCGGGTTTATAGGAACCGCGCCTCATCACCGTGTCACTCAAAACAACTGGACACAGCTGTCCCCAGCTGCAAGAGCTCACCTGCTGCAGCAGCAGTGCACCACTTACAGCCTGGCCCAGCTAATGAGCCACAGCCGTAGGGGCAGAGGGGAAATTTCCTCCGGTCTCCCGGATGGATGCTACTTCATAGACTTTAGATGCAGGAGCACAGGAGGCCACAGAAAAAAATAAATGACATTTCATGGCTTTGTTGGCATGGCTCACAGCCTGCTCCAATGACATTTTAGAAACATAAGGTCCAGGGCCCATTTGTCTCTGTCAAAAGAAATACTCCCCCTGCCACGAGGACGATGCAAGACGCTGGGAGTGGACAGATGACCGCAGCACCTATTGGCTCGGAAATAGAGGACTGTCCTCTCTCGTGATGGGAAGCAATGTTTTATTTATTTGTCTGGAGCAGTGCCGGGAGCCGGCTTCTGCCTCGAAAAGGAGATGGATTGACAAGCTGAGACCGGAACAGCTGCCAGATGTCTGTACTCCCAGCGTCCCAAAACAGAGTTGTCTTTCTGACAGTGAAGAACGGAGGAGAGGCAGAGGCTGGAAATTAAGGACCAGACAAAGGGCCGGCCCTTCGGAGAGCAGCTCGGCAGAGCTCTTCTCCTCCTATATAGGATGTACGAGCAGCAGGGCTGATCGCACCGATATTAAAGAGCGTGTGTATAACTTGAAGGAACACTTGGCGTTTTTTAAGCTGGATCTGAAAACCTAAAGGGGCAGAAAAGAAAGTGCTGGGATCCAACTCCCTTTGGAAACACCAGCCTGAATTAAACAGAATTTAAGTCATGCTATTTTTTTTTAAAAATGCCTTTGATCTACTGCTGAAGTACGTTCGTTGCCACAAAACAGAAACATGGGGCTGTATCCTCCAACAGCCTCTTAAATCAGCCAGTGGAGTAAACCACATGATGGGAACAGATGCAAAAGGATCAACAGGGAGATATAAAAATACGTCGTTGTATAATGGGGGGGAGGGAGGAGGAGTTTGGGGTCAAATGCAACTTCTACTTTTGCAGAAAGGACCATAACACGCGGCCGGATTTATACGACAGTGACTGCTGAAATAACGCGGTGTCCGACTGATGAGCCCGGACAATACGGCGGAGACATAAGGATACTTCGCTCTAGCGGTTGCCTTTACATAGGTACCGCTGGCAAGACTGATCGATCCATGGATGAGAGGCAGAGCACTGAAACCTGGTTACATGCTGCCCAGATCCGAATAAGTACACGAGGATGGCACTCTAAGGTGTCAATTTAAAGGGCATCCGTAGACCATGTTTAAATAACCCCGAGGGTTTCAACAGATCTCCCTAGGTTTACACAGCCCAGGATCCGTTTAACACGCCCAGTGAGTTTATTAGAGAATAAGAGCGCTCTGTGTTTACAGGAACAAAACGCTTTTGCCCTTGACACACAGGCTCATTACAGCAGCTTAGGAAAGGAAGAAAACAACCCTTTTAACCATCTATTTCCCCCTCTTCTTGCAAAGCATTCATTGCAGCACGTAAGCGAAAGTGGGGGGGGGGGGGG
>NW_017729016.1:2878601-2882121 GCF_001723915.1 Gavialis gangeticus
GTGGAAACCAAAACAAAGTTAGCTTTGGCTGAGCTTCCAAACATTTTAATTTGATCGTCATCAATGACCTTTCTGGAGAAGGTCCCCAGGGCGGCATGTTCTGGTGCTTGTCTGCTCTGCTTTGAGATGCGAGGTTTCCATGCTCTGTCAAAAATAGCCACTTGAAGAGGGTTTTGTTGTGTCTGCCTATGGAGGACGGGGGGGCGGGGAGGGATGTGAAAATCCACATGCGCTATGCGAGCATGCATGTCTGTTTGCAAGCGCGGTGGGACAAAGGTGCGTTATTTTTTATTGCTGCTTTACAGATGTCCCAACGAAGCGCGGGACTGTTAAATGACTTGCACGGCATCGCACGGCGGGCGAGTGTCGGAGCCACCCAAGATCCCTGCTGTCCCAAGAGTCAATGCTGACCACCGGACGCCGCTCCGTCACTGCCGTGTCGCACAGAAAGGCAATGCATTTGCTTACTGTGCCCCAGTTGCCTCCCCCCATTGCTTGCTTGAAAACATGGCATGTCAGCCGCTGAATCTACTTGATATTCCTGATGTCTTTGGCACCGAGTATGCTGAGCTCCCAGCCGCCCACGCAGTAGGAAGTTCAAGCATTCACAAGACAGTAATGTAGGAGGCAGAGAAGCAGTGGATTAGCGCAGGAAACACGGCTGATGAAAACGCTGCTCCCAGCATTGCTCCCCCGGTCTGAGGCTCGGCTGAGGAGGGCTGGAGAGCTCTGGTTTTGCCCTAGCTGCCCACACCAAGGGGCCGCGACTTGCACAGCACATGCTCAAGGATTTGCCTGCTTCTCCCTTTTCCGCTGAACTCCCAGGGCACATGGAAGGTGCCGGCAGCCCCTGGAGTGAAATGCATTTGATGCTCAAAACAAATGCAATGGGACAATTTCCCCCATCCCCAAGGAAGTCAAGATTTCAAGGGCAGTTCAGTGCCCCTGACCCTTGCCTAAACTGCCCGTTAGTGCTTTCAGGGGGACACTTGCCCCCCCACCCCCCGCAATCAGCTCAGACCGTACTGCTCTGATAAAAATCCCAAGTCGCAGCGTGCAAGCAACAGTGTGAGTTAGTTGGAAAATACCAGCTCTGACTCAGATGGGAAGCCTTCTGTAAATACTCATTACCCCTAGGCCTCCTGACATAGCAGAAGCGGCCGTTGCTAGGAGTAACGTTTCAGGGGAGGCAGCATACCTTGATATCACAAGTGCATCAGGCACCCCTGGGTACAGTCCTGGTTTCTTGACAAGAGGCCAGATCATACCCAGAAGTACTGCTGGTCGAAGGATTCATGGCTACCCCCACATGAGCTCCATCCTCTTTTGCTTCCTGGTAGTGAACTGCATCTTCAGCCAGGTTTTTATTCTCCCCGCCACCCTGTTTCTACCCAACTTGTTTTCTTCCAGTGGGGAAAAGCAGCAACATTTCAGCCCAAGGCAAAACGGGTCTAAACAAACACATTTCCTTTCTGTGCAGAATTGCTTTCTTTTTTTTTCTCCTTATCAAGCCTTCTTTTTTGATGCAGAACACAAAAACAAGTCAAACCAGGGTGCTAAGAAAAATGCACTGCCCTTTTGAATGATGGGTGGCGGGGCAAAAGGAAGGGGGGTGTTGGCACGTTAGCCTAGATGCAATTTTGCTTTGCAGAGGCGAGAACATTTCCTGGCTGCTCTAATGAGCAGTTGGGCAGGTGTCAAAATTTCCTGCTGGGAACCTGGGGTTAGAAATGAACAGCGTTGCGGTCTAGAGAGAGACCTGGCAAGGCATTTTATATATCACCTGCACCGACACACATGTTGTGCATTATGCAATTATACATGGTGCACTGTGCAATGTATATAACAGTGACTGGCTGTAGTTTGCTCATCGAAGCCCATCTCAGAGCTGCCCTTGCACGCACACATTTACTGCACAATGGCCAGATACTGAACTAAACAACTTCCTGCTCACACAGCAATAACACTGCCACCTTGTGACACCTTGACAGCACAACAGACACAGGGGCTAGGATGCTTGAAGAGATGATGTGGTGGGGGAAGAAAAAGAAAAAAAAGGAAATCAAAGGAGGTGAGTGTATAGTGAGAGAAGTCCAACGACTTCAAATGCTTGAAACAATTCAAGACGGCTGCTTTGCGAGAAATAATAAAAGGTCCCAAACCCAACCCCACGCCCTAACAAGCCCAGCACCCACTACTTTGGAGAAAACTTTGGGGAGCTACATGATGCCTGTTCCCATCACTCCAAGAAATACAAAAGGAGCTTCTCTTAGTTCCCTTGCAACTGATGAAGCGACTATCCCAAGATTTGCTGTTCCTGGGTTTCAAAGGAAGACCCAGCTACCGAGATGAAGCCCAAAAGTAGGAAAGCCAATGCAGGAAAGAGACCCAGGGTCACGTGCAGAACATCACGTCTACCCCTTCCACAAGCCACTGTGAATTGGTATCTATCTTGTGTAGGCCTCTTCCATCAGCGTGCAAGCCACCAACAATTTTCCTGCCCAAGTGTGGGGAGGCTGGACCCGATGATCTGCAAGGTCCCTTCCAGCCCCTAACAACTATGAAACTAAATAACTGAGCAACTGCCAGTGAGGCATGAACCTATAACCAGATGCACAGCTAGTGAGGATGAGCAGGTCTAGCAGGGGAGCCCACCTTGCTGCAGCCTGAAGGATGAGCTTCTAATTAGGAGTTATCTGGGGAAACTTCTGCTGACTTCCCTGGAGGAGGAGTAGGCCCATTAGAAGGAAGGGGGCGACTCACCGCTGTAGGATAAAAGCTAAGAGGCAGAGGCAACATGAAAGCTAGTGAAGAGCTCCCACAAAGTCAAACTAAGAGCGGGGGACAGATAGACACACTCTTGCCCAGCTGATAGGCACAAAGGGCCTCATAGTTATGCCTCACTGAGTAGGTTCATTTAAATAAAAAAACACAAAACCAACAAAAATCAAATGCCAATGCTTGTCTCCAAGGACGGATCCACCAAGAGGGGCCGGTAGCTTGGATTTCACCTTGCCCATCAAAGGCAATCCCTCTGTGCGATGCCAGGAGAGCCAAGCACCCTGCGGAGTCGCTCCCACCTCCCCCGCCCCTGCCCCATTTGCAAGTCTGTTCCAGCTGATACGAACAAGATGAAAAAGGACAAAGCCTACAGATAAAGCCATTTCATGAGCAACCTGCCGCCGAAGAGCTATTATCCAGCGTGCTCTGCTTTCATCTCCCCTCTGGATGATTGTTCCAGATGACTGAATAAAACAAAACAAAACAAAACAAAACAAAAAGTCAAATAAAGTATGCGCGAGATCGAGGGGGAAATGGCCAGACAGTTTCAAACAAACCCAGCTTGATTGTTTCAAGACACAGATTGTACCACAATGGAATGCCCTAGATTTCCAAGACGGTTTTCGTTCTTCCTGCTCAGACTGAAAAAAGAAAATCCCAAGTGCGATTTCTCTCACTTTCCATCAAAGCAGATTGACAAATTAATAAAATGAGTAGCTGAAGGGGGGGGGGGGGGGGG
>NW_017729016.1:2882189-2885170 GCF_001723915.1 Gavialis gangeticus
GGGGGGGGGGGATGTAGGAGCCAGCAGAAGATATTATAAATCCAGGTTGCCAGGGGAATGAACGCGAGGCTCGTTTCACCCCCACCACGTCCAAATCCTTCAGTGTATGCGATTTCAAGAGCTAGACCAGAGTCATTTTTGCATTTTTCCTATTAGCAAGTTCTTGTCCCCGATGCTCAGCAGCACGGAGCAGTCAGAAGAGGAATGAGAAGGCGGCCCCTCGCATCTGCGTTTGCAGCTGTCATTCACTCGGTTATTTTGAGGGACTAGACGCGAGGTGCAGAAAAACAAGAAAAGGCCCGTCCGGGATGCTCCACTGGGGCGAACTGGGCAGGACCAGACTGGCTTCACTGGAGCCGCGCTGATTTAAACTGGAGGAGATAACTGGCTCAGTGTTTCCAGATGAGACCAGCAACAATATTGTCATTTAATCTATAGTTTTGGCTGGAATGATTAAAAACCCCAACGACAACAACAACAAGACCCACAGCTGTGCCCAGGGAGTACCTATTTCAGGTGATTGGTTTAAAAGGTTTAAATCTAAAAACAGGGCTGTTCAGACTGCCATTAATACAATGACAACTACAGCCATGCTTGTAAGCATTTTCAGAATTGGTTTAATAGTTTTTAGGAGCTGGAAGGGACCGTACAGATTATTAGGTCCACCCCGCCCCCGCTGCACTTGGGCAGGAAAGACGGCTGGGGTCATGGCTAAATTTAATTTTATTGGGTTATAACAGGCCAAGATACTTCCAGTGCAAAAGATATTTCAAGTGCAATTACTGCTATTTTAGGTCTCCTCAGTCTGGCCTTAGGACATTATCTCAATGGTCTAAAGCAGTGGTTCTCAGCGTTTTTTATACCAGGACCCGTTTGTAAACACCGATGGCCAGTCTTGACCCGCTGCCCCCTGCCCCCCACCCCAGTGTGTAGGGTAGGGGAAGCGGGGGGGGGGGAGGCTGCAAGCAGCCCCTTGCAGGCTGCAACACTTCCAGCCTGCAAGGGAAAACCCATGGTTTTCTCCATTTTTAAAGTTGGTTTGCAACCCTTTCACAGATTCTTGCCACCCACTTTTGGGTCGCAACCCACGGGTTGAGAAACGCTGGTCTAAAGGGAGGATGGACGATCTGGGCAGCCTCCACTCCTCCATGCTCCTGCCTAGGTCTATGCATCAAGAGTCCTGCTCAGCTCTCATGCATGCGCCGTGATCCAGAAGGATCGACAGTTGCCGACTATGAGGTCCCCTCCGTACAGCTCTCCTGCCCAATGTCACCACATGCTCCATTCCCAAATGTTTTCCGCCCACTCCTCTCCCATCAACAGCCCCACTCTAACCTCGAACCTGGTTGTCACCTCAACCGCAACTGGGAATTTCCCTGCCCCCATCACAGTCTAGGCACTAGCATAGCCAAAACCAGAGTCAAAATCAAGCCAGTATGCAGCTTTCAGGTGATCCAAAACTGTGCTCAGCAAAGCAAAACCCTCTTCTTCTGGCCCGAGCTCTTCAGGGAGAGTTGACAAAATCCAGAGAAAGCACAGCTGTCAGGGATACTAATGCCTTTCGGATCTGCCAGAGGCTTTGCTGATCACGTTGGCCTGGTTTTGAATCCTGATCAGGGGAACAGTGCAGCCTTGAGTTAGGAAGGGGGGGGGGCACTCTTGTTCTTGACAGTTGTGCCAACTTCTTAGTTTACACGGTAACTCCCAAGGGTTCCCCTCTGTAAATTCCCTGTAACTATATAGCAAGTATAGGATCCAGCAGATTATTTGATACTCGCAATGTGTCAGGTCTAAAAATAATAGTCATGTACCTCCTCACTTCCATTTGGGAGGCAGAAATAGCCGTGCATTTAATGTGATAACTGGAGGGGGCTCACCACGTAATTAAGTGGTTGGATGGAGAGTTCAATATTTTCCCTACATCCTTTGTGATCCGTCTTAGAGAGCGTTACCAAGGGAACAGCTCCGAAGCATTAAAAACACACCTGACAGCCGCCAAGTTGGAGGGGGCCACGTGCGTGTGTGTGTGTGTGTGTGCACGCGCGCGCATGCATGCAATTACGGCGGTTCCAATAGTAAACATATTAGCCTTTCCTGGAGTCGTGTGTGTGTGTGTGTGTGCGCGTGCGTGTGTGCAATTAGGGTGGTTCCAATAGCAAACATATTAGCCTTTCCTGGAGTCACGCGTGTGTGTGTGCACGCATGTGTGTGCATGCAATTAGGATGGTTCCAATAGCAAACATATTAGCCTTTCCTGGAGTCACGTGTGTGTGCGCGTGTGCACATGTGCAATTAGTGTGGTTCCAATAGCAAACATATTAGCCTTTCCTGGAGTCACACGTGTGTGTGTGTGTGTGTGTGTGTGTGTGTGTGCGCGCACGCACGCGTGCATGCATGCATGCATGCAGTTAGGGTGGTTCCAATACCAAACATATTAGCCTTTCCTGGAGTCACGCCCATGTGTGCATGTGCGTGTGTGTGCATGCAATAAGGGTGTTTCCAATAGCACACATATTACCCTTTCCTGGAGTCACACGTGTGCGTGTGTGCACGCATGCAATTCGGGTGGTTCCAATACCAAACATATTAGCATTTCCTTGAGGTCTGACTACAAAATCCACCCGGCAAGCCTCCTCCTCCTCTGAGTCTCGAGCAGGTATTTGCTCACGTTACAATACTACTAGCCACGGTGTCCATCTCTGCTCCAGAGAGATGATGGGGCCTGGGTATATTTTCAAGCCGCAACCAGCCATGGACTTAACTCTTCGGTTCCATGCACTGCAGCTCGTCCTACGCTTTTCTGAGTACGAGATGAACATACAAGGGGCCTTTCTCCAGCATTCAAAGAGTGGGAGATTATCTACCCACAAGAGAAGGATCAAGCCAGAGGTAAAGTCCATTAGAAAGGGGATGCCTCTTCTATTCCGGTCTACTTGCACCGAAGCCTGGTTATCCTACAAATACCCGTGCGATAGAAATGC
>NW_017729016.1:2890170-2891435 GCF_001723915.1 Gavialis gangeticus
GTTCCACGCACTGCAGCTCATCCTACGCTTTTCTGAGTACGAGATGAACATACAAGGGGCCTTTCTCCAGCATTCAAAGAGTGGGAGATTATCTACCCACAAGAGAAGGATCAAGCCAGAGGTAAAGTCCATTAGAAAGGGGATGCCTCTTCTATTCCGGTCTACTTGCACCGAAGCCTGGTTATCCTACAAATACCCGTGCGATAGAAATGCAAGCCCCCCTCACCAACTTCCCCATGCCACGGCGGCTCACCCCAGCTGGGAAAAACAAGACCAGCTTCTTTGGTCACCACCTTTTGGTTTCTCCTGACTAACCGAGAGTGGGTCGGTAAGCTCGGCGGGTCTGTAGTGTGGACACCCGACTGCAGTATCAGGAATGAAGCCAACGACCCATGTCACCCATGCTGCCAAAGTGAGGAATGACATAACGGTGCTTGGGAGCTATGCACAGAGGCTGGACTCATGCCGGTGAAGCTGATGTGAAAGGATTTAGGTTTTGCTCCATCACTAATCCCCCAGGTCAAGTGGGTCAAATATATAATCCAGCCCATGGAGGCTGGTCATCCAAATCTCCACAAGCCAAACTCGGGGCAGGTTGAGGCATTGGGAAGAAAGACATCCCAGTCCAGCGTGCTAGTGTAACACTGCCCAAAATAAAGGTGGTCACTGGGGGATGAAGCAAAAGACAGTGGAGTTGATGGTACCAAAGGGAAAGCTGGGTCCGCTGTGCCCTGTTTGAGTTACTACAATCAGCAAGGCCTGTGCACACACACACACGCGCGCACGTGTATGTGCACATAGTGAAAGAGGCCAAAACACCCCTTTTCTCCCCCTTCTCCTACATTTCTCATACTGCAGGGCAAGGCACCATTTGGGATAACATCCCTTTTGGCAGTCAAAAACTCTCCGTAACAAGCTGCGCTCAGTCTCCTGCACACACCTACTATGACAATCAAAGGGAGTAACGGAGGAGAACCTCTCTGGGACTTGGCCACCCCTAGAGTGTTTTTCTCCATCTCAGGTCGTCACCTGTTGCCTTTCCTTTCGGCTCCGCATTTCTCTCTCAGAGCCACTCTCGTGTTATATTCCCCCCTTCAAACTGAGCTCCCCCAGAGACGCCCTTGCATCTATGAAAAGATCGCACCTCCCAGGCAAGTGAATGAGATTCTTTCCACGGCCTGGAATGGGAGTCGCTGGATGCGGCAGCCAGACGCTACAGACACCAAGTCTAACTCCCCTGCTCCGGGAGTGCTGGGCTTCGTTTC
>NW_017729016.1:2896435-2902440 GCF_001723915.1 Gavialis gangeticus
GAGTTGCTGGATGCGGCAACCAGACGCTACAGACACCAAGTCTAACTCCCCTGCTCCGGGAGTGCTGGGCTTCGTTTCGAATGTCACCGCACACCACACTAAGACCCTCCCTCCTGGATTTGCTTTGTGCAGTCCTCAGCATTGGGCTGGGAAGTCTTGCCTCATTTTTGTTGCATTGTGCGGATAGACTCTAGTCCAGGAAACGTCCGATCCGATATTGACTCCCCTCCCTTGCAGCCTCTCCACGATGGCGGTGCCCTTTGGCACGTCTCCGTTGCCCCGAGTGGGATTTCTCCAGTGGGAATAGGGTCCGGGCTGCTTTGGGAGAACAGCTGCACTTTGCTTCTTACCCAGCCTGGCCCCGGGACTTGGCCACCGTGCAGCAAGAGGAGGCCTTTTGCCTTTCGAAGGACTGCGACATTCAGCGTTTGTCCTTGCACCTATCCATAATGAACAAGAATGGGGAAACAAAGCAGTATTGCTGGGTAAACATTCAGGTCTATCAACACAGGGAAAATTAAGTGTTGGAGAGCTGGTCTGCATTCAAATGGACCCTGGCACGGACTTGTGCTGGCTCCTGTTCTCCTGCAGCCACACTGACACTTCTTTGGATGAAAAGAGCTCCTGTCTGAGGGCCGTTCTGCTCTTGACAACATTGCCTTATTTGAGATAAAAAATGATCGTCTCCTTTGATTTGTGTCTTCAGGCAGATGCACTTTTTACTTCCATCGAAGGCAGGGGGGAGGGCGGAAGGGAGTCTGATATCAAAGCCCTTATCGCAGTAACAAGGGTCAGCGATTCTTTATACTTGACTAGTGACATGGCTCTCCCTTAAAGGCTGAAGGAGATATAATTTCATTTTGCTAAACAAGCCCAGAACAGCTTTGCGGTTATCTCCGTGTGTGACACTGGGGATGCGCATTTGCTGGATGGCAGAAGAGAGGCAGTGGTAAAGGAGAAAGGATTTAGCCCTAGTTTCCCCGCTTTGAAATGTCAGCCTAAGATAACTCTGAGCAGGTGCAGGATACAGAGTCACTTTATGAGTCTGCATTTCAGTGAGACTTGCTCTCGTGGGCAATACACTTATATTATGTTGCACAAGTATATCTCAGTGCAAGGGAAAGAGTCCTTCCAGCTACCTTAAATTTATTCCATGATTCACATACTTGTTTTTTGTCCCATTCGCTTTCTTCTTTCCTTGCTAAAATAATTTAGCCCTCAAGTGGCGCACAGCCCACTATGGGACGAGTCATAACATTGTCCAACATTTTTTTCTGAGATAGAAAATGGAATTTTTGACTAAACAAAAAAAAGAGTCACAGAAAGTCTTTGCTTTTCAAGAAGAACGACAACAAAAATCCCAACTTGCCCAAAAAGCTGACCATCAAAACATATGAAATAATTTTAGCCAAAAAAGTGTGCATTTGGGGTCTTTTCACTAAAAAAAAAGCCAAATCTTGTGCTGAAACTCAAAGAAAGATTTTTTTAGATCCTTTTAGCTGACATTTTCCAATCAACTCTCCCCTATTTGAAGCATTCTTGTCCTGTTCAGAAATACCCAGAAATACATGTGGACTGGTGGATAAGATGATTTGCCATTTATGTCGTGCACAGCATTAAACACTATATAAAAAGTGGCAAATTAAAAACTAAGTCGAATAGCGCGAGCACAACTTGTAGAGCGATCATCATGGAGTTGGGGAAAAGACTGAAGTTAATAATAGCAAGTGCGTGTTACGGGTCACAGCCCGCAATCCCAGGGAAGAACTTGGCAGTCAATACTCCTTGTTTGATTTAAGTGGACTAGATGAACTATTTGCCTACCATTTCCATCTGCTGGGCCACATCCCTCTGATTTTGCTACCTCTCGGCTGTGCTTATTAAATACAATCTGATTGATCAGACTGAAGAAGGAGACAGATCTCACGTTAGATTTCTTGACCATGGAAAGACAAGGGGTGCAGTGGCAAGTCAGGTATTGCATCTTGCTTTGGATCCAGAACCATAAGTCTGAGCCTTGCTCTTCAGTCACCCCCTGGGTGCATCCGCACGTGCGCTTTACTGCAGAGTTGATTTAATTAGCCCCACAGTAAAGTGTCACCGTTTACACATGTGCCCATATTAGGGTGCAGTAACTGAATTACCTCTGCTGTAGGAAAGTACTGTTTGGGACAAGAGTAATTTATGCCATCAAAATGCACGTGTAGACAGTGACCCGGGCTGCCTGAGCCACCAGGGTGCTACTGTGCAGGGGCTGCCTGCCACTAGCCCCACACTATAGCACCCCCATGCCCTAGCTAGCCCCTCTGTTTCACCCAGAGCCCAGGGCTGACCCCCTGGGCCCCTGCCAGCCCAGGGCTGTTCCACCCTGGTTCGAATTGCTGCAATCCCAGGCGCATATGTAAATGCTGCACCCGGGAGCAGCTGACTCTGATGTGACCTGCGTCTGAGTTTATCGCACTGGGGTAATTTCACATGTAGATGCACCCAGAGAAGGCTTCCCACAGTCAACCCAGTTGTGGACTGGACCGTGGCTACATCACTCCCCTGTGCACTGTGGGCTGTAGGGCCCTTAAGCAGGGTTAAGAACATGGGCTGGGACGGGATGGGACTCGTGAAGGGCAGTCCCCTGCTCTCACACACTAAGCTGTCACAAACCTCCTGCAGCCTACAAATACACAAAGAAGAGCAAATCCATAAGCTGTGGCTGGATAAAATGGAATCAAAGCTACAAATGTGGGACCTGGGCAGGTAATGGCACAATCTGCAGCCTTGTTACCGAGCAATGTGGGAGCGCATTAACTCCAGGCAGAAGGGGCGTACAATTTATTCCCCTAGCTCCACACAGAAAATCAAGCTAAAAAGATAGCAGTTGGGATCATTTGTGAAAAGAAGATGGCCCTTCACAGTCATCAGACTTTGCTCTTCCTATGTATCTGCTCCTTTTCCCCTATAAATATAAGCATCCAATTGCTCCTATTTCAAGGCAAAGAATGTACTCAATGCACTGATCCCCTGGTCCTGGTTTTGGCACACCCACAAATAGATCTCCATTTTTCCAAATTCATTTATTTAAATCTACTCAAATTTTTTTTTCCAGGGCTTTCCGACCCCTCCCCATATAAAGTTCCTATGGATGAACGGCAAACAGTTTAGTGCAAGCATTTGGTACTTTGTGGGAGAAGCATAGGCGGGGTGCACAGAACAAATGCATTTCTCAGCTCTGAACAGAGGAGCACAAAACTATTAGAAGCAGGGGAAAGGCTAAACAAAGATCAAATGAACAGAATTTTCCAGGGAAAATGAGCACAAAAGCAAGGAAATCCCAGAAACGTGTGAACCCTTTGCTTTCTGGGCTGGGTATCAATATTACTCAAAATCCACGATGGTTGAAGGTTGAATGGCTGAGTCCTGATTTTTTTTATTTCAGTGTCCTCATGCCTAGAGCAGGGGGGCTGGACCCAATGATCTGCAAGGTCTCTTCCAACCCCAAACAACGCTGAATCTATGGATCCTGACACGCTCTTTACACAGGGGTGCCCCGTGTGAAGGGCTTAGCTAGAGACTTACCAGCTAGTCTCACCACCTACTTGCTCAGGGTTATAGTAGAAAGGTTTCTGGGTACCCTGTTTTGACAGCGCAGGGTCCTGGGGTGGCCGTGATCTCCCCTAGCGCCCCCTACCATGCCAAGTCGGTGTTTAAATACGCTCACAATCTCGCCTGCCACGTCTTTGATGTTCTGTAATTATTGTAGGGAGGCTGCCCTTTGCTCCCTTGGCTATGGTTCTGCTGCTATCCCGCATCTCAGTTCCATAATGGCGTTCCAGGCACCCCAGCCTTATGGGCTATGCATGGCTCCAACCACATCTGTACCACGCCCTAAGCCGCACAGATAGACCGGACGTTGTTTGGTCGATTTCACTCTCTTGTGCCCCACTGGCACTTCTGGCTTGCCTCACAACCGTGCTCCCTGGCACTCATCAATCGCTGTCCCCACTCTGGGGCTCCTCGCACCTGCCTGCACTGGGGCTCCTCGCAATTGGGGCTCAGGTGGTTGTAGCTGTGCCCGGCCCCCAAATCCCCTCCTTGGGTCTTAAATCTCCTGTGGGGCTCAGGCGGCCTCGGCCTTACCTGGCCCCCAATCCTCTGCTCCCCTTCTCAGGGCTGGGGTCAGCGCACCCCTGAATGTTGTGCCCTCTCTGGCACTGGGGTCCCTATGCTACCGTGGAGCCCCTATGAGGCCTCCTCCAACCCCTAATAGCCTCACCCGGTCCTCGGGGGTAACAACAACAACGAAAGCCATAACACAAACCAATTGGCTATAACTCAAATCCAAGCCTCCTGGCTAAACGTTCTCCAGACCACACCACATCTCTCACCCGTGTAACTAGTGGCTTGTACATCCAGGCCTTTTCCCTTTCCCACCTTCAGCGCCGAGCTCTTTTCCTTAGTCAGGTGGTACTCCTTCTCCATGGCTGCTGGTTGAGGTTGAGAGAGAGAGAGAGAGAGAGAGAGAGAGAGAGAGAGAGCACTCACAGCCTCCAGTCTGGGTCTTATAGTGGTCAGCCCTGCCCCTTCTGGTCAGCTGACTCAGCAGGTGTGGGCCTTAGCTCCTCCTGGTTGCCCCTAGCAACCAGCACCTGAGTCCATACTGCTGCTTTTCCAGTAGCAGGCACCTTAGTGCCCTGCTACACCTGTTCAAGAGGCTTTTGATCCCAATAAAGTCTCAATACAAGAAATGCAATCTTTAGCTGGTACACAAGAAAAAAAACAAACAAGCAAGGTCAGAGAGCAAAATTCCCCATCTTGGATGTCCCTGGTGGTCCTTGTCTCCCTAAGGTGTGTATATATATCAGAGGCGGGCAATTATTTTGGGTGGAGGGCCACTTACCAAGTTTTGGCAAGCTGTCAAGGGCCACATTTATCTCTCTGGTGAAAGGAAGTAGGAACAGCCCCACAGTCCCAGGCCAGAAGTCTCTGCTAGGCAGGGGCTTCTGGTTGGGGAGGCAGGGCTGGAGGGGCCTTGCTACTGGGTCTTGCCACCAGCTTACCCTGGGTCCTATTGTCCCTGGCTCCTGTCATCTTTGACAGGCATCCAGGAGCAAATAAATATTATTTAAAAAAAAAATTTAGGGGCCCTGCGGGCCAGACAGAATGGCCTGGCAGGCCAGATCCGGCCCCCAGGCCATATTTTGCCCATGTCTGGTATATCTCCTTCTATCACTTCCATGGCCATGGGGCCCTAGCTATAACTTACCAATGCAGATCTTCTGGGGAGAGAAGTAGGGATCTGGTATATGGGACTGGTTATGTGCAAAGCAAAAGACAGTCAAGTGCTTCTGAGTGAGGTGTTAACCTAGGAAGAGGAGGATAAAAGTATTCCCCCAGCGCAGAGCTCTACGACTGAGGCGAAGAGAAAGGGTCGACCCTCAATATCCATTGACATGCGCAAGATTTCTGCATGGGTAGGGAGAATACAACATTGCAAGGTCAAACTCCTCCATCTAGCTACAAGAAGGGTATTCAGAGAACTCTCCCTGGTTAGTAAAACCTTCATCTTTTACAGGCTACACACAACAGCGTATAGTACATGCCATGCACTTAAGGAAAACCCTGCCTGCTTCCTTTGAGGACAAAGGAAAGAGCACAGAGAAGTCAGCCGGAAAGGAGGCAGGTCTGAACCGATTAAACCGTTCTCAGTTGTGTTTGGAGCTCCGCTTGCTCGAATGAAAGGTGCCAGCTTTTTAAAAGGTTAATTGAAACAATGCTGGGCACTTAATTAAAACCTCACGTGCAGCCAAATGAAAATGATTATAGTTTCATAGTTTCATAGTTTCTAGGGTCCGAAGGGACCTGAGCAGATCATCTAGTCCGACCCCCTGCCATGGCAGGAAAGAGTACTGGGGTCAAACGACCCCAGTAAGGTGGTCATCCAACCTCCTCTTAAAAACCCCCAGGGTGGGAGCCTGCACCACCTCACTTGGAAGCTGGTTCCAGACCCTAGC
>NW_017729016.1:2903242-2927785 GCF_001723915.1 Gavialis gangeticus
ACAGTCCCCCAGCTTCCTAATGAGAATGGGGTGAGAGACAGTGTCAAAAGCCTTCCTGAAGTCTAGGAAAACTATATCCACTGCCACCCCTGCATCCAATGATTTAGTGACCTGGTCGTAAAAGGCCACCAGGTTGGTCTGACAGTAGAGAATTATTATTCTCTACTATTTTTTCCCCTATTTTAATAAGCCATTTTTACATCAAAAGAGATTGGAAACCAGCCAACAGAACCCCGCACTGGCGACCGAACGGACAGGTTTATTTTGTGATGCTGCGGAACTGACCAAGTCCCAAGATGTGATCCAAGAGAAGGTGTTACCTGAATTATCTTATATTTATCCCACTATACCTGCCTCAGCTGCTCCAAGATTTGCTATCTGAAGCTCTATTTCCTCCAGTTCACATGCACAAATAGAAGAACCGCCATTAAGCAAATGAGGGGTTTGAACCCAGAACCTTCAATATTAAAAAGCACAAGTCTCAATGACTTGAGCTTCTGTTAAGAGCAGTAGTAAGCAAGCAGAGATGAGTTGGGGATGATAAGTGGCAGAAGAGAGGTTGGAGAGGTCCTGGCATAAGTGCTACAGTTGCAGGCAGGGTGAACAGGCTATTAGTATCACAGACAATGAGGGTGGGAAGGGACCTGAGGAGGCCACATCTAGTCCAACTCCCCGCTCAAAGTAGGAGCAGCCCCAACTACATCATCCCAGCCAGGGCTTTGTCTACCCAGGTCTTAAAAACCTCTAAGGATAGAGAGTCCACAACTTCTCTGGGTAACCCATTCCAGCGCTTTACTACCCTCCTAGTGAGAAAGTATTTCTTAATATCCAACCTCAACTTCCCCTCCTGCAACCTGAGCCCATTGCTCCTTGTCCTGTCATCTGCATCCACTGAGAGCAGTCCAGCTCCATCCTCTTTTCGACCCCCCTTGCAGGGAGGTGAAGGCTGCTATTTCATGCCCTCTTAATCTTCTCTTCTGCAGACTAAATCAGCCCAGTTCCCTCGGCCTCTCCTCACCAGTCATGTCCCCCAGCCCCCAACCATTTTTGTTTCCCTCCACTGGACTCTCTCCAACTTGTCTACATCCTTTCTGTAGTGGGGGGCCCACAACTGGACACAGGACTCCAGATGTGGCCTCCCCCGTGCTGAATAGAGGGAAGAATCACTTCTCTTGACCTACTGGCAACGCTCCTACCAATGCAGCCCAGGATGCTGTTAGCTTTCTTTGCAACAAGGGCACTGTTGGCTAATATTCATCTTATTGTCCATTGTAACCCCCAGGTCCTTTCCTGCAGATTACATGTTCTCAGAGACAGAGGAGATCATGGGTCACCTGGATCAGAGCAAAGATTCGCTTTGATCGCAATGTGCGGTGGCCATGCAGGCGGTGTAGCGAGTTAGATGGACCTGAGCACACAGGGCAGGGGACACAGGGCATCCCTGGAGGGTGAACGCTGGGGTCCATCCCACATTTGGTCAAAGATGACAGCACTGGCATGGCTGAGGGCTGTAGATGACGATGGCTTCACTTGTGGATGAAAACTGGATGCACTGAGACACAGGAAAAAGTAGGAAGATTTTCAAAACTTGAAAATAATCTCACATGCAGCAGCATCGGGATGCGGCTGGGCACTCGGAGCGCAAGGGCAACGGCAACTTCTGTTTGCCCACATTGCCATGAGACCCCCTTTTTTTCCCCACTCCCCTCCCCAAAGTTGGCATCAGGGAGGGCTGCCCGCCTTCACCCCACACTACTTAGGCCACTGCTCAAATGGGTCCCAGGTGCATTAACGTGTAAGGGGCGCGGACAAGAGAAGGGAAGGAGTCTTAGTTGATCAAACGCAGATCGATCATCCTCACTTACTCCTCTCTCCCACCAAAACACTAAAAATCTCCCCAGGCAGCGCAAGAAGTCTTTTAATACCAGTGAAAAAATCCATTTGAGTCTCACCTGCCCTTTCCCCCCCCCAATTAGCACCATCAAAGCGATGAAGAAATCAGGCCCCTGGAAGTACTCTGGAGAACACTACTAGAGTTTGAAATCAGCAGGGCTTGGGAGCTGTTTCCAGAAAACATGAAAATGTCGAGATAATTAAATCCGAATAACCCGGCCATCTCAATTCCCTGCTCCCTCACCATCCAGGGTGCTGTTATGCCAAACATTCGGATATCCCAGACTAACAGCTGTTCCCTGCAGGCCCTGGGGTAGCTTACTCCCATTAATAAAACGAAAACCCTCCATGTGTGGAGCAGCTCTAATGTCCTGGCTGTCTCTGATGGCGGCAAGTTAAAGAAAACAGCTGAGAAACAGCTGAGTAATTGCCTGACTGGCGCACGGGAGTTGGGGAAGAATTGCTCGAGGAGCTAGAAGAGAGGACGGGTGGTTTATAAGGACGCCTGGAAAACCGCCACAGGCTCTCAGTGGTGTTTTAGCGTGGGAAAGGAAAACCTACGCGGAGCATCCTCAACGTGCGGACAACCTGATGTACGAGACCCGACGCACAGGGTCTGTCATCACGTCATCCAAAATCTAAAGCTTCCCTGGGCTAATTCACAAGACCCCTTCCTTACCCCAGTAGTAACTTATAGCAAAAGTCATTCAAGAAACCTCCAATTCCACCAGAGCCCAGACTTATATAAAGGCATAGCGGGGATGCCAGATGCTGACTGACTCTCTAGACATAATTTCCCTTTTCCTCATTTATTCAGCCTAAAACTTTTTTTTTATTTTTATTTTTTTTATGACAGACGTCAAATTTAATGATCCTTTAAAATCTATGAGCCTATTAAACAACGAGAGAAAGAAAAGGGACCACAGAATTTCACCCTGTAATTTCTGAATTGAGACTAATTTCTGGTGGAGGAAAGGCATGTCTGTTTTAAAAAGACAGCCATCCTTGACGTACGGGCTCGAAGCGACAGAGAGCCTGCCACCCATCCCGTCGTGATGCTTAATTACTCTTGCTCTGAAAACACTGCAAGCAGTTTCCAGCCTAAAATGTGTCTACCTTCCTGTCCTAGCTGCTTGATCTTGTTCTGTCTTCCACTTAGATTAAAGACTCATCCTATTAAGTCTTAATTTCATCCAATTACCCCTGTGAACCACACTTAAAAAATCCCCTCCCTCCCATGCGAGTGTTTGCGTTGCTCCACTACTTGTGCACCCCCTTCACGTCTTTTCTGTGTTGCGTCGTAGCCAAACTTGACGTAGCTCTTGATTTTTCACTCTCGCCACCCTCCTAATATTCTTGTCTGAATTTCCTCCACTTTACCAATATCTACCTTGCAATCAGCAATGAATATACTCCTAGCAAGTTCATAACAGCAGCTTACCCAGGAGGACTATTACGTCCACGTTCTGGTGCATACATGAATCCACGCGTTTCTCTTATTAACATGCCTGCTCTTTGGATGAGTGGCTGTTTTAAACACACATGGTATAATACATGTCTGAATGCAGAAAGCCTCCAGGCTGGAGGGCTGTGGAGCAGTGATAAAAGATCAGGAGAGCATCCAGCACACTAGGGAATTATCCCATAGACACCTCATCCTACTCGACAAACTATCCATATGGTATTTCTCTGGGCTGAGTGCAGGCTCTTTGATGATGCATTTCCTATATAGCCTTGAGCAACCGTGTTCTGGAATAATTACAACTCGTCAGCAAGACTGATCCATTGATGTGCATTGTCAAATTACTTCATAAGCATTTTTAATTAATGTTCCTTGCACACCGATCTTCAGCGCTTTGCTCCAAGAACCACTGCTTTCAAAGGCCTCCCTCTTGTCTGCTACCTGGCACGAGTAGGACACAGGCTGGTCACTGCACAGAAGAAATCTAAGCTTGGTAAAATTTTATGATCCTGAGATTTCCAGGTGCTTTGTGGAAGGCTACAATTAATAATGTAATGATTAGCTTCCTGAACTATAAATCACAAGCTCTGCTTTTTCATTCCGGGTAACAGAAGCATCATTTATCTTCATTAGAAGACCTCATAAATAAGCATGTGTGTCAAACGAAAGAACTCCCACCGAGTCAAATGTGTTTTACCCATCATTTGATCAACTATCCAGCATCTTTGGAGAAGAAATGGGGCATGAACATGTTAACTCTCCCTCTCCTCAATGCTGAGATGATTTCACATCACTTCTGAAGGGCGACACTTAGATCTGACTGAAGGATAAGCGAGCGAGAGCATGGATGGGCGTAGAAAGCGAACATTTTCAGGTGTCCTCCAGCATGTTCAATAGAGGCCCTGCTGCAATCAGATGACTGGCACAATCAGACAGCAATTGCTTTCCTACAGAGGCTTCTTGCCTGCCTCATCGAGAGGGACCACGAGGGAGAAGACATGCAGACACTACAGGTCTGCGGGGACCTGATGTATTGAGCACGTTGCCTCTTTCAAAACATACCTAGAAGAAGCTGGGAGAAAACAAGGAGAGCCTACAACCTGGAAGAAGCCACTTGCTGAACCCAGAGGAGACGTGGCCAGGGACGAGATGCTAAGAAGAAGGAGCCAAGATGAGTTGGTCTAAAACCTACAGATTATTTAACAGGTCGTGGCCCTGAGCTCTATAAAGCGCAAGTAAAAGCAATTTCATATCTCTATACAAATAGGGCCCAATTCTTTGCAGAAAGTAAATGGATTTGCACTCACTAATGCCAGCAAGGAATTTGGCCCTTAGTGCGTTATTCTATTATTTGATCTCAATTTGACATTTACTCTTTCTAATGTCAGACCTTCAACTGTAAACACGGCAACAAGTTTCCTCCCTGCACTTCATTTGCCTTTCTTGGTTAAAGCTAACTGGTCCTCTTGGTCTGGATTGAATAAATATCTGTTAGAAGTATTAAAGAAAAAAAAAATCCAATAACAGAAATTCAAAAGGAACAGAGTTTTGGATGTGGGCATCCAGATAATCAATTGCTAGAGAAAGCCATCTATGCTCCAAGACCAGATCAAACAGCGCAAGAGGAGCCAGGGCAGTGGAAGAACAGCTGGACAAGGTACATCACAGGGAGGGGTCACAATGAATATGACGATTGGACTGAGACTGAACTGGAAAGACGCTGTGAAGTCTTGCAGGAGGAAGGGCAGCATGAAAAGAATTTGCACTTCCACTGCTCTGACAATGCAATGGGAACAGATGGCCTTTTCAGTGATAACATTTTATCATCTCCAGTTATTTAAAGAAAGTGCCCAAATGCATTGACAGAGACTTTGAAAACCTACTGTTTCACAAGAAATACAAATATGTGGAAGACAGCCGACTACAGAACAGATTTAGTCTTACTCCAAGACACTCCCGGTCCCCAAACATCTCAAGCTGTTTTGTCCTATAACACAGTGGTCTCCAAAGTGGGGTGCGCACACGCCAGGGGGTGCACAAGATGATCCATTCGGGTGCGGGAAGAAACTATTAGAATTTCTATTTATATTCATTTTTTATCTAAAAAAATAAGAAAGAAATTAAGCTTTACTAATATTTAATATACAGATTGACACTGGCGCCCTCACTCGGCCCGTATGTCAGACGGTCACGTGTCACGTATGGTACGTGAGGTATCCTGAGGGAAGAGTGGCAGTTCCACAACGCGGAGGTACAGTAGTACAGTGTACAGTGGTCTCCAAACTTTGTACAGTGTTACACTGAGTAGTACATGTATATCATTTATAGATAAATAAATATACATATATTGGGGGTGCGTGCTCAAAATTTTTTTACTGATGGGGTGCGCGATCAAAAAATTTTTTACTGATAGAGGTGTGCGATCAAAAAAGTTTGGAGACCACTGCTATAACAAAGGCAAAAATTAGATTTGGATAACACCTTGCCATTCAAAGGATCCCAACATCGGCTACAACTTTGTGCATGTGTTCATAGTCAGAAAGGACGTGAGGACCCATGCACCAAAGAGACCCAGCTTGACGTGGGGATACCTCGCTCCCATGCCTTTTCTGGAACTATAGCACAATTCAAGTCATAAAATGAAGACAATGCCCGGCTAGGATGCAATTTGCAGAATAATGTAATATAAATTCACTGAACTGGAATCTAGCCAGAACAACGGGGTTCACAGCCATATTGCCACAGGTATTGTGAAAAAAAAAATGGAGCTTGTGCTTTTCCTTGCTGCTGAGATTCCTTGAAGATGAAGAATGATAAAACTCGGAGAGAAATCAGTAGTACTTCTGCTACAAGGCAGCTTTCGTAGCATCGTCCATTCCCATTCAGTGTCGAAAAGCAACACGGGATGCAGCTCAGCAGCCTGTAGATTCCCCTTCCCGGATGCAAAAAGCACTTTGCATTTCAGCGGCATGTGCCTCAAACGTGAGCGTGGAGTTTTTCTTTACATTTTACTATCCCAACATTGCAGACACTACGTACGGGTCACACCCCGCACAACAGGAAGGGATGGATCCCTTCAATTTGTGCCGGACTGAGCAAAGCTCATGTTGCCAAACAGAGGCTCGATTTGATTGGAGGTTCCTGGTTGAGAAAAAGAGCTCAGAGGTTTTCGACCTACAACCCCCAATTCAGCCAAGCACCAAAAATATGTGCACAACTGTCACTCAGCCCAAGAGTGGGATTTTTAGAAGTGCCTAAGCTACCGTGACCAAGAATTTCAAAAGCAACGCAGCCATTTTGGATGGCTTCATCTTCCCCCTGGAAATATTTCAATGTGGCCCAATATTAAACATTAACACACCTACCCAGCAAAACCCAAGCTCCTTTCAAGGTATCTCAGCAAACTTGAGCAAGCTCCAGATTCAGGTACTTCCTTTTGAAATTATCGTCCAAAGTCTAGTGACGCCAATAAGAGTTTTTTCATTGGTTACAATGGACTTTGAATCAGGACTCAAGTTCCACAGAGGTCAAGAAGACTTAAGATATGCTTTCAATTTGGGGCCCAAGTTCTGTCCATTTGGAACAAAATAAGAATTCAATTTTTCTTCATTTTTTTTTTGTTTGGATTTAATCCTCTAGCCAGCCTAAGAGCAAAGCAAGAACCACCTCCAGCCAGGCATTTCTATAGCTTGGACTGGTGGGGCTTCCTTTAGTCCCCTGTTCTTTTCAACACCAGTTCTCACAATAAAATAGTTTCATTAATGGAAAATTGCTTTGGACACACCAAAACCTGCGAGTTTTAAAGGTTCACCTCATTTCAGTCATCCCTTAAATCTTTGATCTATAGGGCCCGCTCCCGCTACACCCACACGTACTTTAAGTGGGGCCTCAAAGCACTGCATGGCTATACTCTTTGTCCATCTGGTACAAGCATTGGGAGACAACTTGTGTCTATATTTTTAAACAGGCAAAGAGATTTTTATATGAAGATACTAGGGAAGCATAATGAAATGAATATTAAAACAGATGCAGAAATGCAGAACGAAGTCAAAAAAATGTCTGGACCTTCCACAACTGAAAACACTGAGCAATAATTCAAAATTATATGCACGCCTGTTTGTGTGTGCTTTGAAACCATTGTGTTTAAATTACTTGCAGTTCTATCATCTAGCTCCCCAAGTCAAATCCATAAATTTGCACATCTGATTTTTTTCCCACTTGTCTTAGAAACTTGGGGACAATGCGAAAGATTACGATGGCAAACACATTAAAAAATAATCAGTTTGATATGGAGGGGAGGGGAGTCAACCCATATGATTTGCCTTCTGTGAAGGAGGGGGGTGGGAATGATCATAGCCATCTACGATAGAAGAACTTAACTCATGGTGTATTGGGGAGGGGGTGAATGAAGAAAGTATGTATTCGAGGCCTGTCTGATGTATAGATTTAATAAAGTTTCTCTCTTTTTCATGCCTGTGTTTGTTGCCATAGCTGCAAGCTGCTGACAAAGTATAAAAGAGAAAAGACACGTATGCATAACAATCTATGAACCTCTGTCCTTAATGCTCTCGGCTGCCTGGGACCCAATTAAATATGTTTTCAGGTGTTTTCTAGGGAAGGTGAGTCCCCATCCGTCCTGAAGGGCAGGTACAACAGCGTCGTGAGCTGCTTGGCAAGGGCGGATCAAGCCTGAAGGAAATGAAGAGAGACGCTCACGACAATGCTCTTGTTTTCTTCTCTTCTGCACGGCAGGAACCGCTGCATCCCTGACCTAATGCCTGCTCTGTGCTGATGAGCCCAAAACAACCAAGTCCCCAAACTCCTGCCCTGGCTTGCTCTGCTGTATCATTTGTCACTGATGCTCCTTGCCCAAAACAGCCAGCCGCCCCCGGAGGACTGGCAAAATCCACTGGGAAGAAAGGCATTGTACTTTGAACTGGAATCAGGGCATAGATCTCGCCTAGTTTGCAGAGGCAATATTACGGGCTAGCTAGAGGAGATTTTACATAATGAAAACTGGTGCAGGAAGGGGAAAAATTGTCTAAAATGCAACTATTATTTAAATAAAAAAATGAACGCCATGTGCTACTCATGCTCCCAGGGTGCATCTGGCTATACGCACAGGGCAACAAGAAGGGTGCTAGTTCGGTCCAGAGGAGTTTCAGGTTCAAACACGTTATGCATCACAAGCGCTTGCAGTAGGGCTCGCTGCCCCCGAAACAGGCTATTTTTGCCACCTCCAATACGGGGAAATCGAAGGAGAGACAAAGCCACGCCCCATCCAAAAGCACCGAGGAAGATCTGTATCGTTTACACAGCGGCGATAGCGTCGCACGTGTTTTATAGGCAAGTCCTTTGCTGTGACAACACCGCAATCGAAAATGTACTCGTGCCAGCGTCCACGCCAGCACACGTCGGTCCCCTTTGAGTTTCATCGGGCCGCGCACGTGCTTGAACGGGAGCATGTCTTTGCAAGGTGGGGGACCCGGGATGGCCTTTCACTCCTGTGCTCTGAACACAGCCGGGGGGATGTCTGTCACCAAATGCTTTTTTTCAGCAGAAAACAACAACGATCAAGAATCCAAGTCGTTTTTGCAGAAGCATATTGGTTCGGACCAAGCTTTGGCCAGAAAACTCTGGCAGGGTCACATCTGGATCCTTAGCAAAAGCCAGAGCGAGAAGAAAGAAACCCACCCCTACACAGCCCTCCTGGGTGCTTGGGTTCAAGTCCTTTCTCCGGGACTTGGGGGATGCATTTGCTCTTGCAAGTAAGACTTCAGATGCAGTCTGATGTGGAACAAAAAAACCCCAAACTCCAGAAGTCTGGGATGTTTTGAAACGCAGAATTATTGCTTTCCAGCCAGCTCTGGACCCCAGACTACTGGCTCTGATTTCACTTTCCTTTCTCCACATCCTGACCTCAAGTTATTTCCCCGGCATCGCTCAAAAACATCTCATTACAAAGATGCATGTTGGAACAACTGTCTCTCATTGTACCGCCAACATCAGCACCTCCAGCTCAGCAGCAGGCCTCTGGTTCAAACCATGCAACTCAAAGAGAAGTCTTATTTTCCTTCCCTCGCCCAAACAACCATTCTTGGCTGCTATCTCCAGCAGAGATCACAAAACCCACTATCTTGCTATGGCTAGTTAGAAATCCTTTGCTGGGACTGCAACTCGCTGCTCCAAAGAGCAGAAGAGACAGCACATGAAAAGCAGAGATCAGCATCCATCCTGTGCATTTATCTCCACAAGAGCCAGGGCTCGACATTTTCCCCTGGAAGAGATATTAGCACTGCACCCATTCGGTATGTGAACCACAACAGTTAAGGTGCAGAAAGACCCACTCATCCGTAATTACAGTGCTAGCAAGTTGGTCTCTATTCAGCAAAGCTCTCCAGCACCTGCATCATTGTCATGAGCCTCAACTGTGGATCGAACCAGTTTGATGAACTGCCCCGAGAGAGCAATCAAGAGGGTGTCCAAAGGAAACAACTGTTTTCCCATACATCAACCCCTGCCACAAGCAAGCACCGTTAATGTACAAATGCCGTTGGACTTTCCAGTGTTGTGGTGCAAAGATGTCAGCAGTGAATGCAGTGCTGCTGGATTAGGCCTTGGTGTGTTCCCGATTGCTGCCGTGGAGGAGAGCGGTGAGGGGCTCCCGATTTTGTATTCGAGGGGAGAGCGCGCATGTTTTTAGGCGCTCCATCACTTCAGGGATATTTAGCCCAAGCTGTTCACCAGTGCAAATCCATACGTGGGGAAAGTCCATTTGCAAGCAACACAAAAGCTTTCTGCACCTGCAAAGCCAGAGGAAAACCAAGATGGATAAACATCACCTAAGAGGGCACCTCCGGGAGTAACACCCCCTTCATAACAAAACCATGTACATCCAGGTTATATTTTGCTGCGTTTACCCGTGCAGAAGCAGAGTTCATTCGGGTCCTGCCAACCTGCCTGGGAAATGTTTTTTGCATAACACCCTTCAGCATCTACCGCGCATTAGTCTGTTTGAACAAGGAGCCGTCTGCATGTCTGTCCAGCTTTGCCCGGTGCTAACAGGTGTTGTTGGCAGAGGTGGATCCTCTTTCCCCCTCGAGCAGCCCCTTTGCTGCCTGGAGGACACTATTGAGTCGACACGTCCTGCCCGAAAGGAATAAAACTTGGAAACAACCGAGTGCCGAATAAACTAGTCCCTGTAGACCAGACTCTTAAAGGAACATTGAAAGCGTCCCTTTCCATTCTCTTCCACCAAGACCAAGCCATCGAATTTCAGATTCAGAGAGAGGCAAATCTCTTAAATTCACCGTTAATTCTCTGCTCTCAGAGTTGGGCTCATAAATGATGTGCTGGTACCGGTCTCCCCAGAGAACTGTAATCCCAGGTCTCTACATTACAGTAAAAAATTATGCAATGGTGCACATGCAATCCCAGTAGTGGCATGGGCTATTGCAAAGTTACCATTCATTTTTACACACACAGACACACACACACACACACACACACAGAGGATTGGGTATCGTTCAAAAGATTCATATTTCCGAGGTAAGACTTCTTAGATCTTCAGATCACATTTTGGCATCCCACACTTTGCCTTTAACCAAAAATTAGCTCAAAATTGAATTTAATAGCTCCTCCCCCTCCCCAATCCTTTCTCCCAGTTTTTAACTAAAATGTTAACTGGATGGATATAGTACATTTAATTTTATTCAGCTTTATAGCAAAGGATTAAATGTTAATTTCAATTTAGAGGAAAAAAGGGATGAATTGTAACCTAAAAGATTCATGATACAGTTAAAGAGAGAGAGAAAAAAAAAAAAGAAGATGGCAGCCAGAATTTCCAATTGTACCTTGCCTGTTGCTAATTTTTCTTGTTTAAATGTAATGGTGAAAGAAGCACAGGGTCTATTTAATTTATTTTCTTTAATACTTTTTTCTACCTGGAGGTTTTTGCGATGAGCTGAAATGTATTTAGGGCTTGTACGTGCGCGCGTGTGTGCACGCACACACGCATACACACTCGCGTGTGCAAAACACCCTTTCAAAAAAAACAAGAGGCGTATCCTTTCTGACCACACAACAGACGTTCATATTCAGAAACGGGCATGTGCTGCTAATTGCACGTTCGGTCCAAGTGGCCGATTTAGTTGCAAAACAATTAACTCAAACAGGCTGCAGGTTATGCTTATGAATCATTGTGGGCTATTGTTGGCTAACAATGCACAAGCCCTAATGAGGAAGTTAGCTCAAAATTGCTGGTTTCTAATTAAATTTCCTTAGAAAGTAAGCGGGGGAAGGGGTGCAAAAAAAAATTAAAAAAAAAGATTTTTCCCATAACGAGATGGATCCCATACAGGATGTCCTCAGGAGACTCCCAGGCCGTGCTCTGAACCCACGGTGTCCGGAGTAAATCTTCAGGGACTTTTACTGGAAACTAAAAAGCTCCTAGGAATCCTTCTCGTCACTCGTGCTTTGAAAGGGAAAGATTTCATCACTGACCGGCACCATCAAACCTTAACTAAGCTTCACGTTTCTATTTTCGTTTCGAGTCTTACACTGAAGCACCTCTAATGCTTCACATACGTTTAACCTAATTTGGTCCACTGCTAAATTAAATTCATCTTCATCAGCGACGGGTTTTGCCATCATTTTGTTTCTTTGTTTTGTTTGGGGCTTTTTTTTTCTTTTTGGAAACCAGCAAATAAGGAATTATTGAGATTGATTTGATGTTGATGTTCCCGCCGATGCTTTCAAATTCATAGATTTTAAGCCATCGATTGCCAAAGAAACAGCATTTTCTTGGCTGGAAATTGGAAACGTCCATGTCTGTATCGACTTGTTTAATGATTGCACCGCTATAATGATACCTTTAAAGTTATCCCTCATCAAATTGTAATTTTACAGAGCATTAATTAAAGTGCCTTGGCGTCTAACATAATAGCCTCGACTAATTTTTTATTCTCATCCACCTTCCAGATCCGCTGCCCAAGAGAATTAAAGCCGTAAGTTAACAATTACATTTAAATCCAGATACAAAAAGAAAGAGGTGGGGGGAAGCTTCCAGTTTTGCCTCACGTAACATTTAATGAGCGCTTAGGAGGAAAAGCACCAAACGTGGTCACTCCCCAAGCTGTCAGCTCAACCCAACCGTGCTCACACTTCTGTAGGCCTCTGGTTCACACAGGTGTGCTAGGAATTTAACGCACTCGCTTCCAACGTTACCTCCACCCCTTTCACCCAGCAGGTGAGAAGATGCAGGTGTTCAGGCTCGTATTTAGGCTTCAAAACCTGAATACTCCAAATGGCGTCCCATCCATGCCAGCATTTTAACATGGCCATCGTGTCAACATTTACTGATGCCCTTTTGCTACGGATGAGACATACTGCAAGAAATCTCTCTTGGAGGACTAGCGAAAACCAGGCACCCAGGAGATACGGTTGAATTAAAGACCGAGCCAAAAAACATCCATAGGCTGAGCGTTAACATCCGATCTGGGTAACGTGTTAGGAAAAATTCAGCCGTGAATTAGTGCCGAGATGCAGGTCAGTAGACAAGAGTAGTGAAAACTTCCTAGAATACATGGGGCACGTAGAAGGAAATTACTACTTGTTTTTTTTCATATATCTAGAAACATCACTGTAGATGTTAAAAAAACCCTAAAGGCAGCTCTGCCTGGTATTTCTGTTGTTAGGGAAAGGATTATGATGACTCACCCTTTAGCAAAAGTTCAAGCAAAGAGAGTTGGGGGCGGGGAGAGGGAAAAACAAAGACTTCCAAACAAGGCAATGTTTGTTTTAAAATTCAGGCTGGAGTAGATATTCTGGAAGATGTATAGAAAATACTTTTCTGTAATTAAGTTCCCTGGCTACTGAATATCCTCAACAGTCCGTTCAAATAGGGCTGGAAATGCTAGAAGGATGGCAGTGAAAAACAAAAAAGCCCTGAAATGCTTTTGTTCACGGGTCAGCGGTCTTCTGCATTTATTAAGTCGCTTCAGAGGTTGTCTACGAGGCAGCATGGGAGGGGACTGGAAGGCAAAGAGGTGTTTCCAGTCTTCCTAACCACCTCTGATGTTAAGCACAAGTGCAGGTTACCTTAGCAGGCAACTGTCCATCTCCTGGATCATGGTGTGCATGTAAGGGGTCTAGTCAGGTGCCTGATGATGAATCTGCTTGTACTGAGTCCTGAGACCATCACACCAAGACCTTTGAGGCTACACCTAGACAAGAGTATGGAGTGGAGGCTGCCCAAGACCTACCATTCCCCCTTTACACCACTGAGACAACATCCAAAGGTCAGAAGGCCTTTGCTAATGACTAATTGCGAATTACTTTGTTATTCAGTTTGGAAGCCACATCCTCGTAGGCTTCAATCACTGCACACACATGCAACATTTCATTCGGTTACTTAAAAGGAAGCAAGAATCACGGTGTCAGACCCTTAGGTACCAAGTAAGGCATCTTCCAGAAAGATGCCATGCCTATATACAAAGATTATGGCTTACGGCTAGTCGAAGGGCATGGCAATACCGCCAAAGGACCAAGATGGGGAGTGAAGCATGGCACCATGTGATCCTCTGAAGCACGTAATGTCATTGTCTTAGAGCAGCAGCACTGACCTTGTTGCAAGGGCTGGATGCACGGCACTGGGCTGGTCCATGCCCCAGATCGGCCCCATGCACCAAATCAAGGGTCCGCTCCGACACCACAGGTGGATGACAAGGCTTTGCAAGCTGGATCCGGCACCGAGACAGCTACGTCGCACCCATTTTGGGGTACAGCATGCAAGCAAACGGCCCCGCTGCGATTCTCGCTGCTGTGCTTTGCTGTTGCAGGCCTTTAACTGTGTACGCATGCCTGACGCCTGGTTTTGTCAATGAACAAGGAATGACAGACTTTGAATTGGGGGCCTTTCAACTAACATCCCCCATCTGCTCAAAACCCAGCCCTACTGGACACGAGTGGTTTCCTTTCCCCTTGAGCCCGTCGGCGAACTGGAGAACTAGTGCTGAACGAGAGCCTGAACATGAATATCAACGCTCCCTTCCAGGTCACGTATACCCACCAGGACGCAATGCAATTTCTAGGAGAGGAGCGAAGGCAGGAATGTGGGGAAAAAGGAAACAGGAATAGGTATTAATTCACCCAAGGCATTCATGCCTTCCATGCTATCCTGGTATGGTGCGTGAGACTCGGTTTTTCTTCTATCCTTTCTCCCGTTTTGATTTACAGCCAATCCTAAAGGATGGGGAAAACAAAAAAACCCAGCGTGAATGCCAGAGCAGCAAAACACACCAAGTGATATTTAGCCTAAAGAAATGGTCCCACATAAGTAAGGACAGCAGCACTCCAGTGCGGATCTGATCGCATGTCGGATACTAGCAGATGTGAAAAGGCTTCTATGTCGAAGGCTTTCCAGAGACCCTGCTGCTTGCCTTCCCTCGGCAATATTACACATAGCGCTGCACCGAGGAACGCTAACCAGAAACAGGCCCGCCAGGACGGGCAGGGGGTTTTTTGGGGGGGAGAGGAGCTCAGGGGACGCTCTGCGCTCCCACCACAATAACCAGCCCATATACTGCCCGCATCACAGACAGACATCAAGGCCGCCAGCTAAACCTCACGTGAAAAAAGAATGCATCTATACGTCAAAGTCGGGTAATAAGGATACTGTAATTAGTGGCACCGCATACAGTAGTCATGTTGCAATTACGCTATGATACCTGTAATTACTACTAATCACATAACCAGGAATTTCACTACATGAGTGAGAATAATTACATGTCAATACAATGCAGTTACCATACCTAGACTTTAATTGTACGGCAGAAGGGCCATATTATGTCATTTGTTCCTGTCGTTAACTCGCTGGTTTCTTGAATTATCGGTAAACCTATAAACAAAGAGCAGAAGTCGGGTAATTACACAGGAAATGCAGGGTACTTAGCCCTTCATTGCAGTCTCCTTGTTATAGGGTGGGACCAAGAGGGAAATAATATGGCCTTGGGGACAGAACAGCAGACTTTGGTTCAAGACGCAAACCTCTCAACTCTGAGCCTAACACAAGGAAAAACAGGGACTTTCCTATCGTGCATAAGCAGATCGCGAGGGAGAACGAAGGCTGTGCTGCTCCTTGTTATTTCCAAAGCACTTTTTTGCATCCAAATCCGGCAATTTAAGGAGAACGCCGCAGCGCTGAAATTGCCATCTGCTGCGGAAGCTGAATCCCACGACACGGTGCTCTGCGGAGGGCAATACTGCCCAAAATGAACTTGCCTTTGCAGCGCTCCAGCACTTCGGTCGCTTGCGGGAGAGGCGTTGGGTGCCAGAACATCCTGCTGGATAGCAAGAGCGAAGGGGCACAAGTGGAAGTTTTCTCACTTCCGTGCTGATTCATTGCCAGGCCAACCCACTGCCATACGTCTGCTAAATAAAATCTCCTCTTGTTTAATATCAATCGATTTCTCACACGCGCGCGCTCTCCAGCCCCTTCCTAAATCTTATTAAGTGGCAAACCCAGTTAGCTTGTTTTATCAATGGAAATACCCGCTTCCGTTTTGCTAACAAGGAAGTCTGGAGCAAGGGAAACTCTCCGGCAGAAAAGCAATGCTGTAATTCAGCTTTAATCTCCACGCTCCTGACAATCAGACCCGACGCATCCATGGTGCTCTAGATGAGGAGGGGACTGGGCGACACGTGGAGCTGCAGCAGCAATTTAGCAGCATGCCTCTGCTTTGCCTTGCAAAGGGAACGAGCACTAATGTTCTTCTATTCAGAGATGTTATAGTTGAGGCTCTACTTTAAAAAGTGCTATAACTCCCCCTCGCCCCCACCAAAATCAACTGTCCCACCAACCTGGGGGCCCGAATGACGCTTTAATATTACTCTGTCAAGTATACCTCTACAGCTTCTCTTCCCCCTTCATCTGCAAACAGCTTCATTAAAATGTGCAGCAAAGACCAGATTTGACTGCTTCAGAAGACTTCACAGGGGTTTAGGAGTGACACCAATTGTGATGCCCGAGTGGGGCTGATAATGAACCTCTTTGCAGAAGGGACTGATGGCATACAGAAGCAGAGTGAAACCCAAAGGGAAATGCCTTACGCGATTCTGCCGTGGGCCGCAGTAGCTGTATTGCAGGGACGGGCAATAAGCATCGTCTGCAAGGACACAGCACCTTCAATGGAGGGTCTCGAAGCATTTTCATTTAACTTTTCTGGATATTCATGCTCAGGATAAGGCAATTCTGTTTGAATGGCCTGTACCCTCTCTCATGCTCAGTTTGCATGGCCTTGCTCCATTCACTAATTGCCTCTCTCCCTTCGCATGGACTGCTGCACAGCTTGGCGACCAATCCATGCCACCTTCTTCACCGTCTCCAGTACTTTTATGGTCCCTAAACTGCAGGGTCTGCCGCTGCTCTTTCCCTTTGCCAAGATCCCCTGAAGTCAGTACTGCTCCAGATTTGACCAGGAGGCTAAAAATGAGGATGCTCGGCTTGATGGAGGAGGATACATTCCTCGCCATTGCCGGAGGACCCAGCTGGGACAAATCCCCCGTTCTGCAGCTGTCCATGTATAACAGAAAACGCCTTCCCTAGTCAAAGCACAAACCTGAGTTTTAGAAAGAGATGGCTTTTAAATGAGCTCTTAAAAAATATCATTACACAAATGCAAGGAAACCCATTTCTGCCTCTTGACTTTTGCACTTGGCTGTAACTATCAAGATAATTTGGGATTCAACATTATTTCTGGCCCTGATGAAATCCATCTGTGTAGCTGGCACTCAGGAGCCTGTGTGAGCATAAGGAAGTCGGAGTCAGTCTGCAAGGGATTTTCAAAAGCACAAAGAGGGCTCCTAACTGCCACTGACTTTGGGTTGGGTTTGGATGGCGAACTTCCCAGCTGTATTTTTTGTTTTTAACAGCCACCCCCTTGGAGACGCAGCCAAGTCACGCATCGAGCTCTTGGTGCGGAGAGAAGAGGTTATGTTTCAGTAATGCCATCCAGAGCAGGAGCTCGGGCGGGGGAGGCACCTGGATGAGTCCTACCAGCCATTGAAGAGTCACAGACACACTGTCTGCCATATAAAAGGAAAGGTTATATGGGTTTGGGGAAAATATGAAACCTTCATGCCGCTGCATTTTTTGCAGCTGAGGATTAAATTGTCTGATCAAGTTTCTCTGCCTGGAAAGAGCTTCAGCATCTTAGGCCGTGTCGCATAAAGGCTTGGGAAACCCAGCAGAGAGAGAGCTGAAGGGAAACGTGGTTCTGCTAAACGAGACCGGGAAGAGCCTCTTGTACTCATCCAGCTACATGGGCAGTGCAAAGAGCTCATATTCAGTGGTCCACCTTATTTGCAAGGCACATTTGCTGTAGGACAAACAGAGCCTCTGAGTGCATCCCTCTTCTGCTGTTTCCAGCCATTTACTTCCACGCCGGGCTCAGCACTGTGATGTTTTCCTGGCTCAGGGCAGGGGAATCCCTTTTCCTTGCTGGCGGTAGGATGGGATCTACAGGCTGGTTTGGAGATCAGTTCCTCCTAGCCCGTTCCCCAGTGAACCTTTCCACCTCCCCCCGCCTCCATCCCTCGTGCCAGAAGAACTTGACCCAAGTTGCAGAGCAGATCGAGACATCCAGGTCAGTGATGCTCATTGTTGCATATCGGTAACAAGATGGTGCACAACACTCGGCCCTTCAGCCTCAACTGCAGGAGGGGATCACCTACACGCAAGACTGGATCCCACTCAGGCCCCGTCCCCCTTCTTTCTACTTCCTAAAAAATCAGGGAGGCCGTTTCACTACCCATGGAGATTTTTTATTTCTTTTTTTTAAACAGCTCGATAGCTGCAAGTAAGCAGCTGTAAGGACGACTCCTTTCCCATCACATTCGTGCCTCCAGCGATCCCCGCATCGCAGCGACGCGTCATACGACAAGAGAAGAGCCGCAGCAAAACCAAGTGACATCAAGGGGTTTTTTCCCCTCTCTCTCCATAGAAGATCCCGAGAAGAAGCCGAGACAAAGAGATGCTGCCGAGAATTTAAAATTCTGTGCGCCTGCGCTCCCCAGACGGCTTCGAGCGATGTTTTCCCTTCAGAACTGGCCCGACACATTTGTATTTGAAAAACGAAAGAGCTGAATGATTTACAGCAAATGATAAAAGCCAGCTCTCCAATTCCTAACAAAACCACGCTTCTCTTCCTCACTGAAAGCAATGCTTGGAAATAATCCCCAAAAGAAATCAGGTCTCAGATCACAGCCAGGGGGAAATTACAGTGCAGTACAAGATGCATACCAGACGGCAGTGAATGGGGCTTATTATAGAGTAAGGCGAGGACTGGATAAGTCCAAGTAAAAATGACACTGCTTTCTCTCCGGAGTGACCTCCTTCTTGATGTTTAGCTTGCCGATTCGAACAGCACTCCCACAGGTTAAAAGCACACGAACCAGGCCGGCAGAGAAGAGAGAGGACTGTTAACCCAGCTTTCCCGGGAGGTCGGCTTTCCTTCCCAAAGTTTTCCCCAAGTCCAGCTGAAAATAGCCTGGAGCTGCCGACCTTCTAGGCATGCTAAAAAGCCCACCTGCTTGGGGACAGGGAGACTAGGGTTTTTGCTCCCCCTGTAACTTGAGTCACTGGATCCCCGATTTAACTGCAGCTAATTAGCACCTCCGTAGATGCCAATGTAAACATTTCACAAACGCTAATTTAGGTGGGGGTGTAGGTTGCAGCCGTGTTGGTCTAAGGACATAGGCAGATCAGGTTCTTTGGGTGAATCTGATATCTTGTATTAGACCAACTTAAATAGTTGGAAAATAGCTGGATTATTTTTTCCTGTAGGAATCTAGCCCCCCTCCAAAGACTTCCAAGACAAAGGTATGCCTGTTAATACACAAGAGCAAGAAACTTTTCCCCTGGGCATTGCCTGGGAAGGGATATAGTGACCATCTGGAAAAGTTGGCTGGCTGAGGGGCTGGGTTAGATACTGTTATCTGGAGTCACGAAGAGGAGGAGATTTGTCTCTGTAAGGCCTATGGGGTTCGTTCTTCTAGACCCCCCGCTCTATTGTTCCATTAAGGCTGTGCCTTATGTGAATCACGTAATGCACGTCGGCACAAATAGTCAGCGGCCTTATTTAGAAAGACACTTAAGCATGCCGATGGAAGTTAAACACATGCTCAGCTTTAAGCATATGCTTAAGAGCTTTCCTTACAGGGTAAGATAAGCACAGTTCATCCATATTCATGAACAAAGTACGTTTGCATGGCTGAGAACTCGGATGATGAGCATATAGATTTCATGCGCCGACCCTGGTCTTTGTTTCCTCACCCTTTAAAACCTGTTTTCAAGCCAGATCTGACATTTACTACTGCGAGCAACTGCCTGAGACATGGTAAATACAGCGCGCTATCGAGGGAAGCAGCGGCAGCGGGTCTTCTATTTATTCTTTGCTAATTCCGTAGCTGTGAAACACTTATCCGAGGCTTAGCTCCCATCCAATGCCAAGCAATAGATCTTGATCCATGTCATTACGTATTTCATGCCTGTCCGTTTCTTCCTGTCATCCGATTACTTATTATTTTGTTTAGGGGGGGGGGGGGGAAGAAGATAACTTTAGACAAATGCCTGCACTGCTTCCAAGCTGATATTGCTTCACTTCAGTCCATCATTCTCAAGATCCTTTTCTGTTTGCTCATTTGCACTAAGAGAAGGGAGGGGTTGTTGCTGCCCTACATTTATTCCAAATAACCCCCACCCCTCTGCACTGTAATACCACCAAGAAATCAAGAGGGATCCTTGAAAGGGCTGCCTTATAAGTCCATATTTTCGACAAGTTGATACGCCCTGCAACAAATGCAAGCTCCAGGCGGATCCCTCCCAACCATTCAATTCACTGCTCTTACACAGTATAAGAAATAACCCAAACCCACGCTCTCTGGGTGCGGACACACCTCGCACTCGAACCGTTCCAAGACTGTCAATGGCTGGAAACCAGTTTACAAAGTGTCCTGGGCTGGGGGTGTCCACACATACATTGAGTGCCGAAGCAGCAAAGTTTGGCGCCCAGGGCAAAGCCTGAAGTGGCAGCCCACCCTCGCCCTGCACACAGATCCAGGGGGCACATGCTCCCCCCTCCCCCCCACGCTAGCCCAGAAGCACATGCAGTGGCAGAAGCCACCCTTCCCCTGTCCATGCAACACCCCATCCACCCCTTGCAGCTCCATCCCGTGTCCCGCCTCAGCTGGGCAGCGCCTATTGGCACCCCTTTGCTTCGGTGTCTCGCTCCACTCGTGCCCCCCACCTTGCTATGGCACTGTGAGTGTTGCTAAGGTTTCCAAGTAGAAACGTCACCTTTTAACCATTGCAATGCTGTCAAACCGTTACCAGGAGGTGGTAGCACATACACAGCCCAGTTGCAATTTTCTGCCCCTCACCTCCCTTACACTGAGTTCAATACAGACCCATCCCTGCACTTGACTGAAGTCTGTGTGGATTTCAAGCAGCCACCTCCCACTCCAGAGAAGACGGGGATGCACCAAATCCTGGTCAACTCCCAATGAACACTGACCTGTTCTTTAAAAGTGTCAGAAAACTTCCCCCGAAGCCCCCAGCCACGGGCACTGCAGCCAAGAGAGGTTGGGGCAGTAGAGTTCTGGCTGCATACTAGAGCAGCCAGTTGCCATGAGGGGGTTGGGTTGAGGAAGTGAAGAGCGATGCAGTGTGGGATGCCTGGAGGACTGATTCGGTCACTGCTCTATGATGTCCTTTCACAGCAGCTGATGAAGTGAACTTGGGTTCACAAAAGCTTCTATCTGTATCTAGCTATCGATATCTATCTGTATCTAGATATATCTCTTATATAGCTAGTCTATAAAGGTGCAGATGCACCCTGCCTTCTGACCGACTACCACAGCTAAACTGCATTCAGACCGGTTTGAGTGTTATGTCTGTCCACACCAGGGGCAGGCAATTATTTTGGGAGGAGGGCCACTTACTGAGTTTTGGCAAGCCATCGAGGGCCACATGACAAGCAGCCAGGGGCAGATAAATATTAATTTTCTAAATTTTTTAGGGGCCCCGCGGGCCGGGTAGAATGGCCTGGTGGGCCGCGTCCGGCCCGCAGGCCGCATTTTGCCCACCCCTGGTCCACACTCTCTGTCTCTTCTTCAGCTCAATGTCCAAGTCCTTTTCTGCAGGGCAGGGCACAAATCAGGAGGAACTATCATGAAACCAGTGGAGTTACACTGACAAGACTGAGTAGATAATCAAGCACTAAACTGGCTCCTTTATTTGCGGAAAGATCATGGTCTAGGTGTGGCATGGGGAGCAATCTCTTCCCCTGCCATTTGGTGCTTGGCCTTTATGCAGACCTTGCATGATCGATGCTATTTGGGCTGGTTTACTGGGGGCAGAGCAGAAGACCCTGCTATGCTCCCTGCATCCTATGTGAGAGTACTTGGCCATGAGCTTCTGCTCCTACAAAACTAAGCAAGTTTCAAACCTGTAACAAAACACCTGACAGGCTCTTTCACCCACTTCTAGTCTTCTGAGACTACGTAGTCTACCTTCCTCAGTTTGATTTGGTTCTAACGTTTTCCAGTGAAATCTCAAATAACGTCAATCAACGAGAAGAGATTTGGATTTTTCCCACAGTGCCTAACTTCCGAAAGCCGACTCCTATGTAACGGTGCAGGGAATTGGTTTTATTTATCCCCATTTCCATATACATATCCATAGTAACATCATAAGGGCCTCGGTATTGCAGACTGACACAATACATCAGGCTGAATAGCTCCTTTAGAGCTTTTACACTCTATTGAGTGCCTAACATGTCTTTGAAAGCACAAAAAGATGTATTTACACAATAAACCAGGTGATTGTGCAATCTCTCACACCTGTCTAAGAAGCTTCACCGTCACTTGTTTAATACCACCTTAAAGGGGCCCTGTGAAAGCATTTTTTATGCAATTAAAAAATAAAAACCATTTTCTCTTTGTAAGTGAATAATGAGCGATGTGTGAACTCATTTGGCTTCATTGCAAGCCCACTTGGAATTGGACTGCAACCGTGCTTGAATTTGGCTCAGGAGGGACTGGGACCACTAAGGTACAAAGAAAAATCAGAGGAAGAAGCAAGAGTAGGGAAAGAAACATTTTAAATCCCACCGATGACATTGCTGTAGGTCAATGAGATGCTTGTTCTCGATATCTAGAGGCAGGGAATCAGGAGAGTCCCTGAAAAGCAGATCGAGAACATGCTTGCATCTAGGACACTTGCACATGTACATACATACTTATATGTATGGATAATAGGAATTTACCATAGCCAAAAATACCTCCAGCGTACCATACTGTGCATAATAAGCTCTTCAATCAGGCTGATCCAGACATTAAGGGATACTTCCTGGAAAAATACCCTCAAGAAAACTGCAGTAAGTTTCCACAATGTCTACAAGGCTTGTGATGAGCACTTTACACTGCAAAATCCCTAGTAACATCAGACATTGAGCTAAGGAAGCTCTTCATTATGGCATTACATTGTAATGAATTGCCACTGCCATCTGAGAAGGGATAAATATTCATTATGACACAGCCTCATCTTCTGAAGGCTACGCCAGTTTAACCAGCCCACCTGGACTGCTGTCAAAAGAAATCAGATTTGCGGTGGGTAACCACTGTTGTTGGCTTGCGTCATGAAATACAGATCCCTATACAAATGTCTAGAAAATAAGCAAATGCATTAATATTTCAAGAGACCTAAGTGCCAATGAAACGAGCTAAAACAAAGCTTTCCTACACTGAATTCCCCACTTTTAGACCAAGAATGATGAGGGCACAGGCAGTGGAAGTGCCTGGCACTGTATTTCAGGTCTGACCAGTAAGGAGAAGAGATAATGTCTATGATCTCTGTAGCCTTTCACCTGAAAAAGGGTAGATTTGACCTGGTGCTTTTGATGATGTGGAACCTGCCCCTTACAACTGAAACAAGTCTCCAAACCATGTCCCCCAGGCTGCGTGAGGTGCCAGCGACGTGATCTAGAGAAGAATATTCCCTGTCACTCTTCGCAAGTCATTCAGGGCGAGATTCACGCCCGTGCGCACGCCCGTCAGAAAGCCAATGCATCATTTGTGTCATGAACTGAGTGGATGGAAGGGATCAGATGGTTTCCAACCAGCCAACAAAATGTTGTTTCTTTCCAAAAGGAACATAATGCAGTTGTGTAGCATGTATACAGATGATAGTTCAATAGAATTGATTACAAGATTAATATTGAAGAATATGCTCATTAAGCCTGCTGTTCACAACGACCGAACGCGCTGCCAACTTTCTGACACGGACAAGCAGGAATTAAAATTTACTCACTAACTCCTTGAGAAATAACATTACTCTGATACTTTCCCGGCATTGTAGACAGATAGAGGCTTAGAGGTTGGTAGAGGAACACACACACCCATCCACCATGTATATATATTATCTATAGCTGGAAGTTAATCATGGCTACAGAACTAGAAAAGTTGATATAGCTAGTTAATTTTATGCATTATATATATTTAGTTAATTTTATATATCTAGCTATATCTATGTGTGTGTACACACACACACACACACAGTTAAAACTAACTAGATATGTATCACCTTTTGTAATATATATATTCCTCTACTGACTCAAGCCTCTATCTTATCCTATGCATGTGTGTATACACCCCCCCTTTTAAATATATTATATATATAATAGGAAGTTTACCACGGCTATAGCAGTAGAAAGGTTGATATATGTCTAGATAATTTGATGCATTTTATATATTTAGTTAATTTTATACATCTATCTATACATCTATACATACACACACACACACACACACACACAGTTAAAACTTTCTAGACACATATCACCTTTTCTAATCTTATATTCCTTTACTAACCCAAGCCTTTATCATATCATATATGTGTGTGTACACACACACACAAAAGTAGAAGAGGTGATTTTTATTTTATTTATACATGCACACACATACACACACATATCTATATAGATAAAATCTACACACACACACCCTTTTTACCTCTAACTTTATCTAAAGCCATGATAAACTTCCAGTCATTGCTAACCTAGACCCAAATGCAAACATCAAAAAGGGCAAATATCCTCTGATAAAAGTTAGATCCCAGATATTTGGGAGGTTTA
>NW_017729016.1:2932785-2933495 GCF_001723915.1 Gavialis gangeticus
TAAAATCTACACACACACACCCTTTTTACCTCTAACTTTATCTAAAGCCATGATAAACTTCCAGTCATTGCTAACCTAGACCCAAATGCAAACATCAAAAAGGGCAAATATCCTCTGATAAAAGTTAGATCCCAGATATTTGGGAGGTTTACTTCAAGGTTGGACTCAAATCCAAATTGGTTCAAAAGAGGGCTTAAGCAGAAAGCTGTAGATAGGAGTAAAATTACTCGGTTAATCCTGATCTGCTTTTCCCTGTGTCCTGTCAGTTATCACTCCTGCTATAAAGAACAACCTTTAAATCTCATCGGCACTTTGGTGGAAAGCTTGGGAAGAGATTTCGGATCCATTCCAATGTTACATCTCACTTTGAGGTTTTTCTCCCCTTGCCTGTTTTGATTTTTCTGTTCTCCCGCTGAAGAGGAGGGCAGCAGAAAGCTGCTGCGACTCGCCATGGCTATGGGAGTGCTTCAAGGTGAACCAAGAACAAGCCTCCCTTGTGCCAGGCACTGGACAACCACGGGACTGCGGACAAACCTGTGCCAAAAAACTCAGAGTCTAAACAGGTGGACAGGCACGGGATAAAGGACGAGCAAAGACGGCGAGCGAGCAACGTGGTGGCAGCAGATGTGATGCTGAAGGGCGGCTGTGTTACGAGGGATCAGTTCAGTGGGAAGAAGAGACAAAGGAGGTGCAATGAGAAGGGGAAAAGG
>NW_017729016.1:2933506-2937802 GCF_001723915.1 Gavialis gangeticus
AAGAAGAGACAAAGGAGGTGCAATGAGAAGGGGAAAAGGGGCAGGAACAAAATGAAGAGGCTGCTTTAATTAACCCCAGAACAGCCCAGGAGCAACTTGGCAGGGTCTCTCCTCCTGATTTCTGCTGAGAATTGGGGCCGGCTGTCACCGGTCAGCAGGCTTTATATGCACAAAACCCACCTTAGAGAAGATGGTGTCTCCCCCAGTGCTGCTTTCTTCAGCCTTCCCAGTGCCCAGTCTCCTCTTCTTCTACCAGGCAGGGACTAAGTACTTGCTTTTTACAGTCTGCAGCGTTGCCAGCTCTCACAATTATTGGCGTTGGTCTTAAAATCTGCACTTTGGGAATGGGAAAAATGTAGCTCTTTCTTGTATTCATATGTAAGGTTAACCCAATAAAAGTGATCTAAGAGATAAAAGATAAGATATAAATAAAAGAAAGAGCTAAGTTTTGCCCGTTCCCAAAGCACAGACTTTATGGCCAACGCCAAAAGTCACGAGAGTTGGCCATACTGAATTTGCAACCGGAGGCTTACAGGGCATAGCAGCCAGGCCACCTATTATTTTACTATTTCCATTTCTACTTCCTTTTTTATTCCTTCTGTGCTGGAAGAGAGTAGCTCATCGTGCTCATTACTTCCTACCTGACGACAGTCTGCTTGGCAGCAAGGTTTCCAAGTGAATGCACTTTGTGAAGAAAGCAGGCATCTGGAGCTGGAAGATGAGCATCCTGCACTGACCACGAGCCTCCCTTTTAAACACCGATTTGCGCATATGCTGCTGGTCCTCAGGATTGCCTCCTAGGTTTTCCTCTGGAAAAGCTGCAGCAAGCTATAATACAACAAGGGCCGGCAACAGATATTGCTGTGGGCCCTAACCCTGAAACCAAGGGTCACGCATCTGTTTGGGGGATGACAATAAATACTGAGTGGAGATTAATGAGAGAGGGTATTAACCAGTGCTGGATTTAGGGTTACCTTCTTAAGCTGCAGTTTAGGGCCTCACAATATGAGAGGCCTCTAAATAACGCCCCCCCCAAAACTGACTCAATATCAAGTTTAATAATAATCACTTGGTAAATAAAGGAGATCTGGGAAAATGACTCTCTAAATATGGACATTTCTGTTCTAGTATAACAAAAATATACATGCATTGGATTATTTTTCCCATGTGGAGCCTCTTAAGCCGGACATAGTTTAGGGCCTCCACATGTCATAATCTGACACTGGTATTAGTACTTGAATGCTGTGCAACAGCCAGCCTGTCCACCCCAGAAGCAGCTGCATTTCAGCAACTCTGCATTTCAGAGGCACATAAAGAGTCGTGATCCCTTGATATTTTAGGCTTTGTAGAAACATTGTGCAAGCTGAAATGGCAGAGACTTCTTTGGTGATATCTTTCGTTGGGGTAACTGTATAGTTGGGAGAGATGTTAGGCCAGCTTTCAAGGCACAAGGCGTCCTTGCTCAGGTCCAGGAGTGAAGCAGACACAGCTTGAGCTAAGCACCAGCTCAAACAATAAAATGGCCTGTGTATAACTCCGTGCGGAAAGGAAAAAAGGCTGCTTGAAGGAATGGAGGAGGGCTTTAAATGAGGAGCCAAAACTCTCACTCACTGCCTGTTTGCCCAGCACTTAGCATAACAGAGTGGCAAGCTGGCCACGGCCTCTTGCATTACCGTGAAAAATCGTAATAAATGCAAATTCATCTCCAGGGTTCAACAACAGGCTGATGGTTTGGTAGCACAGGTAGTTCAGAGGTAGGAAATACAGGAGATGCTTCGTGTCCCAGTCAGCTTCTCTAAATTGAAAATCTAGTTTTTGGGTGTTTTTTTCCCACCCCACATTCTCAACTAACACAGCAAGTCAACGGTTCAAAGCTGCAGAGTAAGTTGCCAGAAGTCAAATGTTCAATTGTTGTTAGATAACTTCACCTTTGTTCTCCTGCAGTGCGTAGGTGGGTTGCCAGGTTATGCACTGTGCATAGCATCCGAAATTACTCTCTCAACATGGCTGAGAAACCTTTCCAGTACAAAATAGCCAGGAAGCACATCCATGATTTGGGCTGCAGGACACCAGCAGCCTACGGGGATTGAGAGAAGCTACGGTAGAAGGGCCTAATTTTTTCCCTTTTCCTTCTACCTTTTCATCTTTTCTCTCTTCTCTCCCGATCCTAGAGGCAGCAGGAACTGTGGGGACTAATTCATGGGAAGACTCGTTGAGTTGCTTTGTGATCCCTTGATATTTGAGGCTGGGTAGAAATAACAAGCGATTCGCCTGTGGCAGGGACATGAGCATCCCGGCTCTGGCCCATCCACTTCAGCATCCTGTTGGTAACTAAAGCTGAAAAGGCCCAATCCATCCCACAAACCGGCTTCGTGCTCTCCATGTATCAGATATTCGTGTGTAAATTAGGGGACTCTACATGGTAGAGAGTTTCTTTCCACTTACGTTACATTCTGGCTTGACTTTTGCACCGTACGAACTCCTCCTCTTTGCCAAACACTTGATATAGCATACTTTAAAGGCACTCTCTTCTTTCACACTCCTCTGTCCTAGTATAATTGCCTGGAATAAGCCTTGTTTCCACAGAGCATCTTTTATACTTGAGACGTGGCAAGACTGCTTTACAAAGCAATACGTTACTGTCCAGCTCGTGGAGTTCAGCGAGAGCAATGGCAAACCAAGTGGCGAGTCTCTCGGTAGCTATCCTACGCCCGTGGGGGATGAAGGTGAATGCAGACCAGAAAGCCTCTGCAAAGCAAGATCTCTAGCTTGTATCCAGACGATGCCTGGATACCTGTAAAAGGTATTCATGCAATGTGGCGTTTTGAACAAATTCAGGGGACACCCCAAAAACCAGGTAACCTATGCAGTGCACCTCTTTTGGTGGAGATAAGCCACTTAAAATAAGTCTTCTAAAGCACAGGACTACCTACGAAAGTCAGGCATGGAAGCAGAGCAAACGGCACAACTTCCATCACGTCACTGGGGATGGTATCCCTTACCTTGCTGGGGGGTTGGGGATGAGAGGGAAGAAAGGATTTTGCCACGTATTAAAGAAGAGCACGTATGGGAAGAAGGTGGTAAGAACTGATTTTAGCCACTACGGGTAAAAGTCTCTCCAACTCGGCACGTTAAGCAGAGCATTTCAGAGAACCCTTATTGTTTAAAATCAAGAGTTTGACAAAAATGGCTCATGTTCCAAGAAGCTCCACCTGGACTCGGACTGCTCTCCCAGGCCCCTGGCCCAGCAAGCTGAAGGGCATTGGGAACCCAAATGCCCTTCAGGAGCTCCTAGCTGCCCTGCCACCTACCATCCCCATGGCTTCTGATGAGTTTCTTCTGGAAATTACCTAAACAAATTATTTTGATTTCCCAAAATGACTTCTATTGATGGATGGATGGATGGATGGATGGTTTGTAGCGTCTGTTTTATGGCAAATTAAGAATTGGGGGGAGTGGAGAGAGGGGGCAATTTGTTCAAGCTGGGAATGGAAGCCAATTTTGAACTCTTCTGCAAACCAGGATTAGTCCTTTCCCTGCTGTCCTATTTTTGAGGATGAAAAGGATGTTAAAGCTTCCTGATGACTCTATACGCAGGATGCATTTCATCTGTAAGAGAGCAACTCTGACTCTGGACGGAGAATAGATAGGTGACTTTTAGACAGCCTCTGAAGAATGGCATTTGAAAATGTCAGAAGGCAGGGGAGAGAGGCACCTTTATAGATTAACTAAATGAGTTAATCTATAAAGGTGCCTCTCTCCCCTGCCTTCTGATTGTCACGGTGAACTACCTCTCTCTGCTTATTTTCAAAAACGTCCCATGTCAACACGCAAAAGAAATCTATGCTTGTCCAGATGCAGAGGCAAGCAGGCTGCTCTCTATTCTGATGATGGATAAACCCCCCAAAATACAAATTTCCCAGCAACACAGAAGTTTGCAGACTGTCCCGGATGTTCCCAACCACTTCACGCCAAATCCACCATCTGCCTCTTCATCGTTAATCAGCTGCTTTAAATCCAACACACCTGGTCTCATGTCACACCCCTGCTGGGGAATGGGCCAGCAAAGGTAATTGCTCTCTCCTTATCCCATCCCTGCGGTCTGTCGGCGCTTCCTCCCCGGCACTAACACAACTCCAACTCCTGCTTGCAAACCTCCTTCCCCTCCCTCTGCTATCGCCCACCGAACTGCTCTTCTTCGTGGTCAGTAATGGTGGCCTCCTCCCTGGTCCAGGCAGGGAAGATAGTGGACCTTCCTCCCACCCAGCCCCCATGCCAGACAGCTGCCAAGGGGAT
>NW_017729016.1:2937813-2939516 GCF_001723915.1 Gavialis gangeticus
ACCCAGCCCCCATGCCAGACAGCTGCCAAGGGGATGGATGGATTTGCTCAGCGCCCCAACATGGGATGCTGAGGCCGCAGCCAGCACCAGGCAGCAGTTGCTGCTTTTATGAGGACACCCTGAAGCCATTAAGCACAATGCAAGATATGCACTGTGGACCCAGTGGTACTTTCTTGGTACTTTGCCCTCTACTCATGGGAACGATGGCTATGCTAGCAGCTTCTTTGGATGTCTCCCAGCTCCCTTCTGCACCATGGTATCAAGGAGGTTTCCCTCTGCTCCCCCATTCAAACCAAGGGTGAGGCAGAGTATGATCAATTTTGAAGGCTCTGCCCCTTTTTGATCTCTCGCTCTAGGTTGGTTGGCTTGGATCTTGCAAAAAAAACCCCCCAAAAACCAGATCTCTCCATGCAATCGTTTATGGAGCCTTCTTGATCCAAGGGTCTCCAGTGGGGTGCATCTTTTTGAAGGAAAAGGACCAAAATGGCAGCCACCCATCTGTGCAAAACAATCAGGCGATCACAATACAATCCTCAGTGAACTGAAGACCAATGTTTCACCCTCTTGACACAGGACTACCACCCAGGGTTAAATACCCACTTACGGGAAGGGAGAGCACACCGAGAAACAGGCAGAAGCACATTAGTGTGATGGTTTCTGGAAAACCTTCACTGCCCCGGCTGTACCAGATCAGCAGACTTTCATCTACGAACCCATTTAACAATAGAGGAAAAATAGAGATTTCTAATTAATGCCATTATTCTTCTGCCACTGGGGAAGGTGAAAGGGCACTAAGGATTTTCTAAGTCACTGGTGTTTTGAGTCAGGATACTGGGAATTGCTTGCAGTCAGCAACACGTAGGCAGAAATTCCCGGCTATCTCCTAAGCCACCTCCAAAAAAACAATCCAATGAAAACAAAGACATGCACTTTCAATTCATTTCTTCTATCCCTTGTAGAGAGACTGATGAACCCCAGGAGAGTATTTCTGTGATTTCTAGAGACCGAGGTAAACACGTTCAAATGGGTTTAGCAGGCCCTTAAAGTCAGGTGACATAAAACAAATCGGTGGTGGAAGCAAACCCTTTAAAGGTTACCATAGTCCCTGTATAATAAAGATAATTTATTATCACCTGCATTCCCATAGCACCTAAAAGCCCTACTCCTGGACCAAGAGCCCACTGTGAGAAGTGCTTGTGCAAATCTAGAACAAATTATAACTACAGATTCAGAAGGCAGCTAAAAATTATTACCCCCTGCTCTGTAGATGAGGAAAAAAACCCCCCAAGGGTACAAAAAATTTCAAAAGCACCTAAGTGGTTTAGAAGCATAAGTCCCACAGGAATTCTGCAAAACCCAATTCCTGTCACAAATCCTGTAGTCCAAAAGGATCCTTTTGAAAACTTTGCCCAGAGAGATTAAGGGTCTTGAGCAAATCTTATCATGAGTTAATGTCAGGGCTGTAAATAAAACCCAAGGCTCCCAATGCCTAAATCAGTGCCGTAAGAACCAGGCACGCTGCCCTGTTCTGGCAATGGGTTTTCCCAAATGGCATGGATAAGTCATGTAAGAAGCCACGTATAGATGGGAGCGGGGGGAAGAGTCATGTATACGTCACATATAGATGGGAGGGGGAAGAGCCATGTGTACGCCACGTATAGATGGGAGGGGGGAGAGCCATGTGTACGTCACGTATAGATGGG
>NW_017729016.1:2939794-2954103 GCF_001723915.1 Gavialis gangeticus
AGAGCCATGTGTACGTCACGTATAGATGGGGGGGAAGAGCCATGTGTACGTCACGTATAGATGCGAGGGGGGAAGAGCCATGTGTATGTCACGTATAGATGGGAGGGGGGAAGAGCCATGTATACGTCACATATAGATGGGGGGGAAGAGCCATGTGTACGTCACATATAGATGGGAGGGGGGAGAGCCATGTGTACATCACATATAGATGGGAGGGGGGGAGAGCTTAGAGGAACGAATGCAAGACGATGCTCCAGAGAGAAGCAGCTGATCTCGACTCTACTACGTAACGCAGTCATGCAGCTTTGGACAAGTAACAGTTTCATGTCCCTTAGCCCCTGTGCGCGATCCAGGAAAAGTCCCAAACGGTGCAGGGCTGATCATTGCATCAGGAGACAACTGCACTCTTCATACGTTGGTTCCTCTCCTGGCAAGGAGACAATGCTACTCACGGTGTGAAAAGGATGCGATAGCTGTGGTGGTCCAGAAATTATGTGAGCGGCAAGGATTTCTTAGAGTGACACATCTTATTGGACCAACTATGTAGCTGGGATAAAGTTAGACAAACTTTTGAACATATGGCATTTTTCCTCAGGTGAGACATGCTTTCGAATATAAGACCTGAAGAAGTCTGTCTCACATTCAAAAGCTTGTCTAACTTTATCCCTACTGCGTAGTTGGTCCAATAAAAGTCCATCACCAAAGACATCCTTGCCTCTCTCAACACTACCCGTTAACACCCATCGGGGGTCTCTGGAAGGTCGATTTTCTTGCATTTTTAAAGGGCTTTGAGATCTGCAGCGAGTAACACTGCAGCACTACAGGGCAGCAACGCGGGAGCGGGGGGAACGACAGGGACCCGGTTCCAGTTACATCGTCAACATTTGTTCTCACGTTCCCACGCATGTTTGATCGGGGCTGCGCAGGGCTGTTTTAACGGGTTGATTTCTGTATTTATTTTCCTAATGCATACGATGCTCTCACATTTTGTAAGTGTGAAAATTGTGTACTTCAGTTAGTGAAAGAAAGAGCAAGAGAGAGAATGAGAAAGAGAAAGAAACAAGAAAGAAAGAAAGAATGAGAAGGAGGGAAAGGATGAGAGCAAGAAAGAGAAAGAACAAATGAACAAAAGAAAGAGGGAAAGCGAGTGAGAAAGGAATATTTCATTATTTACCTGTTCATTAAAGGAAATTCATTCGATCTGCAAAGCAACTCGCTGAAGGAAAGCAATGTATATATATTTTTTTGAAGTTCATTTTTCTCCAAGCTTTAGCTATTATTGTTTGAGGTTTTTTTCCAAACCACACAAATCAACTTAATTTCAGCAGGGCTGAAGTGTAACCAGACATACATCATGATGAAATAAATATTGCTGGTTAATAACAGCAGCGTGCTTAAATTTGCTGCTCTCCTTATTCGCTGTAACTCCCCCCCCCCCTTCTTGCAATAGTTGCTTGGCAACCAAGCACTTTAAAAAATAAAAAGAAAGAAAAGAAACCCCCCCCTCAAACAGCTGCTCTCCAGAGAAATCTCTACATAGGTCACTCAGAGAATTGCATGTCTGTCAGGCAACACAGTTCAATAAACTAAGTAATTTGTCTCTCCCCCTCCTCTCTCTCCTGCCGGGTGGTCATAGCTGCACTCGCTTGCTGCAACGCTCCCCACCAGGTGACGGAGGCAGCAGCCCTTTGCTTCAGCCCCAAGACTAGCTCTCCACCGAATAACACCAATCCTAATCATCTTCTTGCTGCAGGTGCTCTTGGCCAAGACAAGGCTCCGTCGGCGTCTACACGTAAGTCGACTCTTTAAGGAGGCGCTCAGCCGGTCGCCTGAAACAACGCCACGGCTTTTCATGGGAGCTCTTTCTCAAGTGACACCCGGCGTAGCACCATGTGAAGGACGCTATTGATACTTGGCACTCGTCGACTCCTTATTTCATGGGTTTGATCCAAATCCCAGTGCAGGGAATGGAGAGGATCCCATTGACTTCAGGGAGCTTTGGAACAAACCCCATGCAAGCTGCATTGTCTATTCAGTCCTTTTAGGCTCGCTACGGAAATGCAAAGCAATTGGTAGAAACCCTATTTTACAGATGAGAAACTCAGGTTTTGAGCCATTAAGTGACTTGCCTGAGACGACAAGGCAAAGACAGAATCAGATTTCAAATGTTTCAGGCTTTTTGCTCTCTGCTAAGTCCAGAAAACCTTGTCCGCTTTCTACCCCATGATCTCATAAACCAAATTGGCAGATTTCCCTGGTGTTATTAGGTAAGGTATCCAAGGACATTATCATGCATTCAAATTGTGGTTAGAATGGACTTTATATTACAGATGTGCATGGGCAACACATAGAGAATGGACCACATATATTACAGATGTGCATGGGCAACACATAGAGAATGGACCACATATATTACAGATGTGTATGACTGTCCAAAATGGAAATGGGCTACAAACTGTTAAGAAAGCAAAAATGAAAGGAACATATTAAAAGCACATCATGAATGGGAAAGTCGCAATTTAGCTCTAGATGGAAAGAAAAGACTATTTACACTGTAAAGACATGGAAATCAATGGCAGCTTCTTCTCGTGTGCCCCTCACCTACCGAAATGTAAGGATCTTTGGAGGAGCTCTACCTTCCTGCCCGGGTCTCTCGCACAAATCGCAGTCGTTTGTCACAATCAATCTGTTGCCATGGGAGTAACTGTAATGTCACAAAATCAGGATTAGGACATGGCTGGAGGACCGCACCGTTGGTGAACACGAGGCTTTGAAAGAGTCACAGCCCCATGACTAATGATCAACCACCATTTGTTGGTGTTAGAGTCTGCAAGGGAACAGAGCTGTTGTCCTACCAAGGCATCTTTTCCCTTCCTGTGCAGCGTGCACCCAAGAGTTTCTTCCCATTCACAGCCTGATCCTGTTTTCAATCTTTCCAGCTCTCTCAGCCCCTTGGGAAAAGCTCAGACTGAAGCACCTTTGAATTCCCTCAAGGCAATGGCCAACACTCATGCTTTCTTAGCCAAACAGTGTGTTAAGGTTGCTGGATCTGCCCCTGGCTCTCCCATTGCTAGGGGTTGCATGCCTTCCCCATGGCTCTCATCACCATAGGCTGGGGGAAGAACAAGTGACATTTGACTAAAACCTAGTTACATGAAGCCAAGATCGGAGGAACCAACTGGGAAATTTGCCTGGCAAGTCTCCTGCCTGGCTAGAAAAACTCCCTGGTTAGCTATGAAAAGTTCAGGCTCCCTCGAACATAAAGGACCAGAGTTATTTTGATGTCTCCTACTCGACTTCCCACTTGTTCCAGCGACGATATATCTGAAACCCCAAGTGGGTTATGCGTCCGCCCTCTCAGAAAAGGAAAGGGAAGTGGCAATGCAGCACAGCACTGCTTGTCTCCACGTATCTGAAACGTCTCCAAAGACCCACTCATTTCTCAGCGGTAGGAAAAGCCATAGTGGATCCGACTGAAGGGGGACGTCGCTTGGTCTTCAGCCTGTCTTCAGTCGTGGCCAGAAACAGCTGTTTCAAGAGAAGGGGCAAGACATCCTAGAGGATAAGCTGCCCAGAGATGTATCTTCCTAACCCACAAGACATGGGCATAGATGGCTTGGCTGTAACGACCGGGAGCTACCAATGTTTTGACGATCACACCCAGGCACGTGTGCACGCACATGTACAAAGCTTCAGCAGGCTCACTCTGGCAGCACGGAAAAAGAGAAATGATGAAATGTAACATCTGCCTAATCCAAGTCTGCTCCGTGGCTCTTTTTAGAAGGAGGCTGATAAGTTCCAGATAACGAGAAACTAATTAGGATGGAAGGACGCAACGTCACCAAAACGGTGAGCCACATCAGTGCTGCCCCAAGACCCTTGCAGCCGAGGGCAGCCGCTCGGTTTCTTGCTGACGAAGGGTAAAAGAAGCCCTTGAAAACGACAGGCGTTCAAAACGGCGCAGCAATACAGATACGAATCTGAGGCACATACTGCTGACAAAATCCCGTCCAGCCATGTGCCTTCTGTATGCGCAGTTATTTTGGCACTTGATTGCTCAAAGACCCGATGCCAGCATTTCAATTCCCTTAATCTGAAACATAATGTCCCCAAAAACGTCCCTGAGATAGCAAAGCCAGACAACACCGATGACTCTCCTTTTTTTCTATAAGCTTTAAAGACGTGACTTTTCTTCCCATTTCTCTGCAATATTTGAGTCGATTAAAAAAATATATATATATTGTTGACTATGTCAATTTAATTGCTGCCATCAACTCATTTCCAGAAGAATGAAATCATTCGTGACACACAAATACACAGACTATGAAAGTAGAAACTGCCTTGACATTCACACCCCAAGTGCAGAAGCCCGACTGTGAAAAATCAAAGGTTATTTTCCAAATAACAGATTTCTGTGGAAGGCCCAAACATTTATCATCAAAGCCTTTCTAGACAGCAATTTGGGGTTTCAATAAATGCAAAATCTTCAAAGAAAATATCTGCATTCCTCAAACCTTTTGGATGTGTCATCATACAAGCATCCCCCTCAACCCCCAAATTGGAAGCCAATATATTCTGCAGTAAAGAGCTTTTCTGCCCTCTGCACTTCCTTTGACAAAAACACATTGCTTATCCCAATTATGAAACTGCTTTCAACTCTGCAGATAGCTTCGCAGGTGATTTGTGTTAGCATGACATCTACAGCGTTTTAGAGCATGCACGAAAATCATGGGAGTGCAGTTTTGAAATCCCAGTCATTTTACCAAGCATGTTATCCTTCATTAGCTTAGTTCTTACTGGATGATACAGGATGTTTTCCTTCAGAGGCAATATGCAGATCAAAAGGCCTGCACAATTACATTATCTCAGATGCTTACAACAAACCTGAATTGCACCAGGAAGCTGCTTGAGCCTCATCCTCTCTAATGGGACAGCCAGCCACGGTAGTGTTTCCTGCCATCCAGCCGGCTGGCAATCATCTCGAAATGGGGTCTTGTGCAAAGCCAAACCATCCTCTCTGCACCATGCCTGAGGTGTGGGACTGGCTCATCACTCCTGCTTGGGATGCCCTTGTACACTGGTACGTCGCATGCATCAAAGCTCGATGGATTGTCCAGGGCAGACCCAACCTTGAATGCACCTTTTCTTTCCTGGGGTATATGTTGTGTTGGTCTAAGGACCTAGGCGGACAAGGTTCTTTGGGTAAATCTGATATCTTTTATTTGGCCAACAAAAATACTTGGAAAAATTCCTCTTTGCAAGTTTTTGGGTGCAAATACCCTTCATCAGGCTGACCAACTGCAGATGCTTCCTCACCTGACAAAGGCTGCATGTACCCAAAAGCTTGCAAAGAAGACTGTTTCCATTAGTTGGTCAAATAAAAAAATATCAGATTTACCCAAAGAACCTTGTCTTTTTTTTTCTTTTTTTCTGGTTACTCTTACACTATCTGTCCACTATCTATTCCTTCTCTCCCTGTTTCTCTCTTATGCTTTGGGCAGCAAAAATATCCTGTTTTGTCAAGCCTTCCTACCCTTTCCCCTCCTATATCACATGTATACATTTGTGAATTTAACCGTCTTTATCCACAGCAGCGAGGGCATCCTATGGGGAGACAATTTCCCCATTATTTTCTCCGGTTACCAGTTCTCTTAGCTATGCATATTCATAACCTGGCAGAAGATAGGGTTGAGATACACCCTGTCGACTAACTAAATGCCCAACTTGCTCAGATGCATCTCTGCTCTGCCTTCTGCCTGACTCCAGACGAACCCGGCTGACTACATCTTTCTATTCACAGTCTGACACAGGACTATTATCAACACAAAAACATTAGTGCCAATATGTAATTTCATGCAACCGCCAGACACTGGTTACCATGATAGATAGCTGGATGTGCATATTTAATGCCAGTTACTGTACAGCAAGAAACAGAGTTTGCTATGGCAATCAAAGAAAATAAAAACAAATGGAAAACACTTTCAGCAGTGGTGTAACAGGTACCTGAGCTCAAAATCCATTACCAGCTCTGCTTCAAGTGGCCAAAGCCCTCTTTCTTTCATATTGTTATGAATGTTACATGCACTTTAAAGGGAATTTTCAAGGCAGTTTTCATATTAAAATATCTGTGCATCACTTTTGATTCCTAATAGCCTCTCATTTTGAAGTGAAAACCTCTTTCCTAACAACAATGGGCTCGCTAGCTTATAGTGGTCGAGTTATTCAGGAGTTGCAGGTGGTTGCCCTGTTTAGATGCCAACACTAAAGAAGAGGTTTATTGATGGAAAGCACCCCCCCGTGCATGGAAATGGGACTCGGGGGGAAATGTGGGCCATGTTTTGCACCCAGTAGCCAGAACATTTAAATGGACTCAACCGTGTCCCTTTAACTGCTGGCATGAGTGTCCAGAGGAGTGGACCAGCTTCGAGGACTTGCTGGCTACCAGTCCCATAAGGACTCCCCAGTGGTGCTGGGTGTGGAGCAGGGGAGATGTGCGCTGTGAAGCAAAGCAAGGGGAAAAGTTGGGCAGCTTTGCTGGTCTCCATCAAATCCTGCCCATGTCAAGTCAGAGGTTTCTTGTTTGACCTCTCGGTTGGAAGCAAGACCCTGCAATTGCAGCTGACTGAGGAAGCCAGGGCTGGGAAAACTCTTTATAAGAAATATAACCATGCAGAAGTGAGAAGCGCCATTGCATTCAAAAATACAAAGTACCTACCTCTTTCTCCAGGTACTCTCGATTACCTAACACTTCAATGCAATTAAATAAACAAATGATTCATGAAAGCTTGGTTCACAATTCATTAACCTCTTAATCCTTGCCATACCCTACCTACCCATTACCAGTTTGGGTAGAAACCTCTGCCCCTGAATAAACTACCCATAACATGGTCTTTTTTCTTCAGCTTTCCCAGTACTCAAGGCCAGTTCCTATGAATTTCATTACTTCTAAAAGTCAAGGCTGAAGACATCGGCTTGCCTGGACTGCAGTAAAATGATTTACTGCTCGTCTGCTTTGCTGCATTGCACTGTGTGAGATCTTAGAGGAGAAGTCAACATTTACCACTCCAGCTTTTAAGCCAACTCTTAAATAAGCGAACAGATGTTGCCCTTTTTAATGTGACATTTATTTGAAATCAGCATGAAGACGAGCATATAAAAATTCCTATTTGCAAGGTCCATAAGTTCAAGCAGCGGAGAGCCAAATCCTGCAGTGCGACTCCATAACGCATTCCCATTACCGCTGAATGGATCTGCAGAGCCTCCAGGTGCTCGGTTCACCCGGCGAAGTTTCTCTTACTACCTGACATCGAATACTTTGGCACAGGATTGCTAGTATCTATTACAAAACTTAACCTGAGACCAAGGCCATTTCACATCCCTGCCAAGAACAAACTTAACACCGAACTGATTGATTAGGTCAATGCTCTCAAGTTTTTGGGAATCGAGATGGTTTCCTCTTCAATACGCAGCAGGGAACGACTGGAAAAGAGACAGCCTGAAAGACCACAGGCCTCGTCTGTTTTCTGAAAGCATAAAACGGAGGTGAAAGAAATTCATTCATTTTAAGGTACTTTCCCTTGAACTAAACCTCTGTAGCCTTCTGTGTAATGTTAAGACGAGGGGCCAAGATTGGATGGGGGGGAGGGTGTGTGATTTGTTTATCAGTTCAATAAGGTCAGAAAAAAATGAATGTGTAGAAACGGTCATATTTGTCACCTGTCCAGGAGTAATTCATTTCATCTACAGTGGAACAGAGCAGCCCCAAGCAAGATCACAGCTCTAGGACGGACCACTACACAGCGAGAGACAATCCCTTCCCCCTGAATATAAACTAAGGACAGGAAGAAATATGAGATACAGGACCAGATCCCATTTCACCTATATGGCTCCTAAGTGTCATCCTATTCCACCATGCTCAAGTCCCCAAAAATATGTTACCATGCCTATTTTTGTAACAAACCCTCATTTTAGCCTTAAGACTAATGCAAGAGGCAAGGATTTCTTAGGGTGATCTCTTTTATTGGACCAACGGTGCAGTTGGGATAAAGTTCGACAGGCTTTCCAATGCAAGACGGTGAATGCAAGCCCTGAGGAAGAAAGCTTGTCCAACTCTAGCCCAACTGCACAGTGGGTCCAACGAAAGACATTGCCCTAAGAAATCCTTGCCTCTCACCTCATTTCTGGATCATCATGGCTACATCACTCTTACACTGCCTTAAAAGTAAGTCGTAGATCAGAGTAAGTGGGAGGAAGCCACCCACCTTTTGCACTCGCCTTTCAAGGACTTTAGCAAGATGGGATAGGATAAAACTTAGAGGTCCGGCTCCGAGTGACTTGTGTCAGGCCAGCAAATCAGTGGCAGAGCTGGGAAGGGAGCCCAGCTCTCAGTTCAGGACCCTCTCTGCCAGCCCACAAAGCTATTTCTGCTTCGTCGAAAGCTAAAACGATGCCGTTGCTAGAACTAAGCTCTGCGACGGACAGCTTGACTTCCAGCGCCTGTGCTGAATATGCGGCGTGCCTGATTCTTTGAATAACTTTAACTTGTGGCCTTTGAACTTGCTGAAACATGAGCTGTGTGGAGATGGAAACCACTGAGGAAGACACATATGGAGCCCCACCAAGTTAATCATATTTTTCCAGCTGTAACGAACCCTCAGGAGCTTTCAGCCTAAAAAGCTCCAAGTAGAAAAAGAACAACAAAAAATTACCACAAAGCCTCTCACAGCACAACCCCACACATCAGTAACATGCGCAAGCAACTCGGAGACCCATATGGATGGAAACGTAAAAATCCACATAATGGCGGGCGCGTCTACATGAGATGCTAATTGCACAGCAGGCCTAATAACACTGCGCAGTAGCGCGCGGCGCAAAACCCGTGCTAATACGCTACCGCGCAGTTAACATCTGTAAAAACCCACGCGCTGGTGCTACTGCGCAGTAATGCTGGTTACTGCGCATTGAGTTAGTACTTGGTTATGCAAACACTAAACTTAATGCGCAGTATCTACAGCACATTAATGACTGTGTAGACGCACCCAAAGTTGTCCTCATTTTACTGCTTCTTCCGCAACATTAAATATGATCGGGTTACTTTCTCCACCACAGCCACCTTTGTCATCTTAAAACCAGCTGACGCTTCCGTCGCTGAGGGCCGCCAGTATCTAAGTGGATCAGGTGGACGGTAGTGAAACCATCCTTGTTATTCCCAGAGCTGGTGGCAATACCGGAAAACCTGTCTTTTGTTCGTTGACGTGTCACCAACCAGAACGGGAAGTGCCACTGATTCAGCCGGGGAAGAAGGATGCCAAACAGTCTCTACAGAGCGGTTGCTCTTCTGATGTTGACTCTGCCATTGGATCAGCTGCTTGGAGAGACCACCAAGTTACTTACTGGTGCGCTCACTAACCAAAACCGCCACCCCAAGTAATACCAAGGAAAGAAATTACCTAAGGGACAGAGCTATGAGACAGTTAATAGAGAGCTTTCAGTCCCAGTTGATCTTGGTGAAACTAGAACCACTGACTTAAACAGCTCGAAGGGCTCATCTCTCATGGCCACGCCAATAAGCCAACCAGTCCCACAAGCTACAGCATTCAACTTGCAGACCAAATCTGCACCCAGAGGACTTCTGCAGAGTCCTGGACTGGTGAAAATAGCTGGGAAATGATGAATGGTGAAAACAGCTCCCCATCTTAGAGGTTTCCAAAGCACTTCCCCCTGCGCCCCCCCATGCCATTTAAGCAGAGTCAACTGTAGATTCATAATTAAGTTGTGTTTCCACATTACTTCACAATTTAATCACGGGGTATTTCCTTTGAATGAGCTATGAATGGAAATGGAGTCTAAAACAAGTGACTGACTGCGCACTGAAATCCTGGGACTTTTCAGTGGAATGCTTCAACAAAAAAAGAAAGAATTAGGCTGCAGGACAACGCTAAGTGGCCTCCACTGAATTAAAACTTGCATTCTGATAATGAGATGTCGAAATACTGAAGTTTTCCAAATCTTTCCTCCGTCCCTCCTTCCCCTTGCACTATAAATAGCCACGATATTTACAGCGGCACAGCAAGCCTCATAGAAATTTGATTTAAAAGTAAAATTGGCCGAACTCCTTGTTAAATTATTATTGTTATTCATCTTCAGAGATGTCCTCCCCTCCCGGCTCTGTATCGTCTAAATTTCAAGCGAAAGGCAAAGATATGGGGTGAAGTCATTGGAAAAATTCTCCTGGCAAATCTCAGACACAGTTAATCGTTTGGTATATTCTTCACCTTCTATAAGAGGAAGTCTTGACATTTACACACTCAGCGCAGACGCGTGTCACATTGTGCCCCGTTCTCCCACAGAATAAAAAAAAATCTATTGTAGCTCAAACTGCAGAGGTAAAGGACAGCAAGCCTTCTGCATAAGTCTGTTATTTTAATGGAGAGGAATTCATTAAAGTCTCTTGGATGTTGGAGACAACTGAGAAAAAAAAAAAAGGAAACACTTACTTGAGCTTTCTCTGCGCTTCGAAAGCCTTTCTTCCCACAGCTGGGTCTTGCCCCAGAATAGTTTTAAGTACAAGTATTCTTGGGTCTAACATGCTCAATGCAGGGGCCACCATTAAAATCTTTTCAGTGCTGCTTTTGCAAAGTTAATGCTATTGCCTTATTCACAGTATGCCCTCTACTTACAGGTGGGAAGTACTGCGAATACTGCGATAGCATGAATTACTTGCAAAGTTAGCCCTGAAAAGACTTTAATAGCAACCCCTAATTAGCACGCTACAAGTCCTTGCGAGATCAGTGGGTGACGTGACTCAGTTCTACGGTGGCTTTTCTCCTGTCACGGACACTAATAACCGACCTGGCAGCCCGCCACGAAACTATGGGTCTTGGAGAGCTTGCCTATATGCACAGACGTTTCTACCCCAAATAAATGCACATCTGTAATAGAGGCTCATACCTTGCTCCAGAAAGCAAACTGATTCCTAGCTGAGCTGATCTGTGATGAGAACCCCAGCAGGGACTACCCAAAACCATGCAAAGCGAAGAGAAAACTTGGGCTCTGGCCTGTTAGACACATTACTCATTACGGATCCTATTGCCCTTTCTCTGTCTTCGAGACAGTGGGCCAGAGGGCAGCTGTGGGATGCATTACAGTGTCCGGCTAGCGGCGTTTGGTGCTTGGATTGCACTTGGGTCATTCTCACTCCAGTCCAAGCATCGAGAGGAAACAAGTCGTTAATGGCTATATTTGCAATCGAGTAGCATCTTAGTTCATTCATTGCCATCTGTCTTCCTAGCTGGTAAATCCAGCTCAGTTCAGGCCCTCTAAATACAGGAATATGGAAGCTTTTAGGCTCACTTTTTCCTCCAAAGCCTAATGAGCAATACAGCTGCAAGTGTGTGTGCAGCCACTTTGCCAAATGACCTATGAGTGGGTCTGTGCATCGCGGTCTCTGGTAAGCAGCTCAGTGCAGGTGCTCTGGAAAGCACACAGACCACAGCTCTCTCTGTCCACAGCTCATCCTTCATTTCCTGAGGGCTTTGAAAGGTCCTTGACCTCCCCTCGAGCTCAGGTCAGTCTCATTGGAAAGATGGGATTTATTAGACCTCGACTATTAACACAGCTTCCAAGAAGTAGCTTCGCCACCGTGCTAAATCTGTGAAACGGGCCCGCAGGAAACCAGTGTTTGGAACAGGATATAGATCAACACAAAGCTAGCACAACTGGAAACAATGAAAAAAAGACTGGAAGTAATTTGGAGAGTGGGCACAAAAGAATAATACCAAGAAAGTGGCAAGGTTCTCTGGGTAGATGCGATATCCTGTATTAGATCAGCTGAATAGTTCGAAAAAAGGTCTTTGCAAGCTTTCGGGCACAATTGCCCCTCTTCAGGCAATGGGAGTTTCTATGCCTGAAGAAGGGTGACTGTGCCCAAAAGCTTGCAAAGAACTTTTTCTCCAAGTACTCAGTTGGTCTAATAAAAGACAGCACATCTACCCAAAGAGCCTTGCCTGCCTATGTCCTTAGAGCAGCATGGCTACAACCAAAAACCACACCACGAGAGTAGCATTTGAAGCTAAAGTTCTCACTTTCTTCTCAAATGCACCGAGCAACATTAACCCAATTTAGTGCTTTACCAGTTACCTAAGTTGAGGAGCATCTCAGAAGTGACCTAAATCATGATAGTCAGCCCTGTATTCCCAGGAAGGCTGTAGTTGTTTTTCTCTCTGCTTTTGTTCCTAGTCTCTCTCTCTCTCTTCAGGGCTTAATTGCACTGGCTACAGAAAGAGAGAAAGCCACACAAACACCCATGCCAGAGCATTCAGTCTGGAGTCCATTCAGCTCTTTCCTAGGTAATGGTCATCACCTGCACTGCAAATGGGTGATAGCAGTCCAAAACAGTATCAGGTACACCACACCACATGCTCTGGCCAAGACACAATAGTTGGAGACACTATAAATGGCTGAAGTTAGGTTAGGGCTTCCAGTTTTTCCCCTGCCACTAAGGGAAACCTCCTGGGCAAATGACAGTCAAGGTCAGCGCCAGTGTAGATTTATCTGCGCCGCAGAACCAAGTGATACCAAGGAAAGAAATTACGCAAGGGGCAGAGCTATGAAATAGTTAACAGAGAAAAATATCCCAATTATATCCAGACCCTTCATCGGGGCTATGAGAAAAAAACCTCCAGGAGAACATTAGAAGAATCCAGAGGCAGAACCAACTTCCGGGTCCATTTTTCCAAAAAACACGGGGGCCAAGTGCTCTTACCTCCAAAATACCTCTAAAGGCAGGATGCATATTCCACTAAACCAAGACAGAAGCCCTCAATACCTCCTCAGGGACTCCATGTTGTGTCATATAATAGGGATTAGGAGCGCTCCTACTTATACTCTTAGTCAATACCCTCAGTGGGTAGCAACGCAGCCCTGCAACTTCCTGCTGAACGGCACGAATCCACCAAAAATCTCAACGTGGTTGTCATTCCCTTTCAAAGTTGGTGGGTTCCAGCCTCCAAGAGTGGCGGTGGGTGAGAAAACTTCACTTCCTAGATGAGTATTGGTGGCAAGCACTCACTCACTACCTCCTGGCTAGAGGAAGTGTGAAGTTTAACTATAAAATTACTCAGGAGAAGATGCCATGGTGTGATGGAAGTATCTGGCTACTTGAAGTCAAGGTGAGGTTGAACCAAAATTAGCTCCCAATACCTTATACCGGGGTGGGCAAAATGCAGCCTGGAGGCCGGAGGCAGCCCGCCAGGCCATTCTATGCTGCTCGCGGGGCCCCTAAAAAATTTAGAAAATTAATATGAATCTGCCCTGGGCTGCCTGTCATGTAGGCCTGGATTGCTTGCCGAAACTCAGTAAGAGGCCCTCTGCCCAAAATAATTGCCCACCCCTGCCTTATACTCATCCAGGTGAAGACTATGTATTGGCTGGAAAGGTTGTATGGGTCAGTAGCAAAGATGTTAGACTAGGAAGTTAGAGACCTAGGTTTAAATCCCTGTTCTACCACTTATGCTATGGAATAAATATGCTATTCTTTCTGGTCCTTTTCAGTGAGACTGGGATAAGAGCATTTTCCTTTCTCCCATCAGTGTCGTGATATGTCCATTAGAGACCCTTGGATACTAAGGACATGGGTCTGCTACTGCTGGACCTCTCTCTCATGCTTAAAACTGGGCCTTAATATAGATTAACAAGAGTGGATGAATGTTGCTACTGAAATATTGAAAGGTCAATAGATTTAATGTACGTGCGTTTAAATTACAGTCATCTACTATTGATACTCATCACATGGACCTTTACTTGGTTGAGTGGTATGGACCATATCAACACACATATAAGCCTTTGGTCTTTCTAAATTTTCTGGTTCTTTACATACATACACACACACATTACACATACACACGCATGTATATGGATATATATTTATCCATATATGTATATCTATCTATCTATAGATAGATATAGATATAGCTATATATCTATAGATATCTATCCATATATAGATACATATCTATATCCGTGTGTATGTGTAGTTATAGATTGATTTATCTATCTACACACACACATACACACACATTACCCACATACATACATATATGCATACATACATGTATATGGATATACATCTATCCATATATGGCTATCTATCTATATCTATCTATAGCAATATCGATAGATATATGCTATATATCTATCCATATATAGATATATATCTATATCCATGTGTGTATGTGTAGTTATAGATTGATTTATCTATCTATCTATATATCTATCTACACACACACACACACACACACACACACACACAC
>NW_017729016.1:2954584-2954995 GCF_001723915.1 Gavialis gangeticus
CTGCGACTTGGCTCAGTCTGATTGATCGTTGCCTCCCCTGCCTGCCCAGTGGCGGGACGTACAGCATTGTGTTCGCAGCTCCTGGGGCAATGGCAGCAGGGCACAGAGCCCTGAGCCCATAGCATGCAGCCTGCCTCCATCCTGCACACAAATATGTGGGGCATGTGCCCCCTGTGTCTTCCCTGGGAGTGTGTGCAGTGGCAGGAGCCATACCCCCTCCCACGCCTAGTCTGTGGCTCCATCCCACAACCCGCCCTGCCCTGGGGCCCCATTCACTCCAGACCCCGCCCCTGCCCCACTCCCTTCCTCACCATGGGGGCCTCGATCTGCCCCTCAACCCCTTCCCTCCCCCATGCCCTTTCACTTCCACAGACCTGCTTGCTGGGCAGTGTCTGTGCATGTGTGTGTGTG
>NW_017729016.1:2955010-2971743 GCF_001723915.1 Gavialis gangeticus
TGTGTGTGTGTGTGTGTTTATAGATCGATCCATCCATCTACACACACAATATATATTATATTACACCAAACGTACTCCTGTCTCACATGAACATGTCTCACATTGTATTTGTTGCATTGCCTTAGTTCAGGGCAACGAAACCAGCTGCTGTATCATTCTAGCATAAGAGTCTTGAGACGAAAATCCTTCCACCACCTTCTCCGCGTCAGCATATCCACAGGCGACAAGCCCATTATCTGGTTTCTGTACCTATAAGAAATCAACTTGGATCTTCAAATCACTTGGAAGTCGAGGGCGTTGTTGCTTGTCAACAAGCTGGACACGTGGCAGCTGCAGCTGTCATGCAAACAGCGGTATTAGGAGCAGCTCGTTAGCCGAGAGGGGATAGGGGTGGTAGGAACACTGTCAGTTCTGCATGAATAGGCAAGTTCAAGGCTTCAGCAGTGACACTGATACAGGCGCTCAGCCCAAACATTTCTCCGGCATTCGGCTGCTCGCTTGGCTTTTGCTCTCTTGTTTAATTGTGCAGCACGAGGCGTCTCTGCAAAGGAAAGGGGAAACTCCCTTCAACTATCTGCACAGCAACAGGCTTTTCAGTCTCAGCTCTCCCTGCCACAGTTATCGCTCCGCTGCCACTTTCCTCCTAGCGACTCTCCAGACTAACAAGTCAACAAGTGGAATGTATTTAATGCAGAGAAAATTATACAATGGTATTTCAGCTTATGTCACTCTTCACCCCCGGGTACGAAAACACCCTATAAATATCAAGCTCTCTCTTGTCCTGACGTATTGCCAATTCTCAGGATATTTTGAGTCAGTATTTTAAAAAGCCTCCACTCCGACAAGTCACGGGATGGGGAAGAACCTCAGCTTTTATTTGTTTCTTTCAAAGTTAGGTTCCAGCCTTCACTAGGGGGGCGAAAAGCTCAAAAAGATCAGGTTCCTAAAGTGACGGGAAATAAGGCTCCAAGTTTACCGGAGTTTAAATTCGCACCATCTCAAAGCCCATCTCCCGAATTTGTCGTGACCCAGTTTGTGATTCTTGGAAGCAAGCAATTGTATAGACGGACCAAACACGGAGAAGTTAACTGAACTGCCTGAGGTCATCAAGTCATTGCAGGCTTCTAGCGACGATTCACGAGTTTCTCTTAGATGAATAGGACACACCGGCTTTGGAGAAGGGCATCTACTTAGCACGCAGCGGCAACAACCAAAGATACACGCACCTCCGAAACACAGTGCAATGAAAGCGTAATTCTTTTCTATGATCTTGAGGACTCTCTGCCTCAACATAATGTAAAACAGTAGAAATAAAACTTCAGGATAAATTCTTTCGGTTCTACCAGTCGTTCAATCAACTGCTCCACGTTTCCAGTCAGATGTTAATTACAGCTCCGAGGGGCTGAATATGCAACTCATACGGTGCCAGAGCAAATACTGAAAACGCCACATTATTTTTGTTTAATGGGGTGAAACACTTAGACTTGTGCTAGAAGAACCCAACAGAGCTATTATGCCATTAGACTTGCAGAGAAGCAATTTTTTTTTTTTTTTCAAAAATACAGTATTTAGAGTCCATTAAGTTCAAGGAAGAGCCATCTCAGACAACCCAAACCCAAAAGGACCCCCAGAAAGGATTTCACAAATGTCTCATCAAGTTTAGCTCTGAATCAATGTTCAAAAAGAATAAAAGGAGGGTTTGACAATTGGTACTTTGACGCGTCATCTTATTTCTATTCTATCATTTCCTACTAGCTAATTTTGTCCCCTTCATAGCCATCCAGGCAAAGGTACAAGGCATAGTATCCAAACCACGACACGAAGCAGCCCATTGAACTACATCCTCCTTATTTTAATCATAAAAGTGGTTCTGCTAAATTGATTGGATTACTGGTGCTTTGGCTAGCTGGGATTTGATTCTGCACAGCTGAGCTGGAAATGGAGGGGAAACTTGATGACATGCCATTCTGGGTGCTTTTGCTTTGCTTTCCTCCTGAAAACACCAAGGCTATTTGTAATGGCCAAAATCAGGAAGCGAAGGAGCAACACAAAAACTAGGTGATGCAAACTGGGGGTGGCGGGGAGCTTGCCTGAATTCAGGGTAAAGATCTGGGTTCAAACCAGTTCACCTATCCTTGACTAAAAGCAGATGCCTTGACAGCCAGTCATCAGATAAATAAAATTACCCTGCTGAGTCCTACTACTGATTAGAAGAAACCTGGCTTTAAGAGCAATGCTTTGGTCTTAAAAAAGAATCTCGATCTTCCACACATCCAAGTCAGGCAGCTCGGCACTGCAGAGATAAATATGTCTGAGAGTCTGCTGTTCGCCATCTTTACTTTCTACGTGATTCACGGGTTCCTATGAGTCAAGTTTCCAAGGCAGCGCAATTACAACCCCGATTGCAAGGCAAAGAATATGCGCAATGGAAGAAACCGCGCCACCGAATCACCCAGGAAACTCCCTCTACGGTCAATTAACAACTCCAGTTAGCCACCCAAATGAGCATTTCTAAAGAGTGGCAGCCGTTTCAGGCCCGTCTCTTCTGGCACAGGATCAGTTATGCAGAATGGATGGCATGGCGGGTCTTTCATTTGGTTTTTCCATTGGGTCATTGGTCCTTTGGTATAAGTTGCAGCCATGGGTGCTTTTAGTACCGGTTGCTCCCTGTTCAGCCCAAACTGTTGGCCAAGATGGCCCACCTTACCGCTGGTCAAAGGATTAGCATTTACACCAATTCCCATGTGGGCAACCCAGACCTTGGATCCCTATACATCAATGAAAGCACGGAAGAAACTGTAACTCTGAGAGACATGAATGAAGATACCTCTCTGGGCTCCTCTAAGGCATAAGGTAGTTTTATGCAAATAAGTTGGCTCATCGTTTCATGATTTCATCAATTTAAGGGGCTCATGGTTGTGCTTAAGGCAACCTCCTTAATAAGGAACCTCAGGAGTTCCCAATATCAACTCCTCCTAAAACAATTGAGAAGTTTATTTTAAAACTCTAGATAAAGGAACTGAAATGAAATTATCTGATTTTTTTTTTTAAATCAAGGAATAAAAATGCAGAGGATTTACCTAACCTACGCCTTGATGGTTTTAAGATATCATGCATCTGAAATGTTACCAAGTGACTATATGCACTACATTGGTATGTCCTACTAATGGTGATGCTGGCTTTCTTTGTAACACAGGCCGTGGAGGGCTGAAAGCATAGCATTATAGAAGTCGATGAATATTAACATGGAGATTTCTGCAACATGAAATTAATAGGAATAGAGCCTGAGGAAGGCCGCACATGGCTAGAACGCAAACAAAGAGATGCTCAAGACACGATACTGTATTGTTTTACAGTGCTTTTTTTAATGCTTTGAGAAACAATTAACAGTTTAAGAGACAAGCCCCTCCTATCAGGCAGATAAAGCTGAGGGGAATGCTTTGTTCTACGTTGTTGAGATCTTGCCTTCCACAATATTATTTTTAATTAAACCAGGGAAATTGGGATTTAGACACTTACTTTGCAGCCAGATGAAATCTGGATTCAGAGTGAAAAAGAGCTGAAACTTTATTTCAGTCATACGCAACCTATATTAGGTCCCTGTATTTCACAGAAGTGGAGAAGGCGGAGAGGAATCGGAGAAAAGTAGGGCACGGGGAGCCTCTGGAGGTCCAACCCCTGGCTCAAAGCAAGGCTCTTCTGTGTCTAAACCAGCCTGATCAAGTTTCTGAGACAGGCCATCCTCTCTAAATAGGTCTCTTATAAGCCAATGAGATCATTTTCCCTTCTGCGCATGCTTTCAACAATTTGTTCAGTCTAGTTAGAATTGTTTCGAGCGACAGTTTTTTGATCACATCCTTGTTTCTACGGACAGAAAATTTACCCAATATTCATCTTCAAATTTCTTCTGTTCCATTTCTTTCCTGTTAATTCTATGTATGCCCTCTTAGACTACCATATTTTGTTCAATGTTCAATGCCTTCTCAATTACCCTAAGACAATTGGCCTGACTCTCCGTAGTTCAGTGCAGCTTTAAATCCTTTTGCCTTTGCTTCAGTTTTAATTTTTTTTCCAGTAAAACCTCTAAGTGTTCTTATGGAGTGGATAATTGGATCATTTAATATGAAATAAGAGCTCCCAGAATGGGCTGGATTTTGCTCTTGTTAACCTAGGCAAGCCCAGTAAAATGAAAGGGATTGAACAGGTGCACATTTAGCACAATTTGCTTCATTATTTCTATATGCACGTCCAGGTACTTTTAATTACCTCTGCATATCTTTAAGAAAGGAGTAATCTGGGTAACCCAAGGTACACAGGCCAAGCCACATCATTTATTTCAATAAATCTTCCATGCTTGCTATATGAGAGAATGCATCTTCCAATCATAAAAATTCACGGACTGAAAAATATAGATCCATCAATTAAATTTATGCAAAAGGAAAAAAAAAAAGGCAATTGATGCTGTCATAAAACACGGATATGAAAGTCCTTCGACAGTCAAAATCAGCTCCTATGTAATGTTGGAAATTATCCAAAATACTCCAAGTTGGTACTAAAATGCAATACTGAGCAGCGTTTGCCTTGTGTCTTGGCACTCAGAACAATTACCAAGTGATCTCAAGCAATGTTAATTTATTGATGGGAAGCAGCGATGTTGTACACAGTTGACATACCCAAGCTGTGCTTATATGTTGTCGATTCCCCACAAATGGAGTGCTGCTTCCCCAGATGATCAGAGATTTTGATGGAAATAGTGTGTCTACTAATGGCGGTGCCTGCATTCCTTTTAGATTTTCCACTTCCTTCCAGGATGTAAATGAATGTCTGTTCTGATGGATGGTGTCTGATGTGTTTGGATAGTTTGCTTACACCCATGCTAGTAGAAATCTGTATCTGTTATGGACAATTATGGACCAGAGAAGTAAGCCATCTTGCATATTTTTGAACCCACGTTGGAGAAAGAAAGAGCAGGAGGGAGGGGGAAAGTTAATAGTCCGATTGAAAAAAAAAAAGGTGGTAAAACAGTGAAGATGGGGGGATAACAGAGAAAAATAGGATGGAATACAACTCACATATTGGAACGTTTCTCAGCAGAGATGCATTCATACATTTCCAGTTAAAAGTCTAATTGCTGGGGAACTCTTTTATTCCTAATTCATGATGCCAGCACCATTCTATGTTATGAGAAACGCTAAACATAATCCCCCCAGGGGAAGGGGAAGAAAAAAAAAAAAAAGAAGCCATGGGCTTAAAATGGAAGAAGTATGCTCATTTGAATTACTCTGGTTTTGTAAATCCAAAATACAGCATTTAGAGATGGAAAATAAGCTACAGACTCAGTTCAAAAAATGGAAGGGAGGTTTCCCATGCACCAGTTGCCCTGCAATAACTGTTTCATGCGTCTGCTCCTGCTCCACAATAAGTGGAAGCTAAACCACAGGGGGTTAGCCCCATTTCATTCAGGAGTACACTGCCCCATTTTAGCTTTTAATGAGTTTGGAAGGGGACCAGACACATGAAATTGCTATTGTGGACTGGTTGCCAGCTGTTACGTTCCTCCTCCCTTTCCACGTGGTAAAATGTGTTGGCCTGTCCATACCCTTAGAAATATCCTTTCCCGGACACTGCAGTAACCTCCTGATCAACTTTTAGCATCAGATGTGATTATCCCTGCAGAATATTTGGCTCTGTACCATAATTATATACATCACGGGTCACATAACTGGGCCACGTGGCACCACGGCTGGAAGGTGGTGAGAACTAACACTTCCATGCCCGTTTCCACCCGTAGAGCTGCACTTGTGGTAGCAGTCATGCGAAACGACTGCCATAGGCACAGCCAGTTGAGACGTCCTAAACTTTACAGGCTGCTAGCTTCTGTTTGGGCCAATACGCACATTGCTACTCAGCAGATGCATAAACATGCCAGCATCATTCCAGCAAGACTCCGCTGCGTCCTTCCCAGTAGAGACTCCAAGCCTCCAATTTTTACATGCTACACTAAGCAATTTAATGTGCCATGAAAAAGTTTTAAGTGCATTTTTGAAGTCTGCCTTATTTTCCTTATTAAAGGGTGGGGGAAGCTAAACAATGGATAATTAGTATGCAGAAGAGCAAGGCTTCCGTTTATATGGTCTCAAAGGAGAGACACCAACAAATGTCAATTATACCACAGTGCTACGTACATTAGCGTACATTTATTTTGCTTCTTGCTTTGATCTCACTTCCTCTGTCTTTGCACAGATCGCATCCACAGAAGCAGAACAACTGATGACAGTGGAAAACGAAGTAAGGATGAGTTGCGTAAATTAATGTCTCTTGTCCCCCATCAAACACCAAGTTAACAGACAAAACCGAAATTGTAGATCAAAAGGTCTGTTTGGTTCTGGCAGTTGGCAACGCACTGACTGCGGCGAGATATTTTACAAAGTAAATGGTGAGGCATAAATAATGAATCAGAGGCTGGAGTGGAGTAAATTGATTTATATTCCCAGCACACAAGTGGTGCAGTACATTCAATGTGCTCTACAAATTTCATCGTTGGAGACCCCTGCAAGTGCTTGATACATGTATTCAAAATGCAGTATGGAAAGGTCACTTGGTTAATCCTAGGTAATCCATGATAACTCAATTTGCCTTTTATCTTCCTCTGCTGGCTGAGTCTTGGAAAGGGTCTATAGCCAAGACGATGGAGGCTCTTGCTTTCTGATCCAAAGGTCTTGGGTTCATTCCCTTCTGATGCCCCAAGAAAGATGTTAGTTAAGTTTACATAAGAGGAGATTAAGCATTATATGAGGGTTTGGCAACAGGAGAGAACAATCTGTTTGAGAACTAAGAAATCATGGGCAAGTTGGGATTTCAACTGAGTATTGGCTGAGCTGCTAGCCTTGTGATCACCTCCCTAGACCGTGTAGCACTGTGCACGTTTAAACTCCCAAACTGACACGTATCTACTGAAAAGCAACTTGAGGCCTGAGAACGGGCATCAAAGCCAAAAAGCTTACATCTACTTTTCTCCAGCTATGTGACTCGGTCCAATAAAAGATCTGTCTTCACCCCACGTGTCGTATTGATCTGTTAACACTGCATTTGTTTCCAGCTCTGCCCCCAAATAGTCCATGCGCCAACGCCACGACTGTGGGATAATCTGTCCTCCACACATCTGTCCTCCTGATTTTCAGCCTTGAGCATTTATTCTTAATTCAGGTTAACACCTCTCCCAAAACTCAAAATCTTTCTCTTATGTTATAATATAATAACTGTAGGTATTCTATAGATTCATAGATGTTAGGGTCAGAAGAGACCTCAGTAAGTCATCGAGTCCAACTCCCTGCCCTGGCCCTCCCTGGCCCCAGTTTTACCCAAGGAGTGCTGAGGTTAGATGACCCCGACCAGGTGCTTGTCCAGTCTCCTCTTGGAGACCCCCAGGGTAGGGGAGAGCACCACCTCCCTTTAGAAGACCATTCCAGATCCTGGCAACCCTTACCGATAATCAGAAATGTTTCGAATTCTGGGTCTTGCCTACACGGGATAATTAATGGCAGATTGAGACAGGGTGTGAACGTACAATGCAATGGCTATTCCTAAATAACCTCATGTATGGACTCTGACTCTATAAGAAAAGGTCTTAATGCTGGTGCACTTCATCCACTTTTTGAAAGCATTCCCAGTTAACTCCGCATGTCGATAAGCCCTCACCACGTGCTTGGCCTTAGCGATACCCAGCAGCGGGGAATGTCACGGGAGCCGCAGGATGAAGCGAGACAAAAACAATCTGGCTGAATGCGCAGGAAGAGCTTCCTGGAGCAGGGGTTGATTAGCGTCGGGAAGTGGTTGTGGCTCACGGATACCACTAGACCACAAGACTAGAAGGTGCGCTGGAAGGGGCAACGGCTTTGCCAGGGATCAGGAATACGCGAGCCCCGCGAGAATGCATCGTTTCTGCATCTCTGACTTTTTACACCGTGCAGGCATCCTTTCTCCCAGCCCAATGGGCCAGTCAGATCTGGCCTTGCAACTCAAGTATTAGCCGATAATCCAAGACGTGTCAGAAGGTTCAGCAAATTGAGTTATCAGACGAGCCAAAGAACTGTTGGTGCACTCTCTTGATATGGATCCAGGCATTTAATCGAACTGTTATTAAGTTCCCAGAAATTCACTCTGTCTCCACCTTCCTCATCCCTTCTGTAGTCAGACAGCTCCTGAATGGGAAGGTCGAGCCTATCTTATAAGGACCAACAGACCCAACTGGGCCTGGGTTAGAGCCAATGCAGACCTCTCTCGTTTGTCACCACCCATATCATGGCTACTCTGTCTCATAGGTTTCATCAAATGGGGTCCACAAACCTTTCATAGACAACATATTTGTAGCCTCCCCACTGAAAATATACTGCTCAAAAAAAAAAAAAAAAGTATTCACTACCATTGTCTTTCTGGCCAAAAATAATACTATAAGTAACTGCACATACTGCGACAAGCCAATCAATACTATTGATTAAGACATAAGGGCAACCGTCAGTGCAAAGAGGCAGCAGGAGCAGCTAACTTAATTTGAAGCAAGCTACAACCATTACGACTTCTTTGTTACTCACAAGCACACGGAAGGTTTCCTGTATCTTTTGCTGCCTGTTTTGTACTGCCTAATTGGGTAACAACTTTCTGTCAAAAAATGGAAGATAAAAGATATCTCCCTCTAGACTCAAAAGATGCATTTTCAAGGCATGAGTGCATGGGAGGAAGAGAGAGACAGCATGCTAAGCAGTGGCAGATGGAGTAGCGAGCTCACAACGGAGGTCCCAAATATCACTTCAGGTTGACAACAAGACCATGGCTACAACCAAATCCCCTGCCGGCGAGTCCTGGGCAAGCCCATTGCCTTGGATGGGGCTCAGCTGAGGATGAGGCCCTTAGTTTGAGTTGGTTTTGGTTTTAGAAAGGAAAAAACAGAAAATTAAGACCTGGCTCAGTGGCCAAGTGCCAATGGGTCAGTAAGACAAATAGAAACACCAGAAACACACAATATCCTGGAAGAAAATCCCATACTTTCTGATCGCACCTTCATCTGTCCTACTAGTAATCCCCTGCTCCTGCTGTGCCCTCTTTCACATCGGTGAAGACGTGCCTGTTCTGTTTTGTTTCAAGTTGCAGAGTCTCCCTCTCCTGGACTCACCTTCCAGGAGGGGGTGTGGAGGGGTACTAGGTTATTGCAGATGTGGAGGGTTTTCTAAGAGCAGACTCTTAGAAAACAGGCTGCCCCCAGCCCTCCGCCATTAGAACCGGGAGTGCTCGACCGCCACGGCATTCGATTTCATTTCCGATAGCTCTAGTGAACCTTGCTCCTGGAGCGACTGAAGCTGGCAGCTTATTTATTTAGTCTCATTGAACCTCTGAGGCAAAGCAGTCTTACTGAGGTTTAAAATGTCAGCTTTCCCCCCTCCCTCCCCCCCAACCCCTGGGAGAAAGTTGGGAGCAAATCAGGGAGATGTGCAAGGAGGTTTTCATGCAATGATTTATTTACAGTGCAGGATTTATGCTTCGGTTTAGGTTCAAAGACACAGGCAATGGAAAACAGAGGTGACCGCCTACACTGTGTGTATTAAGTCAAGGCTATTTAGAAACTTCCTATTATCAGTCACTCTGATACATGCCAAAGCTGCACAGGATTTCCCAAGGACAACAAGGCAGAGCTTCTTACTTAACCCCCGCTCTCCCCGTCCCCCCTCTCTCCCAGTCCCTCTGGGCCTTGAACAGAAGAATAATCTTCATTACTTTTTCCTACTTTCTTGCTCCTTCCTTCCCCCCTTCCTTCCAGGTTTATTATTACTATTATCACTACTGATATTATTATTACTACTACTGTTGTTATTATTATTTCCTGCTCCAAGTACACAAAACTAGATTACACTTGAGACTGGGACTGAATGGTCAGTCAAAGGAGAGGATCTGAGGGAACCGTCAAACTGAGTCAGACTGGTATACCGGTCAGCCACTTTATTCTCCATCTGGGCTAGCGACAGAAATTATACATAAACCATCTTAAATGATCAGAAACTGGTTTAAACCTGTAACAGAACAGAAGTTCAGTGCACATCAACCAGTTTCAAAATAGCTGAAACTGGTTTAAGATAAACCTGGATGAATGTAGTATCAGACTGAACTGGTTTGGGTCAAACTGGTTTATGAAACTTCTGTCCCAGACCCCTTCCTGGTTCAAGTTAATTCACAGTCTTCCAGCATCCCAGCATGCTCTGCAGCCCAGGGCTGGGCTGTGCTATCTGCTCCCGAGAGCAGGGCTGGCCCCACGCCTCTGCTCCCTAGCTGAGGGCTGGCTGACAAAGGTGGGGAGTGGGACAAGCCCGGCTGGGGATGCAGCCTAGTCTACAGTGGGGGCAAAACCTGGCTGGGGTCTGGGGCCAACAGGGGTTAAACACCACCTCCCCAGCTCAAACTTACAGCTGGCTGCAGCTCTGGACTACACATTCCAGAGGCACCTGGAGGCAGGAAGAGGAAGTGATGAGCAACCCTGCAGAGTCCTGTTGCTGTAATCCTGGACTGCAAACCCCAGAGACCTCAGGGGTAACAGGAAGAAGAAGCAAACACACAGCCCAGAGAGCCGTGCTCCAGCACCCCAGGCTTCTGCCCTGAGCAACTGCAGGCATGTGGCCACATTTCCTGAATCAAAGGTCTGTTCACTTCTGTTTCAGTTTAATCTGTGCAGTTTAGACTAACTGGCAAAAACTGAATCGATTCAGCCTCAGACCTTTTGACTGTCTGTACCTAGTCCCAGTGATTACTCTACAGGAGTCCCAACATGAGTAAAGCTTAAGGCCTAGGGATGTTTAATAACAGAGGATGTCTACAAATGGAGCCCCAATAGGAGCAGCTGAGTCAGCAGAAATGAGGACTGGGCTGTATGAAAAGAAAAAGAAAAAGCCCAGGCTAAATAACCTACAAAAGAGTAATCCAGCAGGTACAGCTCAGGGCCTCTGAGAACAGTAACACAGAGGGCTACCACAGCAGGTAGCAACAAAATAAATCTAAGATAAATTGATGGCAGGCAAAGTTAGTCAACCAAATTGCAGATTTGATTCTGAACAGGCTGGAGTCCTTGGAAGGAGCATCTGGAGCTGGGTCCTGCAGATTCAGAGCAGGGCCACAGGGCTGCTCTGCATACTGCCTGCGTGCCTTTCCATGCTATGAAGCACCAGATGGCCAGCTCTGTGCTGGATAAAAATGCACCCCGGTCACCCCTCACATCCACGATACCTCCCAAGCACAGAAACGGAGGGCTGGAAAGGTCTTCCTGGCTCATCAAGTCCAGTCTCTAGCTACCGCAGACAAAGGCATCACATAATCCCTTTATGAGCTCATCGTAAAACGCCAAAAAACTGGCCGAATGCACCAGGGGCAGTTCGGAGCTTGGACCCCCCTCCCCAGCAAGGAACTAGGAAAAGTCACATTCACAAAGGAAAAGAAACAGAGAATTTCCCTGCCTTTGCTGGACTTGACCTCACTCTCTGGAGGTTGCTGAACCAGCCTGACTTCAAAGCCGTTTATTCTTGCCTCATACAGCTTCTTTTAATAAAAGACAAAGAAAACTGTTCACTTTAAGACAACTGCAACTTTCTCCCCTCCTGGCATAAGCAGGCTGCAGCTCCTGTCCTCTCTGCAGTTCACCAAGCTCTTGCAGCATATGAAAACTGCCCTTTCTCTGCAGGCATCTACTGATGGGTCCATAGTTGGCCTCATCCTGAAGGACCAATTCGTGAGCAGAATTCAAACAAGGTAAAATGAGTCACAGCTCAGACCCCCATCCAGCCTTCAGCTTAATGCACAAGAGGAACTAAAAGCAGACCACACAAAAAAATTATTATTAATAATAATAATAATAATAATAATAATAATAATAATAATAATAATAGTAAAATAAAAATAAATAAAAATCAAACTGGCTTCTGTGCTCCAGGTTTCAATGCCCCAGGGCTACTCTCCGAGCCTGATATCTCTTCTCTAAAACATCCATCCCTCTTCCTTTACTTCCCAACGAGGTTAACGAGCCACCCCCAGTCCGTGGATCAGCAAAACGCACACTCAGCATTTTCCAGCAGGGCCAAGTGTCTGCTTGAAATGCTCTGGGATTTCAAGGAACCACCGCCAGCTGTCACATCTGCACCACGAGTCTCGCACCCTTTTTTTTTTTTTTCAGCGCTCTCTTAAGGCTTCTGGCATCATGTGATTGCCTAAAAATACTTTATGCACCCCCACCACCACCCCGGTAAAGCTTTTTTAGAGCTTCTAGCCCTAACCGTTACAGAAAAAAAAAGCTTAAAGAGAGACATGCGTGCATGTTAAAGGTTCAAAAAGTTAATTCAGCGAGCCAAATCGTATGTTTTAGATGTCCGGATTTTGGAGGCCTGTTTATGATGCATTAGTTAGTGAGGCCTGGGATTTTTCAACATGAAGGAACCTGAATTCCAGTTCACGATTTCTGTCCTTCTCTTCCCCTCCCCTGCCATGCTACTCCCCGTGGTTCATAAAACTAAATGAATCAATTCCATTTTGGCTTCCAAGCTATTTCGCTTCGTTTTCTGGCTCTCACGTCCCAGCATGGAGCAGTGACTTATAAGCCACATATCTTGCAAGGGTTTGCTGGCAGCAAACAAACAGAACCACTTGATTTTAGCAGGGGGGGAAGGGAGGTTTTGCTGAAATTAAAAACTTTATGAAAACAGTTCCATTACCACCGGTTTAATGATTTCTCTCTCTCGTTAAATGCCAAATGTTGGGTCTAAAGCTCATGAGAATATGCTATTAATTCCAGCAGTGACAGGACAGATATTTCTTTAAGTGTTTTCCAGTTACTTTTGTTTGATTAGGGAAAGTACAATAAAATTAAAAAACCAAAATCAATTCGTGGAGTCCATTAACAGGTTCAGCCTATTAAGGAGTGAAAACACTTTTTTCCCTTCGTTTCACCCGTTCAGGGCTATTCCTTTTTTAATGGAACGCTCACAAGCCTGACACATTTAAATGTGCTTTCAAAAATTATATATATAAAGTCCCTTTTTTCCTTTTCATTTTGGCCGTTTGGGAGAAATGATTTGGGCTCTGACTCATGTCAGTATTTTGACAGGAGGTGGTTTAATTGAACAACTGGTGAGATCTGGACTATTTCTATCCAATTTGTCCCAGATCATCGTGTTGACCCACAGATTAAATCATTTTTTTCCCCTCACCTGAACTTGCTGCATTTAAAACAATTCTGGGCAGAGGCACAGAAAACGCCGAGCGGTTTGGAGCCAGGAGGAAGCAGTAACGGCATCGCCGTGTTTTCCCGAGGAATAAAGAGTTGAAGTGGCTTGCTCAAGGTCACATCGGACATCTGAGATGGGGGATGTACCCAGGGCCTCTGAACTTCAGCGGGGTACCTTAAAGAAGACCACCCTTCTTGTAAGGTCTTGTAAGGACTGAAACGAGACCACCCTTCTTGTAAGGACTGACCCCTGTGACTTCCAGGGGTGGTAGCACGGGGGAGAGGAGTGGGCGCTGCCGTCTGACATCCATGTGCTCCTTAATCAGCTTCACTGCTCCTAACCCCAAGAAGATGCGTGCCCTCTCCTCCTCCCTTTGCAAAGCCAATCTGCTGGAGTGCAACGAGCACAGGTGGGCACCTGGGCTTGAAGCCCCCTCACTGCTCAAGACCTCTTAAATATTCAGCTGCATGCGTGTTATCTTTGCTCTCTTCCTGCGGCACAGGGTCACTTGCGGGGTTATTAAAGCTCCTAAGTTTGCCAGGAGGTGCTTTGTGGCTGGGAACAGCTAGAGCTGGCTTTTTTTATGGGCCCTTTAGGAAAAAAGCGTTATTGCACAGTGATTGGTCATCTCAGGGGACCAGATGCAATGATCCCTTCCCTCCCATATCCCCGATTCCCTTCCAGCATCCCCAAAGCAAGCCTCCTTATGTCTCGCAGCAGCCACCGCCTTTCATCTTTGCCCAGCTCCCTGCCTCACAACCCATGCCATCTGTCAGGACCCTTGCCTTTCAACTTTTTCCAATTGCATCTACAAGCTCCTTTGGCCACCACTCTCTGCTCATCAAGCGTCCCTTGGCTTCTCCTGTCGCCACTATTATCTCCCAGAGCCAGCCTCTTCGCTTCCTCAAGCATGTCCCCGCGGCCTCAGGAGGGACCGGACCTTTCAAACAGGTTCCCGCAGGATCCGCGCGGCATCCAGATAAAATGCGACATCTGCAGTAAGCAGATTATATAAGACGAGAGTTGCAGGACTGGTACCTGTCCATCTGGAGCTGGTGAAACCTAACAGCAATCAACATGAGAAATACTGAGCGTACGCAGCACTTTTCCGCCGAAGATCTCAGAGTTGAATGGGCCCCGAAACAAAAGTGCAGAGTTTCAGGGAGTGGTTTGCCCAAAATCACACAAGTCTTTAGCAGAGGTCAGGATTAAAATGCAGGTTGCCTGCCCTGGGTTCAATTTCTGAGGATGAGAACAGTGTCCTCCAAGCCTTTGCTGAATGACCAGCGGGAGTATTGGGCGACCGGTGTCAGACGGCACTCAACATCATACTTTGCTCTCCCTGTCAACCTCTGTTTCTAATGGTCGGTGCCGTGAACAGTACCAGAGATCTCACGCACAACACAGCGCCTGCTAAACCGGGGCTGAAAAACACGGCGCTAGACACTGCTGCTACTCAGGGCCAACAAAACTTAAGAGAGTCCACCCCGAGTCAGAGCAAGGTCACCACATATCGGCATTGGTGAATTAGCATTTTTCTCCAAATAAACCAGACAAAACAGAATCCCAGTTCTACTTGTACTGAGTAAATACACCGATTTCAGATGGAAATAGGATTTTTGCATGCGGCGATGCCTCTTTAACATAATGGCTTTCTTTTGTCATCAGAGAGGATGTAACAATCCTAACTGCATTAAAAAAGCTGGTGAAAGGTGCACTGGTCCTCGGGTGTCTTTCTACTCTATTATAAATGATGCCAGCACCACTGAGGCAGAGAGATCTCTTGGATATTTTGGTTGTCATTTGCAAAAAGAGATGCACCTAATTCCTATGGCATTTCAATGGGATTCAGGCACTTTGGATAAAAAAAAAAAAATCTCGCCCCTGGGTCCAGCCTACTCTGAAACCTATTTAGATTTTATGGGCCCAAATGTGCCAGAGAAGAAATGTGATCAGAAACAACCCTGAACTCCAAACATTACTTATAAGTAACAAAGATCAAGCATGGAGTTGTTTCCGTCCAGGATTTTGGATGACCTTGTAGAGCACGGAGGCAGCACCAAAGCCAATCAATGGGCTTATTTCCCTTTAAATCACTACAACCCACCTAGACAATGTTGACATATTCCACAGCTTTTTCCATTTTTTCTGGCCGTCTCGATGATAAACAAGGAATGATGTCATCCAAAGCAATCATTCCATCACGGTGACACAAAAAAAGAAAGAAATATAACAGCAGAGATGTAATGGAGGCCCAATACATTACCTTGGGGCATTTTTTTCCAAAAATATGGTTAGAGAGCTTCCAGCGGACAGCTTGCGTGCGCGCTTCACATTAAAAAGAAGAATCATTAGCACTGACGTTGTGCCCTGTGAATAATAATGTAATTCTTCTATCTGCAGCCAGCGGGGAATTTTTCTGACAATACAGATACCACCAGCTGGGCAGCGGTAAATGTGTTCATTATGGGAATGGGGGATCTCAGAGTCACTTTGATACTGTGGGACATGGTGTGCAACTGCGAGGTGGTCCTTCTTTAAGGGACTATCATGTCCCATTGAAGTCAACGGGAGTTTTGGAAGGCTGCGACCCTAAGTCAATGCAGAACCACTGGCATAACATTACACACCGAGGTGCTGGGGCATCTTCCAGATGACTGAAAACCAATGGCCCGGGAAGACCTCAAACTCCAAGAACAGGGGAGTCAAATCTAATATTCTGCTCCAATTGCTGTATAATTAACTCTGACTACCTATATTCCTTAATTGCATTCATTTGGTATATTCTTCATCCGTTGACCTGAATTAGCGTGTGGGACTGAATGCTATTAACAGACATTGCGCTTCATCCTAGAGGTAGCAGCACTTCACTGATAAGCAGACTCATGCCTGGGTATCTCTGGTGATGCATTCGGGGATCCTTAAAGGTATTCTGTACGTTCAAAATTATTGATTAAGCCTAGAAAGGTTTTGTTTTGTGAGCAAAGACTAACTAAAAAGCTTTTGCCTTTTAGGTTATAATAGCTGCACTAAGGTTTTCAAATTCATCGATATTCTATAAGCGCCTTTTTTGTTAACCACCTCTCGATTATTTGACTTCTCCTGACATATGCAGAGAATTGCCACCCAAAGCCTTGCAGATAGGTTGGAGCTATCATTACCCGCCATTCCAAACTGCTGTACCACAACTGCTTTGGCTTAATGAGCCTTCGTTAGGAAATCTAAGCTTCGTGCGTTTTTTCACTGCAAATTCTAATTAAAAATAAATTGCCACCTGAAATTCAGACTATGATGTCGGAAATGGAAAGATTCTCCAGAACCTGACCTGAATCAGGAATATGCTATTCTAGCCCTACGTTTGGCATTGTCGAGGCATTTCTTGGCCCCGCATTTCAAGGGGATCTTTTGCATGTAACGAGTTGTCCTTGCTTGCGTGGGCACGCGCTGCAATCTCTAGGTTGCCCATCTTTGCGGCTCTGT
>NW_017729016.1:2976743-2977247 GCF_001723915.1 Gavialis gangeticus
CTATTCTAGCCCTACGTTTGGCATTGTCGAGGCATTTCTTGGCCCCACATTTCAAGGGGATCTTTTGTGTGTAACGAGTTGGCCTTGCTTGCGTGGGCACGCGCTGCAATCTCTAGGTTGCCCGTCTTTGCGGCTGTTATACAAATCACGTGTCACAAACTAACTTGATCAGACAGTTCAAGGTCTTTCAGGGTTTCGAGACTGAAATCTGGAGGAAAGGTGTGTTCACTGGCAGACAGAGAAAGAGTCTCTTGGCTTGCTTATTTCTGCTCTGATTTTACAGCATTCCTCTTCATTATCTCCGATAGTCTCCACTCACTGTGCTGTGACTTTCTTCAGAGGACAGATGCAAATGCAGAGGGGCTCTTCAAGAAGAACGGCACAAACTATATTAGCTTAAAAACCCACCTGCCAATCACGGTAGCCTGGATTCCTAAGTAATAAAATCTCCTTTCAAAATGATGTGATCAAAAATGACATCAGAAAGAAGGAGGTTGGGGGGGG
>NW_017729016.1:2977673-2980634 GCF_001723915.1 Gavialis gangeticus
AGGGGGGGGGAAAAGGGAGTTGTCATGGCAACAGCAATCCCGGTCCAGCACTCAAAGATTATTAGACTAAATAAAATAAATATTTTCTAATTAAATTCCGAAAAGAAGGCATTTATCATAAGGTGACCATTTAACATCTTGCTGCAGAAATAGCTCACTCTTACACAGGAAGGATTTACTTCCAGCCTGGCTCTGATCTAACTGAAATGTTTAAATCCTCTTTTAATTGGACAAAGTTGTGGGGTTTCATAAGCGATTAGGGCAGAAGGCAGGAATGACTCACAAAGTTGGTACCTCCTCAGATCCCCACAGGTTGAAGAAATCTCACTTTCGTTTGTCTTCTCATTTATATAACACTGTTGTTCTGCCGCCTTCCTCTCAATTTAGAATAATACTTCCATTTAAAACAATACTAGGCCTACTATTTAAAACAACACTATGGCCTAGTATTGTGAACCCCTGGCTCAAATCAATTGGAAAACTCTCATGGAGTTCACTCCTGTTGACCTTCAGTCCCGTTTCTGACTTTATAAAAGTCATGTGCTAGCTGGAGTGATCGGGGCTGGTCGTTACCAAGCCCAAAGTACAGATATTGCGGGAAAAAAATCAGACCCCATCATTCCTTGGATGCCCAGAGGTGCCTGCAATACCAGTGAAGCAGCAAGTCCATGGGAGCTGATGATGCAAAAGCAGATCCCAGACCTGCTCAAGTCCCATCAGACTTGGGCTAGTGAAGCACTTGGCAAAAAAACTGTTGAGGATTTTAAAAGGGAAATGCAGAAAATCATCCAGAATTCATGGCTTTGGGGGATTTTCCCTAGAAGCACTCAGACTGAGCCCTCGCCCCATTAATCTGGAGCGACCCCTTTTGTCCAGATTGATGGTCCCCCACCAGACACGGTGGCAGCATCCGGATGAGCAAAGACATGCAGTATGTGGCACTGCAGACGTGTCTGCGGCGCTACACACTGCACATGCAGGTGTGCCCTGCACTGCTACCTTGCAGCGTGGGGTTTTTTGGGATTTTTTTTTTTACTTTGGGAGATCCCACGGTGAAAAAGACCCATGCCAAAAAAAAAGGAGCAGCGCATGTGGCACCAGAGCCTGGCCAGACAGGCTCCCGACTGCAGGAGCGCCACAGCGGCAGCTCCTGGAGGCCTCCAGGACCCCCGGGTAAGGCTGCTGAGTCCACCCTGAAGTCATGCAACTGTGATGCCAACTGCCTTGACTCCACCTCCAGGGAGAGGCTAGTTTAGGGCTGGTGAACACAGATCCTGGAATGAATAGTTCTGGCTCTGAAAGGATAATATCAGGGGATATATTGAGCCCCTCTTCCCGGACCCCTCCGTCAACAGGTCTCTCCTCTAGGCTCCTTGCAAGCAGTTTATAAAGCTGTCCTCCTCCGAAACGACTGGTGCAGCGTGAGCCACAATGGCATCCCTGCATCCTTGAGTACAAATCCAGTCCATCAGCAGCAACTGAGCTGCTCTGGATGGATGCATCCTTCTGACTCGTGCATCTTTAAAGGAACTCCTTATCTGCAGGAGCAACATAGCAGCAGGTTCCTTGTTGGAAGAAGAAACAGGCATTTATCAGATTTAGTTACCGAACAGGTGAGAGATGGGGGGAAAAAAAAAAAAAAAACAAAACTCATCAGCCTATTGGCAAAGGTGTAAGACACTTTGGTGCAGGTGGGTGCCCCAGCCACAACGCTAGCATATGGATTACTGCTGCAGAAAGATGGGCGTCTGAGAAAAGGAAGGGGGGAAACGACAGCGATGCATCTTTTATGCTTGGAAGTGGAACCTCTCGAGATAAACAGTCTAAATTAAGGATCAGGACAGTCCCCGCTCCCGAGCAAACGCGTGCGTTTCAAACGAGCCTCTTGTAAAAGCCAAGATGTCCAGCGGAGAAGAATGCTGTTGATCAAAACCCGTTACAACCGCTCTAGAGTTTGCCTTTAAAACCATTCGGCGCCTTGCCAGCCATCGCTCTGCTGGTCTGAAAAGAGCCAAGCTAAATGACCCACCTCAAGGCCCAACTTGCTCTGGGAAAGCTGCACGATTGCTGTGTTGGTTTGAAGTCTACCTAAATGTGTATAAACCGGGCTGGAAAGTGCCTAGGGGGGAGTCAGAAAACCAGCGTTCGATGAAATATTTATCAGGCAGACGCACGCACGCACTCAAAAAAAGAAATAACCCAGACAAGTTCTCTAATGGACTAAGTCACACGGTGCGGCTCCGAGGAACAAAAAAATGTAACCGTAAGGGAGGGAATTGAACAAGAGGGACTAGAAAAGCAGATGGAGAGCTGGCCACCAGCAACCCAACCCATCCGTTAAGAATATGCAGCTGTCATTGCCTGTGCTTGAAAGCGGGTGGAAACTTTGAGGGACAAGTCAGACAGGGCATCGCACAGGCTTGTCTCTTTGAACCCAGGTGCTTTTGTCTGGGGAAACTTCTGAGAGAGATTATCTCTTCTCTGCACTGTGTTCATTGGGGACATTAGAGCAGATGAGATGACTCCTGCAACAACCTGTCATCTGTTTAACAATGAGACTGGATTAGTTGCGTTGATACTTAAAAGAATAGACACGTGGGTGGTGATATTTTCAAGGATCGATGCAAGAACGCTGCCTTGCATCAGCTGGGCAGGCCAGAAAGCTGCGCTGACTTGGGACAAGAGTGGACAGGGAAAAATATCCATCTATCAGTCTAGACATACATATATCCACAGCAACACCTGTGTGGTCCGGGTCTATATCTATAGATATATATTTATATATCTAGACATATCTATATCTATAGATAGATAGATCTATCTATATCTAGATATATCTCCACAGCAACACCTATGTGGTCCAGGTCTATATCTATATATATATTGTGTGTGTGCATGTGCGTGCGCGCACACACACACACACACACACACACACACACACACACACACACACACACACAC
>NW_017729016.1:2980778-2981180 GCF_001723915.1 Gavialis gangeticus
CCACACACACACACACACACACACACACACACACACACACACACACACACACACACACACACACACACACACACACACACACCCCAACAACACTTGCGTGGTCCCTGTAGCTACAAAAAGAAAAATCCTATTTCATCCATACATAGATGTTCCTAGATAGATAGACAGACAGATGAACAAACATCCATCTATGGATGGAACAGGATTTTTCCTCTTGTATCTACAGGGACTGCCCAGGCGCTGCTGTAGATAGATAGATTCAATCAATCTATGCGTGTGTGCATCTCTCTCTCTTTATACACACACACACACATATATACATAAAATACACACACACACAATACAAAAGCATTCACACCTACACGCAGGCCTTTTGCAGCACAGGAAAGATCAATATGAAGC
>NW_017729016.1:2986180-2986521 GCF_001723915.1 Gavialis gangeticus
ACACACACACACACACACTTATACACACACACACATCCACAGCAACACCTGGGTGGTCCCTGTAGCTACAAGAAGAACAATCCTGTTCCATCTATTAGGCATCTACCTGGCACTTTGTCAGTGTAATTCCATTCCACCCGGCTCCACGCCCTGGAAACCATTCAAATGTAATAAAAGCCTTTGTCTGTCTGTCCGTAACACTTTATTCACACTCTGATTGGTTGTCTCAGCAGCAATCACAACGCTGACTGAAACAACCAGTGCTCTGCACAGACAGATGCACACGGTGGAGCACCGCCACGACAGCAGGGACGGAGAAGCGAGAGCTGCGGGGGGAGGCC
>NW_017729016.1:2991521-2994294 GCF_001723915.1 Gavialis gangeticus
TCACAACGCTGACTGAAACAACCAGTGCTCTGCACAGACAGATGCACACGGTGGAGCACCGCCACGACAGCAGGGACGGAGAAGCGAGAGCTGTGGGGGGAGGCCAGAGGTGCTGGCCTCGACCCTACTCCACCCCCTCGGCCCGGCTCTTTGGAGGCATAGGGGGATGATAGGGATGGACTGGGACGGTGCTGGCCTGCCCCTCCCCACCCCGGCTCTGCTCCTTGGAGACGGCAGCACGGCACTGGCCTCCCCCCTGCAGCTCTGGCTTCACCGTCGCTGGGCCCCGACAAAATCCAGCAGAGAGGGGGAGGCAGTGGGGAGAAGGAGAGGAAGGGAATGGGGGCTGGGGTCACAGTGGCAGTGCCCCGCAACCACTGGACCCTGAGAACAGCTGGGACAGAGGGAGGGGAGCCTGGGGGAGGGGGCTGCACATGGCTAGATGCACAGCGGTAGCAGCATGGGGCACTGGGTGGCAGCTGTGGCCACCGCGTGCAAGCTTCATTCTTGACAGGCAATTGGCTAATTTAAACATAGAAGGTAGATGGGTCTTTTCCTTTTTTTTTGGAATTTGAGTCTTAAGGTGAAGAAGGCGTGTTACAAAAGTGGATGCAGCAATGGCTTTTCAGGCTTTCAAGCAGGCGGGGTTAACTTGCCACTTACATGCTTAATAGGTGGACTGGCTCAAGGTGATGTCACTAAACTCAATAAACCTACACTGTCCCAGGAGCTCTTACAACTGGCACTGGTTAAAGCCAAGGGACATTTTGGCTTCCCCACTGTGGCTGGGCATGGCATACACATGCAGGATCTGGACCTGAGAAAAGAGCATCCTTCATCCTTCGGGATAGTCAAGCAACAGGATATGTCAACTCTTAAGACTTCCCAAGGGGAGGCTCAGCCTCTGGCAGGATTAGCCCATCCAGACCTGCCACAATGCTCCTCAGATTTGCTTAGGGACACATTCTCCAAAGTGCTCAGCACCCACAGCCGCACTGAAATCAGTGGGAGAAGCACGACCCGGGCATTCACACGACGTCTTGCACGCGGCATAATAATGAGGGCTGCAGGGTTCAAACCGCAGCCTGTCCTGCCTGGATGGTGGTTTTAGCTGGATCCAGAAGAGGACATCCCAGGCACCTAAATGCAAAGTGTCTTTTACCAGAGCTGCTCTGGTCTCCTGCCACCTTGCATTATCTGCACAGCTTGTGATGAGGCACACGGCTACCATAGGCAGGCTCCTGTCCTCTTCATTCACAGGAACCTGGAAAGACTCTGAGCGAGGGCGCGGTCCTTTGGTTTCACGGCTGTTGACCGAAGGCAAGGGAAGCCTGTCAGTTCCTCACGGGGCTTGAGATTTTCTTTTATTATAATAATTGCCATATTTGAGCTGGCACTGTAATGATTTCATGCTGCTGAGAGCCCCACTCTTTTTCAGATAAAAATATTAAAAGCCGCATTCAACTCGCAGCTTGTAATATTCCGTTCACTTTATTAACGAGATCCACGGGACTGCTTTGCTTCAGTTTATTCATCTGGAAGATGGGTATAATAATTCATGCCTACTTCGCAGCTATCATCCGGGCTAAATGAATTATTAATCATTTTACAAGGCATCATTAGCCACGCTCTTTCATACCTGGGAGTACACACACAGCCCTGGGTTTTTCACCGTCAGCATTAATGCCTGATAGCTTAAATCTGCAAACTGAAAGATCAGCGACCCTATGAGAACTGCTCTCCTACCCCAGCTTTATTATAGCTGAAAGTCTGGATTGCAGAACTGGGATTCTGGGCTCTTCCGATCTCGGCCACTCCTTTGCTGCGTGGTTGAGGGTAAAAACTGTATAACCTTTCTGGGCTTCAGCTGATGCACCTGCATGGCATGAGATTTGATTTATTATAGTCTGTAAAGGGGTACCAAAAAAAAAAATAAAAAGCTGTGTGCGAGAGAAACTATAGGAGCAAAGAAATATCAGACCAAAAATCCATGGTTGGAAGCAACTTGGCTTTAACAGATGAGTCAACGGTGCCTAGTGAACGAGTATACACGCTGAGGGATTTCACGGTATGGAACAGCAGAAGCTCTTAAGTGTTTAAGCCTTCTGCTTCTCCCCGTGCAGACAATTTATAGACAATGCTGATGGCTGGAATGTAGCTGGCGTGGTATAGATAAACTGCCAGCCCTCGAAGAAACTAATCATCTATTATACACCCTTCCGCTGCTTGCCAGGGAGAGACTACACTTGGGCGAGACTTTTTCCCTATCATATAGATCATGCAAGCGCGCAAAAAAGGCTGCTTTACTGTCTCATTATTGGGCATTGTTCGATCAGCTCAACTTCCCTCTAAGTGACCCGTCTGGAAAAGTGGGCGCGTCTACACGAGACGTTAAATGTGCAGTAAACTAATTCTATTGCACATTAGCGCGTCGCAACAAAAGCCGTGCTAATGCGCGGTAGAATTAATGAATTGCACATTAGTGTCGCACAAAAGGCACGCGCCGCCGGTTACTGCACACAGAGTTATGTTATTACAGGTACTAAACTTAATGCGCAGTAACTGCATTAATGCATGTGTAGACGTGCCCAGTGATATTCAACTCTGGAACCTCCTGGTTTACATTTTCCTGTTAAGGGAAATGAACATTTACTATAGCTACTTGTGTTTTTTGCTCTGTAGAAGATTTTGCCCTGAAAACCAACAAGTTCTTAACTAAAAATAATGAGGTTTTTTTTCCATTTAACAAAGACAATTTTCAGAAGAAAAACTA
>NW_017729016.1:2999294-3003881 GCF_001723915.1 Gavialis gangeticus
TAGACGTGCCCAGTGATATTCAACTCTGGAACCTCCTGGTTTACATTTTCCTGTTAAGGGAAATGAACATTTACTATAGCTACTTGTGTTTTTTGCTCTGTAGAAGATTTTGCCCTGAAAACCAACAAGTTCTTAACTAAAAATAATGAGGTTTTTTTTCCATTTAACAAAGACAATTTTCAGGAGAAAAACTATTTTTAGATGGACAAGTTCTGTCCGGCCTAAAACTGACCACCCTAAAAAATCCAGTGAATCTGGACTCAGGACAAACCCTTTTCCCCCAGTTTCTTTCTGTGACCTATCTTAAAGATTTTGCATTAAGTAATGAGTTTATGGCGCCAGCCTTTGCCTCTCTCTCTATGACAGAAGATACAAAGCAATAACAATATATAGAGAAGCACATTGTCCATTAACAAAATGAACTTCATTTGCCATTGTTACCAGATAGCTGGTATTAAAACACAAATGCAAATGTAGTCTCTCTCTCCTCCATACCTTATTCACATCTGCAGTTTGTATCAGAATATGAAGACTAGAGTTGATTATTAATCTTGCCAGCTACATAATCTTAGGCAGAGTAGAGCAATCAAAAACACACACGCACACACACACACACACGCATATAGATTAGCAGGAAAATACAAATGTGTTTTCTACATCCTTCAGGGATTAAACACAGTAAAAAAATATACGGTAGCTAAAAGTACATGTCTATTTTATATGTTTTAATGCTGAATTGTTAGAAGCTGAGAAGAAAATGCAGGGAAAAGTCAAATGCTCAACCTTGCTCTCTTGTCCCTCACTTCTTACACTTTACGGTACCATCTCTAGTTGTTTCACCCTCATGAAAAGCCAAAATATTTCCTTCCCTACCATCTCACATCCACACACCTCCGATTACCATATGTGACTTCCCTTTTTACTTTTCTTACTCAAATTCCTCAACTATATAACTCTTTTATTGAACTATTTGCATTCCAGTGGCACCCAGAAGGCCCAGCTGGGTCTGGACCGTCCCTGCACTTGGGGCTGCACATTTAACCTACACTAGGCTAGTGTGGCCTGTTGTCCCCTTCTAGTGTCTGGGCCATAAAAGAGGACTAAGTATCTGTTACTGCTTTTGACTAGCTCAGCTAGGAGCAGAGGAATGGGTTGGTAAGGTCACACTTTTCAGAGCTTCTCAGCTCTTGTTTGGGCACCAAAATAAGTGACCAGCATTTCAGAAGAGCTGAGCCTGTTAGCTGCATGTTGCGCACTGAGCTGTTCAGAAAATTTGTACCTGGTTATAGGTGCTCAGCCCTAAAAGATATAACTTTGAACTCTCCTAAAAAATCTGGCATCTAGTGCCACAGCTCCCAAGTTCTAGCCATGCTCCTGATGACATTCAGGCAGGCCAGCTGTTCACCTGAAAACCAGTTAATGCCTTTGAACCCTCAACTGGTGGTGAGAAAAATAGCATTTGGCCCACTTAAGTCTTTGCCTCCCTTTCATCGTGTTTCCTCCTCCAAAAGGGAAAATGTTTTCAGCTGTCTCCAGCCAGAACAAGCATAAACTTCTGTGGAAACCCAGCAACGGTGGACTCTGCTCATGGGAATGATGCTCCAAGAGCCAAACAATGGAAATGGTTCAAAGCCATCAGAGCCATCCAATGTCATTTCCCGGGCATCAAACGCAGCTCACACTGACTGCCGTTGTGTTCAGCACAGGCCAAGACCTGCTGGGCGGGCACCTTACTCTCACACCTCATATCAACCAGGTAAACCAGTTTTTGGACACCAGAGCAGCACCAAGTGATTGGTTTCTGTACCTGCAACTATACAAGGAAACAATGGGAGCTGATGACTGAAAAAGTGGGGTACTGCACAATTCTACTAGTGCCTCACTAGGTCACCTGTATAAGCAGCTTGCATGGAATAACACCCACATTTCTAAGGTCTCCGTCACTTGATGCTGAGTACTTCTTCCAAGGTGGGGTGAAGTCCTAATCTCCCACTGAAGGGGAGTCTCACAGTTGCCTCTCACTTAAGTCCTACTGGCCTTCGGTTGATTTCTGGCCTAACAGAGCGTCCTTGGTGTACACATATATTTAAAAAAACATGAATAAGGGCTCTGAGCATGGATACAGAGACCTCAGGGACAAACTTGAGCCTTGAAGATATAAAGGAGATCTATAAAGCTCCACTGCTATAAAGGAGGTCTTCTTCAGCAGGGTCTTTCCTTGGGTTAAGACTAAACTCTGTGGAGTTATGCTATTTATTTCAGCTTTGAATCTGTTCTTCCTGAACGGTCTGGCCTGCCAGTAATTCAAGGCAGACCGGGTTCTTTGGGTAAATCCGATATCTTTTATTAGATTGACTCGCATGATCAATCCTGTTCCATCCACAGATAGATGTTCCTCAAAAGATAGATAGATAGAGGAACATCTATGGATGGATGGATAGATAAAGGAACATCTACCTATGGATGGAAGGATGAAGGAACATCTATTTATGGATGGATGGATGAAGAAACATCTACCTATGGAGGGATGGAGGAACATCTACCTACGGATGGATGGATGGATGGATGGATGGATGGATGGATGGATGGATGAAGGAACATCTACCTACGGATGGATGGACGGATGGACGGATGAAGGAACATCTACCTACGGATGGATGGATGGATGGACGAACATCTACCTACGGATGGATGGATGAAAGAACATCTACCTATGGATGGATATCAGATTTACCTAAACGACCTTGTCTGCCTATGTCCACAGACCAACCTACATCCCTGAAACATTAATTCACGGCACATTTGAACTCTTCACCTGGCATCACATTGAACACTGAAACATGGGGAGGTGTGAAGCCAGACGGCTAGGCACATGTTTCGGTTGCCACATGGCTCTTTGGAAACACAGGGATGCAAATTAATTACCGTGTGGCTAATTACGGTGCTCTGTGAGAGGAACAGAAAGAACTGAGTGGAAATTCCCAGTTGTTTCCTGGGCTTCCCAACCCCAAGTGTACTGCACACAACTGTCTCGCCGACAGCACAGGACTAAACACTGACTCAGGCTGGGGGCGATGGGAAGGAAAGAGCGGGGAAAGCCAAGGAACAGTAAGAAGCATGTCAAGAATGCAAAGCTAGAGCAAGGGAGAACAGGCCCCGGCTTTATTATTTTAGGGTAAAAAGGGAGAGCAGCATCTCCAGACTCATGGGGGGAGGGGAGAGGAGGAACTCCTGTTTTGATTTCCAAACCCAACTTCAATAAAAGAAATCATCCTGTCTAACATAGCGTGGATTTTTATCTGTCCGTATGTGGGTGAAGACTATGAACCAGGTTGGGTATTAGTGACTTTGGTTACCATGGAAACCTTATTACTAGGAAACTTGTCAGCACGGAGTGCCTGGCTTTAGCAGCTCTGACAAGGTAGAAAGGAAACCCCAGAGATTCATTAGCAACAGGTTCCCATAGCAACCGCTCCAAACTCATTAATAATTCTCCCCCCACCCCACAACATCCTGCTGAGCGTGGGTGACAGAGCACTCCAGGAGGGGGAATGATAAAATGGACGAACATGCGTGCATATATTTTTTAAAGACTCCCCTGTTGGCGTTGCAATAAATCTGACCCCATCATATCGGAGACAACCAGCTTCAGAAGTAAAAGGCCAAGTTATTTAGGCGCCATGTGCACCCCCTGACCTAAAAGATCAGCAAAAGGGTAAGGCAGGATGAGGAGAAAGTCTGATGTTGGAGGAAAAGCATCTCTCTGAAGGTTGAACCCTTAGATGAAGACCATGATTTGCTCCGTGAGGACTTGGGTGCCTCAAAGGGGGCAAGAAAATAAAGAAGGTCCCTCAGGTATCAGTCATGGATGATGACAGACTCTCCATCCTTGGAGGTTTTGAAGACCCAAGTAGACAAGGCAGTGGCTGGGATGATTTGGCTGGGGCTGGTCCTGCTTTGAGCAGGAGGTTGGACTAGATGCAACCTCCAGAGGTCCCTTCAACCTGAATTTTCTACGATGGATACGGCTGCACACAGCATTTGGGTTCTGGTCCCATCGCTTCCGGACACACTGACCTACACGCTCTCGGCAGACTTTGCTCACTCAATGGGGTAAATCTTCTGGCTTCCGCTTCTCCTGGCCTGACCTGTCTTGGAAACAGCTCTCCTGCTACGGGTGCATTACAAAACCATGTCACTGCACAAGGAAACAAGGAGAAGTGTTCAGAAGAAGTCCAAGAAGCACAAAAATCTACCACTGGTCTCTCATCCCCTGTTTTTCTCAGAAAATTCACTGGGTGGGAGACACCCACATGCTCCTTAAGGATCAAGTCTGTTGGAAGGTTAATTCTCCTCCTTGGAAACATCACAGTGCGTCTCAGAGGCCTTACACACAATGCCCATCAGCACCGCTGGGAGATCAGTCTGTGTTTCCCCCATTCGGCTTCAGCAGGGGAAGAGGTACAGAAACCTTAAGTTTCTTATCTCGGGCGACGGAGGAGATGAAAGAACCCAGAAAAGGTGCCTCTGGGCGTGTCTACACGTTCATTAATGCACCTTAGGTACTGCGTATTTAGTTTAATACTT
>NW_017729016.1:3008881-3013871 GCF_001723915.1 Gavialis gangeticus
AAGAACCCAGAAAAGGTGCCTCTGGGCGTGTCTACACGTTCATTAATGCACCTTAGGTACTGCGTATTTACTTTAATACTTGCTTAATAAAGTACTAACTAAATGTGCAGTAACTAGAGTTACTGTGCAGTAGCACACTTTTTTCGTGACGCTTACTGCACATTAGCCTAATAACACGACGCAGTAGACTATTAGCATACTTTTTAGCCACCATGCTACTGCACAGTGCTGTTAGGCTAATGCACAGTAAGCATCTCGTGAGTCCCTTGCTTTAACCACTATACACACTGCTTCTTCACTGGAAACCTAAGCAGCAAAGCACTGGTCCTACCCCTTGTCTCCCCGGCTTTTATCTTTGGCACAGTATCAGGTGTTTCAGGTATTGTGCCTCATATCTGGGTGTGAGGGCATTAGGTGGGCAATTCCTTCGATTAACAATAATTTTTGCACGCTTCTCCCATTCCTGGTCTGGTAAGTCACAATTCTGATGTCACACATTATCCTACCTTTACTAGCTACCGTCCAACAGCAAGGACCACCTGCCAGGGATAAAACACCTTGGAAAACTCACAACGCAACTGAAATAATGACCTTGAAAACCAACCACTTATTTTTTTTCTGCTCATATTTTGTAGATGCCATACCATCCAAGTACCAGTCTAAAAACGAAGGCTTAGAATAAAATTAATAAAGGCCTTAATCTGCCAGCCTTAGTCTCCAATTTCAGTGAGACAACTCATGGTTTAGTTGGAACCCACTACTCAACATGGATTTATGCCCTTCTGGACTATTACTCAAATGTTAGCTATTCCTGTCACACCAAACAATATCAAATCACCATCAATGATAATAATAGTCATAACAAGAGTAGTAATAGTAATAATTTCACCAAAAAACCCTTAAGGAAAAAAATTTGGCTTCTGTATTTTATTTTTACGTAGCCAACAGGGATACGGAACAATCTCACGTATTTCTACAACTTTCCTTCTCTTTTATTAAATTAAAAAACTGAAGTAATGTTAACAAAACATCTCACATGCAGATGTTGTAATCAGATCGGCAGCTGTCTACTTCACTTAAACCTATTAGAAGAGGAGGTTTTTTTATTGCCTATACATCCGACAATCTCCTCCCTTAAACTGTGAAAAACCTGATGCTGTTGAAATTAAAGAGAGATGGTCAGGTATTTCAGAGTGAAATATTCACAGCATGTGTACGCAATGTGAAATGACTCCTTGTTTCGGTAACTACTGAGATTTACTTTCCACTGAAGCAAATGTCGACAAAAATAATGTTATGTATCAAACCAATACACTTTAAAATTAAACTATGCAGGTATCAACATGTGTTTATTATGTTAAAGTCTGTCTGGGGAGAGTGTTTATTGGAAAATCTGGAATATTTTAAGTAAAAATATAAATACTTCAACTTTTAAGTAGGCAGGAGGAAAAACAGCCGCTGACAAATTCCCTGGATAGTTGTTACCATTATGTATATCAGGATTGCGTTGAAGTACCTGCTGTGCATCCCGGCTATGGGCCCTGCTGTGCTCGGAGCTGTATAAATACAGACAGCTCTTTTCCCAAAAGTTTCCGATCCAAACTGGCTTGATATATCCATGTACAACCATACAGCCTCCAATATGATAAATGCCAGCTCCTTCTTAACTACTTTTCCATGTTGCAATTAGATGACAACGATAAGAAACCACTTCAGATCCTTCCCCATTATAACTATTTCAAATGCTATTAACTATACGATATCATCATAATGCAAGGAGCGGAAAGAGAGAGCGAGAGCACTCAGCAAAATTACCAGCCACCAACAGGAACATGGTCCTGTCAACAAATTCTGAAACCTTATATTTTTAACTTTTTTAACAGGAGATAGCCTTATTTTTTCCAGTCATGTGTCCGGTCAAAATATATATACTTGCTAGAGCAGGATTTGGATACAGAGGGCAAAGGCTTAGGAAAAAGCTTTCATTACTCACCATAACAAGACTGTGAGACTCCTAACGGAGATATTAATAGTGTTTGACAAGGAGGTTCTTGGCTCGGTCTCGTACAGCGTTCAGCTGCTCAGGAGAAAAGCGGACCCAGGGCAAGACATGGGCCTCCAAGACACAGAGCACGTGGGATGGAGGACAACTGACTTCCTTTCCTCTGAGCTCTCCCCACCATCCCCGCTTGAAGCAGTGGCTTTGCAATAGGAATGACCTTAAAGCAGAGGTGGGCAATTATTTCAGGCAGAGGGCTGCTTACTGAGTTTTGGCAAGCCATTGAGGACCGCACAACAGACAGCCAGGGGCACAAAAATACCAATTTTCTAAATTTTTTAGGGGCCCCGTGGGCCAGGTAGAATGGCCTGGCGGACCGCATCTGGCCCACGGGCTGCATTTTGCCCTCCCCTGCCGCAAAGCAAAGCATCTTTATCTTTAGGCGGGGATAGGGACCAGCTGGTACAATGCTCTCCTCCTGGTTGCATCCGTTTCTGGCAGGTATTGAAAAATTTTCCAAAATTAAAAAAAAATCTGTTTGTGTTCCAGATCAAATTAGCCAGACCAGTTCTGAGACCCCTTTTTGCAGGGAGTGCACCACCAAGCTCAGGGGGTGCACGTGCACCCCCTATGCATCGCCAATGCACAGGAACAAGCTAGGGAGGACTCCCCCACTTCCATAAAGTCGGTGCGTAGCCAGGATCCTCCCACTGGAAGCTGGCCCGTGGGAAGCTAATGACCAGACTCTTGTAGGGTGTCCTGTCCCCGGTGCATTTGGACAGGGGTGCACCCTCCACTGCACAACGCTATTTAAATCCCCGTTTCGGCTCGGGCACCAGACTAGCGCAGTGACTACATTTGATCCGAGCCTACAAGAGGCTGAGAAGCTGCTGCATCTCGGCTCAGAAACAGCACCGTGACACCCGGAGCGGTGTCAAACGAGAGGGGTGGACATGTCAGCCCCTCTGGATACTCCTGGAGACCTGGGCAGCCCTTCCAGTCCCGAGATGTCCCCTTTCTGGTGTTGGCGGCCGGCAGCGACTAGAAGAACTCATCGGTGCCGCCATCTAGTAAGGTCTTCCCCAAAGCTGGCTAGCTCACCAGCATTTTGCCACACCAACTTGCCTGGGTTGAAAACGTTTTAAGGGCAGAAAGGCCGAGGTAAGCACGTCACGTGCTGAAAGGCTACTGAACCATGAGAAAACTCGCCTAGACACGGGGAACCAGATCAGCAGCTGCCATGACCTTCCTTCAGAGCCAGGAGCTAGTCTGCTGGGTTGCATCCTCAACTGTCTGCAGCCTGGAGCTGTCCCTGGGAGAACATCAGATAATCAAGGCTACCGCATCTGCAAAGCCCTTTTTGGACTCCCCTGAGCTGCCTCAACATAGAAACCCACATCTGCTAAATAAATTCAAGATGCTATTTTTATGATCGCAGCGCTGGAGAAGTTTAATGTAATGAGGTTAAACCCAAAGCATTTGTCAGCCAAAGCATTTCAGCGCAGAGAACTTCTTGGCCTTCTGGCAAAGATCAAACCCTCAAATTTAATATCAGAGAGTTCCCATCTCAGTGGATTAGGTCCTGCTCGTCCTGGGAAAAGGATCTGATGTCAGTCATTTTTCTTTCCTAACTCCCATAAACTTGAGGACCACAGAAGAGGCCAATTTTGAAGACTGCAAACATAGTCAAGATAAAAAAAATTCTTACTTTAAAAAAAAAGTCTCACGGGAGGTTTGTCCAAGTTCATGCTTTTCTGCTTTAAAGTAGTCGGTGCTCCAGGACATGATGCCTCTCACCCTGCCTAGGCACAACTAAGGTTAGGGTAGAGTTGTGCTGGGTTGTTTCAAAATATCTCCATTTTTAAATGATCTGGGACCCAGGAAAAATGGAGATCATCATTTCTGACCTTGGAGAGAACACAATGCCCCATATTTCCGGCAAACGTCCCACAGAGTCTGGACGTACAGGACCCAGGTTCTTCTTTTGGAAAAGAAATGAGAGAGATAATGGCAATTCAGGATCAATAAACTCGCCCAGTTTTTCTCAGCTCCCTGGTGCACCGCTCCAATTATGGATGCACAATAAATATCGTCTCCAAAAACCCAGTCTTTAGACAAGTCTGAGTGCCATAATTGCAATAGCATTTTTAAAAAGGGCAGTCTTAGCCTAAAGTATTACTCTAATAGGGTTGTTTAATTGGCATAACAAGCAGCATTAAAAATAATTTAGCCTGGGCAGGATTAGACTAGGGGGATTTTTAATGCTACTTATTATGTCCTATTAAATACTGCTATTAGGTTAATACTGGTCTTTAAAAAAAAAAAGAAAGAAAAACAGGACTGTTACATACAGCTAAATTTCTTAGGAGATTATATTTATTGTGCGTGCTCATTTACCTGAATGGCTTGTGCGACGAAAATCGAGCAGGAAATGGCATGCCGAGGTGGAGACACTGGAGTACACTGATTTTAGAGCATCCTGTCAGAAGGAGCAGGGCAAAGCGTCTTCTCAAACGAGGACATTTGAGGGTTGAAGGGCTATATTCTTTTGGTGCAAGAGCCAGCACTTCCAGGGAAGGTCTGGCCTGGTTCAGCTGGCTGCTGCCTTGTGCCATGCAGTTATTCCCTTTAATTTTAAAAAAGTACTTTGGTGCCTAATGCCCACTGATGATCTGGGCCCACATCTCTATACATGCCTCAGTTTCCCCATCTGTAAAAACACGTATAGAGATGTGGGCCCTGTCCTGCCTCGCCGAAGGAGGTTTGAGAGCATATCTGATCATAACGTGCTCAAGTACCTGCAAAACAGGCACCACAGAAATGCTTCAGAGAGAGACCTAGAGGGAAAACTGGTTGGGGACATCTTGGTTTCTGTGAAGAATTTTAAAGGAAAAAAAACCTGTTTGCTACACTTTTCCCCCCGAAGGGTTTTAAGGTTTTTATTAACAAACAAGCTAATAAAACCCCTGGAACTTCTGGGGGGGGGGGGGG
>NW_017729016.1:3014035-3024106 GCF_001723915.1 Gavialis gangeticus
GGGGGGGGGGGGGTTGTTGGCTGATACTTATCTGTCCTTTATAGCTAAAAGCCATTAAGTTCAGATTTGAGGTTTATTCTGATGAAAATATGAAAAGTTTTGTTTAAAAAATGTGACCTCTGGAGATGCCTGTTAAAAATTGATTTTTTCCCTCAAAAAAACAAAAAAAAAAACAAAACATTTTTAAAGCAAATATACATACACATATGCACACACATGCATATAAATACATACACACACACACACACGTTTTCATATTATATTCACACACACACACGTGTGTGCGCATTTACATACATACACACAATATGTATATATACACATACATACGTGTGTGTATACACACACTTACATACATACATGTATATGTGCGTATTTTTATATTATATATTTCAGCCCATTCTGATTCCAAGGCTGTTTGGTTGCCTTGGTGAAACAACTTAGTGGTAACAGTTCTGTCCCTGGGTAGGCTTCCCACATTAAAAATAGAGCAGAAGCATTAATTAGCTCCCTCTCTAGCAGGCTGAGCTGAGACCGAGGAGACTCAGGCCGTCACACGGAGAGATGATGAGCACCCATAGCTCCCAGCGCCATTAGCAGCATTTGCAGGGGGGCTCAGTTCCCCAGAAGCTCAGGCTCTTACCTAGCCCGAGTCTGCTTCTGCGGCTTCCAGAGTCCACAATAATACCGTGATCAGAGGAGGGCCAGTCCCTGAACCTCTTTAGACGGTCCTTTCAAGAGCAAGGTTGAGGCACGTTGGGACAGCGATAGAGACAGCTCGCCCTGCATCTACCCAGGCTGCTCTTCCTCTGACCCAGGACTCGGCCAATCTGGCACCTTCCACCAGAACCAAATTCACTTTAAATAAATCACATAAAAAAAAAAAATCAAATCAAGATGTTTTAAGTCTTTGTGCAAGACAGCAATTTCTCACTTCTTCCTCAAGGGCACTATTTTATCTGCTTTATAATGAGGTGAAGAAATCCCACCAGACCAAAGCAAGAGTTAAAAGCCCTGTACAAACTGCTCTAGGATCCCCCCAGCACTCAGTGTCTCTGCACTACCGCTTTAGGAGATGGTTTAATCTCGCAGCACCTGATAGATCTACAAACATGCACAGCAAGGAACAGGGAGAAGCCTTTACCCCTTCTGATCTTTTTCAGAACCGACTTCGTTAACGATCCGCATTGTGAAGGGCCCGTTATTTTCAGCCCATCAAAACAATGAGAAATAAAGTTTGCACGAACCAGAAAGACGATTCCTTCCCTTCCCGCGGAGAGGGAGGATTGCTCCCGGGGAACGTCAGTTCACTGAGCCGCATTACCTTGAAGATTGGACGCTTGCGTTTTTAAATTGAGTGTTCCCATTTCTCTCTAACTTCAGGGGACTGAACTAATCTGTTCCAAAGGCCAAACTCAGCATTCAGATGCACTGGTTTTGTGCAAAGACACGGTCCCAGGGTCATGCCATGGATTCTGAAAGCAAAATGGCACGGCAGTAATGCTATGGCATTGGTCTCCGAGCCAGGGAGCCAATATAAGACACCTTGACTTGGAGCCATGAGTAGCCCCATCATCTCTGGGCTAGGGACAGACATTGCACATAAACTGGTATTAGTGATCAGGAACCGGTTCAGCTCTAACACAACAGTAATTCAGTGCACATAAACTGCTTTCAAAATGGCCTGAACCAGTTTAAGAGAAACCTGGATTTAACAACTGTGAAACTATGGATGGCTGTAGTATCAGACTGAACTGATTTAGGTTAAATTGGTTTATTGAACTTCTGTCCCAGATCACCTCCAGATTCAAGTTAACTCAGTCCCCCAGCATCCCAGGATGCTTTGCAGGGTGGCCGGGCTCACCTTGGCCCAAGCTGTCTGCTCCGGCCAAGTAGGGCAGCATGCTTTAGCACCCCCTGGCTTCTGGCCTGGGCCACTGCAGGCAGGTGGCTGCATTTCCAGAATCAAAACTGAATGTGCACTTGCTTTCTGGTTCAATCTACACAGCTTAGACTAACCTGCCAAGATGGAATAGATTCATCCTCGGGGTTTTTGACTGTCTGTACTTAGCCCTGTTGAAGTCAATGAAATCAGAAGCACTTGGGAGAGATTTCTGGGAGAAACTATTTTCCTCTCTGCTATACCAACCTAACGGCGGCATTAGGATCTTTGAGGTAAGCACTTTTACTTCCTGTGAATTTGTTCAAGAAGGCCTAGTGTCTCCACCGATCACTGTAGTACACTGTTAAACAGCAGTAAGAGCTGATGCTGCTCCAGATTTAAACCGGATGAAACAGAGCTGAGCGTGGCACTGTGAATGAACAGCAGCACTGCAAAGAGATTTCTCCAAGTGCTGCAAGCTGGCTCAGAACAAAGCTCTCCCGCCTTCCCTTCCCTGCAATGCAATACCCGGGTTAACCTGGGGCAGAGGTCTGCTCCTTCTCAGGAGCTGCCTGCTAATGCAGAGACACAACCCGACACCGCTTGGTAAGCATCAAGGCTCCACCAACAGCCCTGTGTGTTATCAGGCGCTTGTTCTGTTCAGAAGGCAGACAACTTTAGTGCATCCAAACGAAAACCGACCCAGTAAAATACCACCTGCTTTCCACCCCCCACCCCTCCTTCCTCTCAAAAGTATCAAACAAATGAATGCTTAAATCATTGCGCATTTTACAAAGCACAAAATGTAGGAGCTGGAAAAAATCAGCAGATGCCGTGATAGTTTTAAAAAAGATATCCCATATTCCGCGTCTGACAAAGGACGTGGAAAGCTAAGCTGTAATGCAAGATCCACGTCTCGGTGGTTTGGCTGAAACGCCGCTTTGAAACACCTTGTACAAGGAACTGTTCAAGAAAAATCAATTAGTGCATCAGCTTCTGCCTGGCAGTCTGCCCCGCACCCCTGGGGTAGAAGAACAGATGTGGAGGGAGCGGTGGACTCCAATCACACTCATTTTTCAGGCCACTTGCAGCACTGAATCGCATGCAAAACTGGCCTCTTGATGCCGAGCCCTTTCCTACATCAGGGGATTAACCCCTGGTGCACCCATACCTGGCAGAGCTATCCCGAGACGAACATGCGCCGGAGAGAGGGAATGATGCCGTTTGGAGCAACTGAGCTGAGCCCGGCGTCTTAACTCATGCATGCTGTCCCTACTATAGCATCACAGAAAATTGGGGCTGGAAGGGAGATCAGGAGGTCCCATCTAGTCCAACCCCCTGCTCATCCCCAACGACAGCATCCCAGCCAAGGCTTTCTCCATCTGGGTCTTAAAAACCTCTAAAGATGGAGGTTCCCCCACCTCTCTGGGTAACCTGTCCCAGTGCTTTACTACCCTCCTCGTGAGAAAATCCGTCCTAATATCCAACCTCAACTTCCCTTGCTGCAGTGTGAGCCCATTGCTCCTTGTCCTGTCACCTGCCCCCACTGAGAACGGTCTAGCTCCATCCTCTTTGCAGCCCCCCTGCAGGGAGGTGAAGGCTGCTATCAAATCCCACCTTGGTCTTCCCTTCTGCAGACTGAATCAGCCCATTTCCCTCAGCCTCTCCTCACCAGTCCTGTCCCCCAGCCCCCGAACCAATGTTTTATAACAGCACCATAAATCCCCAATACACATTACCCCAAAGCAGCAGTTCCTCCAGGAAAACAGACTGAAGCATGCCAGTCTGTGAGGGGAGTTTGCATGACGGCTACCTGGGCAGTAGGTGGAAGGCTGTACTTTTTAGGGCTGGCTACCTGGAACCCCGCAGAAGCGATTCAGTGACTAAAAACCATGTTGGAGCATCCTGTTTTCAAGCTAAACAGAGCTCTCCCCATTCTTTCCTGGAGAAGAATCAGGGCCACTCAAACTTTAAAGCCAGATGCTTTTGGCTCCTAAGGTCATGCATCACCATTGACGCCGAGCAATGAGATTTGCCCATGTTAAGAGCCACTTAAACCACTGATGCTAGCAAACAGGCCTGAAAGAGAGTCAAATTGCAAGTCAGAAGGAGCATCCAGACTAGATTTCCCAGTCCTCCTTCCACTGCAAGTCAATCCCTGGAAGTTATTTTAGCCGAGTTGCTTTGCATTTAACATTGTTCTGCATTGATTTGCTCTGTAATGAGCCTATAAAGAGAGCCTATCAATCCAGATTAGGTTGAGTCTGGTTGCTGCATTGGTACTTACTCAAGGTTCAGGAGCTCGCATCAGGAATTGATGCGACTGGATGCTCATAAAAAGGAGAAAAGCCCTTTGGGACCACGAAGCGGGGACTGTAGAGATGAGCAAGGACCGTCTCAAGCAGCAGTGAGGACAATGCAGGAGGCTTCCCACCTCCCACCCCACTGGAAGCATTATGGGCTCCAGTGGGGAGACTTTATTTCCACTTAATTGTTTTTTTTTTTTTTTTCCAGAGATGACTTGTTCTGGGAAGGGGTACTGGGAGAGGACTGGTTACCGGGAGGTAATATCTAGTGAAGGAAGGGCAGCATCTGGTTGCTAGAAGAGGTGGACTCTGGACAAAGTGGGCCTGACCTGCGTCTTAGTCTGCAGAGGCACCCACCCACACCCATCAGACAGCAAAAACACACAATATTTTACCGTGCAAGGATGATACCCAGCTGAGAGGCCTGGGGAGCAGAGTTAAGCTGGACAAGGCACAGATTGAGCCACCCTAGAGAAACAAGCAGTGTTGCACCCACTGATTCGCCCTCGGCGACTCCAACACAGGCATCTTTTCTCCGCTCGGGCTCCAGAGGCCACGCTCCTAGGTTGGAAGTCAACCAAGATAGCAGATCCCCTGGCTAGGTTCCCACCCAGTTGAAACTAAACTAGTACAGGATACGTCCCATCTCCTCCCAAGCCCTGAATTACACCAGCAGCATCCAGGAACAAGCCTGAGCTTCCCCTAAGTGCAACCACGTCCGTCCAGAGGTCGAACCTGTCGCTGCTGCCAGCAGGAGCCGAATTAAATCCATAAGGCTCGAAAAGAAATTTGCAAAACGCGACTGATTTTTTTCCCCCCGCAACATTCACGCTTCTCTGAGGCATTAAATTAACACCTTATGGATTTATAAACGGCCCTCGCTTTGTAGCCGGCTTTGCGGGCAATTCGGCAAGGCAGGAGAACAAGGAAGCCTCAGAAATACGGAAAGCCACACGCTGCGGGTCTATCTGTAACGCTGCATCGCTCTCTGGTACAACTATTTCATGCGCCCTGTATCCCCCCCAAGCGCTGCCCAGAGTGAAACAGCACAGCCAGAAAGTTATCATTAAGAATAACAGCGGAGGGGGAGCCAGAGTTATAGGGGAGGAGAAAAAGTTGAGTTTGCAGCTGAGATTTAAAATGAGCTGGAGAGGCAATGAGGCAGGGAGAGAGTGGGATGAAGAGCTCCTGTTTAGTATCAAGAGTCAATGAAAATTCAGGTTGAAGGGAGCTCAGGAGGTCACGTCTAGTCCACCCCCTGCTCCAAGCAGGACCAGCCCCAACTGCATCAGCCCAGCCAGGGCTATACTCCCTCCACAAAAGGGAAAACTCGGGTCAAAATTACCCTTCCTAGTTTTCAAGCCCTCCTTTGCACACCTCATCTTTCAGCCATACAAAGCTCTTCATTTCTGTGTCGCTTCGCCTGCAAGAGCCTTGTTCTTATAACAGGCACTCTCACCTGGACTAGCCCACGTCCACTGATCGCACACCCGTCACAACAGACCTAGTAACCGATGTCTGAAAATTAGGGAAACTGAGGCACATACAGACCGGGCGATTTTCCCCGTGATCGCCTTGCGTGAGCACCAAAACTCTGTTGGAGCTACAGAACTGCCCTTCTCGCCCTCATCCCGATCCAGCCTTCATTTCCTTGTAAACTGCATCAGACGACATCCTTTTTTTTTTTTTTTTTTTAATTCGCTCTCCCAGAGCTCTTATTATTTAAGCTCTGCATTACTTAACTCTCCGATGCGTTTTGAGACCCAGTTTGCAGGCAAAGCGCTACGCAGAATAAGACAGTATCTTCAGTTTTAATTTGTTTCAGAGGCTAATTACCAGTTTTATTGGGTTTCTGAGCATGAACATGTACTGCATATTATGTACCGCACAGCTGCGTACCAGAAAGTGGTCCTCTGAGCATAAGAAGTTCTGCACTTTGTTCTTAAAACAGTAGGGGAAAAGGAAAATAATAGGTGATCATTGCACATTAAGCAGGCACCATCTTTCATCCTTATTCCTGCCCCCCACCCATGTTGATATATCGATTTCCCTCATCGGTGCCCCATTACTTCCAGTTTCTCAGACAGCGAGGAAGGACACAGCGACCTGAATCAGCAGATGATCAAGTCCGAGCATCTCATCACAGATCCACAATATACCGTTATTTCTGAGGCAAGGGATGGTTCAATGGAGCTACCTGAAAAGAGCTGCCTATTTCTGGTCTGCAAGAAGTAAAAGCTACTAAATGCAAGCAGCCTACTATGTGGAAACCAGCCTCCAGGGCAGGTGTGGGGGCAAGTCCCAAAGTTGCTTACTGCAAGGATGTATCATCTTGTTTAAAAACGTAAACGCCACTCAGGTGAGGGTTAAACAAAAGCAAGTGAGGTTTGCAATCCAAGTCACTCGAAAGTGCAAGGCTCAAGGGTGAGCCTTTCTTCTCAGCAGTGCTGAGAGGCGATCAGCATGCATCCCCACGAAAAGTGGTACTGGAGCCCCATTTCCACCCCCCCTCTTCCCATAATGATTCTTGTGAGCCTGCTGTAATCATGTTGAACCGAGCTCATCTTAAAGAGGGCATTAGCAGGATTAGAACATCTTTGTTGTTCATGTTAAACCAATATTTAATAATCCCTTCCTGTGATGGGTCATTACAGACTAATTTGAAGAGTCCTGCAACCACATCCAGACTCCACTGAATGAACTCACAGGACAACGGCTTATCTTGTAGCAGAGCCCTGCCAGGATTTGCAAAGGGTCTGTAGGGACCGAGCGGTGAATGAGAATGGGGCCACATCCAGGGTCTGATCCAAAGCCCAGTCAAGGTGGATAGAAAGACTCCCTGTAACTCAGAGGATTTCCAACGAAGCCCAACATCTCGGCAATCCCAGAAGCACAGATAAAAGTAGGGGCACCTGACAAGCGCTAAGCATATTGCATGGAAAAAAAAAATAAAGTTAGCCATCTTTTTCAACTTTTTTTTGGTGAAATTGTCCAGTTCTTTTTATGAAATAAAAGAACTCAAAAAATATTCTAAAACTGGGTGGAAAAAAAATCATATTTTTCCCTTTGCTTTTTCGTTCCCTGTTTTTTCTTTGGCAAGATGGATGGAGGGGCAATGGAGCGCAGGAGGAGTTGGGAAATTCAAATCATTGCCACCCTTATTTTTAGTTAATTTTTTTTTGGGGGGGGGGGGTTGAAAAAAAAATGCAAACATGGTAAGTTTTCAATGAAAACTTGTCATTGTTGAGAGATGGCTATTCTTGATGGGACAACCAAGCTGCTTTCTTAAGTGGGTGGCAGGTGGGAAAGTCTGGGACGTGCCCTGGGTCGAGGGCAGGCTTCCTCCGGATTTGGGGTTGTACAAGAACCCACCCCGTCTCCAGAAACGACACGGCTGCAACTACCTCCTTCCGTCCTCGGGGCGGCTTTGCAATAAATCATGCCCCAGACGGGGGACCGAGCTGGCTGTTTGTTATTAACTTGCAACCGACTGGAGACTGCTAAACTCAGTCAAGAGATAATTTGTAACCATAGGAAACCGTTAGTGGAGTTGGGCTGCATTATCTTGGCAAGCAGAACGCCGGGGAATAAGCACATCGCCCTGGCAAGCTGCCACCCCTCCCCCTTGCCTCTCCTCCAGATCTTGCATTAACACGTTGGCCCTTCACAGATTTATTTTTACAGATGCAGCGTTTGGTTTGCATTGGGGGGGGGGAGCAAGCAAACAAACAAACGCACATGTGGAATCGAGGATTTCGATCCCCAGGGCCCAGCCGGGACTCGACTGGGAATGGAAGAGTTAAGGGTCATCAGTTGTAGGGGCGCAGCAATGGGAATCCTTCCACTCATGATAACCATGCCTAGAGAGGAAGACAAGAAACACCTAGTGCTTTTCCCCCTGTGGTCTACGTTAGGACCACTTTAGAGAGGGGGGAGCAAGAAATGGGCTTGTCCAAGGTCAACTGCAAAAGTCTTTCAATGCACGAACCGCCGTGTCACGTTGCCTCCTCAGAGCCCTGGCCAACTCGCCGCGTGTGGAGTAGAGTCGTACAGAAGAGGAAAACGAGGGCAGAAGGCACCAACCCAGTAGTAAACCGGGGCACATAATCTCTTCTCTGGTCTCTTGGTGCCATCACAGTCACCCAAAGCGGAGGAAGGGGGTGGGATAAGGAGTGCCAGGGAATGCTGAACAGCCCCTTTCTTCGCAGCAAGGGGCTCGAGATGTGCCACTTCCAGAAGGGAGTATCAGAGATGATGGGAAAGGCACCGCCTCCCAGCTAACCCCGAAGGAGCAATAAAGAGGTTTTCCTCGTGCATGTCTGATGCTTGGGCCAAGCAAACATCGGCTCCAGAGAGAGGATCCACCACAATTTCCTCATGCTGCTAACTCCCCTACCTAACGTAGGGTTGCCTAATGAAGCTATTCCGGGAGATTTCCCCCCCGCAACGTGACATAACGTCATTAATTGTACTGTTCAACCCATTCACAATATCCGTCTCCCAGATAGCTTTCAATAGTTACCGGGAGATCGATGCCGATTCTGGTAGACTCCCGGGCAATCCGGGAGGGTTGGCTACCCTAACCTACGGCATGGCCTCCTATACAAGGCTTTACTGACTCATGCCTCTTCCCACATCAATGCAGCATTAGGAAAGAGGACCGGATACTCGATGTAGCATTAAGAAAGAGGAAACAAGAGGACTGGATGCTTATGGCTCCCTGGATCAAAGCTTTGTCTACGCTTCCCTTGCTCTGCCGCCACAAAGCCGCAAACGCTTCTGATGGCTTTGGGCATCTCCACTCAGCAGCTGAACTACCAGACTAGGCAGTGCACCCCGGGAAGGCAGCAACTGGTGAATGGACCATGGTAGCTGGCAGAAGGCACGGGAATGTCTATACACATCATCAGCTGAGTGCTGGGTGTCAGGGAAAAGCTCGCTCCACTTGGCACCAGTGGTGAATTGAAGAGGGCAGTTCAGACTCTGAGGTCTGCAGTCAGGCACGTGTTGCTAGATCTGTTTACACTTGGTTTGCTTTAACATCATCTGTATAAAAGCTGAGACTCTGGACAGCAAGCGGGCAGCCTGCCTTGAAGAAAAAAAAAAAAAAAGATCAGGTCCCTGAACCACTGGCCCAGTTCAGCCCTTGCAGCTGGAAGAATTGAACTAGTTTTACAAGCGGCATATATGGGAGCAAAGAAGGGCTTATAAAAGACCAACAACAGTGTTAGGTAGGCAATCCATCCTGAAGGCTAGCAGCCTGCATGCTTCAGAGGACACGCTGATCTCCGTCGGGGATGAGGATGCAACGCACACAGATTTCACCACTTACTTAAAACATCAGTGTGGCGCCACAAGAGATGGGCACTTGGCCGGTGCCAGGGAGCGAGTTCCTCCATTCCTCTGAACTCCACTCTTTCAAAAGACTTTGCAAGTTGATGTTAGAAGGCATTAGTACCACTCCTGAATGAACCGACGCTGTCTGGATGCTATAACCCAGGGCACTTAGACACAATTACATGGTGTTTAACAACACGCTCTTCCCTCCCTTGTGAAGCTCATCAAATTACCAATTTCATGGTTGATTTTTTTTCCCTTTGCTCCTTTCTCCCCACCAGTCATGTTCGCCACCTGCTCTTGTATTCTCTAAACAGGAAGGTGCGCTCTACCAGGGACTTGTAAGTGCCTAAAAAGCTAGGCAGACTTTCTTCTTACAACAGAAACATCCGCACATTTTGCCCCTCTCTGCATCTCCAATCTTTTGCTTTCAATGTACCGCTCACGTGTCAGCAATGGTACTGGCCCATCCTAACCATGCAGCTCCTTTGGCTGGGTGCACCACCCAAACGTGCCCCACTGCCATGACGTTGTTTGGTGCGTCTG
>NW_017729016.1:3029106-3032029 GCF_001723915.1 Gavialis gangeticus
TTGCTTTCAATGTACCGCTCACGTGTCAGCAATGGTACTGGCCCATCCTAACCATGCAGCTCCTTTGGCTGGGTGCACCACCCAAACGTGCCCCACTGCCATGACGTTGTTTGATGCGTCTGCTGTTGCTCCCTGCATGACAAAATTAGCATTTTTTTTTGATGTTTCTTGCTTTCTCGACACCCCTTGGAATTACTGTCTCTTCCAAAATGCTACTGCTCGCACCGCCTGCATTCATTCATACGCATATGAATTTTAGCTTGAATAAAGGATGAATCCCTCGCTCCATTGCAACCCTTCCTCTACCCCTGCTGATCTCTCTATTCTTATCCCGCTTGTCACGTGGATTGCCCAGCATAAGTCTCAAGGCCTGACTCTCATGAATCTCGAAGCCATTTTACACAGCTCTGGCAATGTAAAGGTCCCTTGACGCTGGCACATGTTGCACTTACACTGACATTAGCACTCTTTTACCTTGCTGCAAGCATGTTAAGGAGTTTAAAAGCAAATCAAATTAAGGCCCTCATTTTTCAGTTACACGGAAACGTTACTGGGAGGTTTGACACTGTCACTATTCATTTCGAATGCTTTTTAGCTCCACCTTCACTGTCCAAAACACCAGACAAGGTAAGCAGCCATCTGAGGATAGGCATTCGCCACCTGGGCATCACTGCTGTGAAGTAGAGCTCAGTGCATCATCACAGCTACATATCATAGAAAATGAAGGGTGGAAGGGACCTCAGGAGGTCACATCAAATCCAACCCCCTGCTCAAGCCAGGACCAACCCCTCATCACAGCCAAGACTTTGTCCAGCCAGGCCTTAAAGACCTCCAAGGATGGAGAGTCCACCACCTCTCTGGGAAGCCTGTTCAAGTGCTTCACCACCCCCCTAGTGAGAAAGTTTCTCCTAATATCCAACCTCAACTTCCCTTGCTGCAGTTTGAGCCCATTGCTCCTTGTCCTGTCATCTGCCCCCACTGAGACCAGTCCAGCTCCATCCTCTTTGCAGCCCCCCTGCAGGGAGTTGGAGGCTGCTATTCAATCCCCCTCGGTCTTCTCTTCTGCAGACTCAATCAGCCCATTTCCCTCAGCCTCTCCTCACAAGTCATATGCTCCAACCCCCAAACTATTTCACTGCCCTCCGCTGGACTGTCTCCAATGTGTCCACATCCTTTCTGTAGTGGGGGGGGCCCACAGCTGGACACAGGACTCCAGATGTGGCCTCACCGGTGCTGAATAGAGGAAGAATTGATGCCTATGATCTGCTGGCAATGCTCCTACCAATGCAGCCCAGTTGCCAACAAGGCTAATGGCAACAGGGGCACACTGCTGGCTCATATCCATCTTATTGCCCACTGTCACCCCCAGGTGTTTAACCTTCACATGTTAAGGGCTGAATCCTATGCATTATTCAGTCCATAAAGGAGGGGTGTGGAGAGGAATATCCAACAATGCTAAGTAATGTTGCCACAGAAGCATCATCAACCATAGGGTACCCAGGCCGTGTGCTTTTCATTTCATGTCCTGCCTTCTCCATGAAGGAGACGTGCAAAGAAAACCTAGACCCACATGCAAAGTTTCAGATCATCTTTGCAAACCACCAAGAATCGTCTCCACCAGCGGGAAATCTTCGATCAATCACGCACTGATTGCCCATGCCGGGCTAGGTTTTTAGTTAATGGTACAACTCCCTACAATCGTACATCACAAGTGGCTTCAGCTTAAGGAAGCAAAGCCTGATGTTTATAGCAACCCACCTAATAATCAAATACAGTCGGGGAAGTGACAAACTGCTTATTTTCCCTCACATGAGGATTCCTATAAAGCTGCTGAAATATTCCATTTAAAAGTCATTTGCATGGTGATGTATGGGATGTTGACATAAATTGGGGGAAGCATCTTTATGAATGATTTCAGAGATTTCCCTAACAAAAAAAAAAAAAAAAGAGGAATCGCAGGCAAAAATCTTCCCTGAATGGTTTAAGCAGCACCAAGTGATAGAGGAAGGTAACAAGGAGACCCAAAATGGTTTGGAAGTTTAGGACCTGGATATAAAGGAGTCTTTGAGGAGCATCCTACATTTAGTACCCATGAAAGTCAGTGTGATTGAAGGGGAGTTTGCACTTCAGGGAAGACCCGAAGCATCACTGGAGGCAGGACCCGGGTTCGATCATTTAGGAGCTTAGCTGAGCCCCTTGGACACATGCAACCAAAATGTCTTAGTTTGGGCCCATTTCTCCTCCAAGCCATGTCACCTCGTTGGCATCACTAGGGTAAACAAAAGCAGAACCAACTCCTCCATGCTATAAAAGAGACTCGTTAAAAACAAACCAAAATAAATGAAATACAAAAATAAACAACAAATAAAGAACTGGCTCAGTATTCCTGGGGGGAAAAAAATAAATCACTGGACTTGAGAGCAACCTCTAAACGAATCCATTCTAGGTTAGGGCAGAGTTTGACTATATTCAACCCTTGTCTTTGTCCTGGTAAATCAAAAGCCTTCTGCACTTCACATCCCTTTCGATGCAAGAGTCAGAAACCTGGCCAGCTAGTGTAAAACAGTAGTCCCTATGCAAGTCAGTGGGATTGTTCCAGTGAAAAGTGGCCTAAGCCAGATCCCTGCAGTGTCCATTCCTAAACCCTGACAAGTTCACTCCACAAGCCCCAAAAAGGAGAAATGCAGACAACTATGCAGTAACAGCAAAAACATTTGACCTCGAATCAGTTCTTACAGTAAGGGGGGAGGGGGGGGAGTGCATTTCTTCCCTACCCTCCTTGACCCTGAAACGGATCAAACGGAGTAAACATCAGATGGTGTCCCCACTGCTTCCACGTGATACAAGCTGGTGCAGACAGGTTTGTGTCCGGTGGCGAGCTCCATTTGGTTTCTGTATATGCCACATGTGACTCTGACCTTCG
>NW_017729016.1:3037029-3046672 GCF_001723915.1 Gavialis gangeticus
AAAAAAAAAAATTTTACCCCGAAACAGTTCTTTAAGGAAGGGGGGGGGGGGGGGAGTGCATTTCTTCCCTACCCTCCTTGACCCTGAAACGGATCAAACGGAGTAAACATCAGATGGTGTCCCCACTGCTTCCACGTGATACAAGCTGGTGCAGACAGGTTTGTGTCCGGTGGCGAGCTCCATTTGGTTTCTGTATATGCCACATGTGACTCTGACCTTCGCTGTGGACAGATGCATCGCTTTCGTGGCAGAAGCCGGACATCAAGCAGACAGACTCTTTCCAAGAAGCTAAGACGGGACAATCAAGGGCCACCACAAGTTGGCTGTGTTTTGTTTTTAAGGGTCAAGTGTGCATATGGCATTTCCAGCATAAGTCTGCATTGCCGTGTTATGCCTAACAAATACAACGAGGCTAATCAGAGCTCATGGGGGCAGATACATTTTTGGGGGTAACGCTGTTAAACAGGGGATCGGGAGGCTTTGGTTACAGCAGGTCATGCTGCCCGAGGGGACGGGTAGATACCGGGTCTCCACCCCACAAAGGCATCCGAGAGATATACAGCTAGGAAGACTGACCAGTTTCCTAGGCCAAGAAATGGTGGGAAAGCTGGTTTTGACAGGTGGAGGACTCAATAAAGGCTGTAACGTTCAACTGATCCCGTTTAACCATGGAGCTTTACCCCTCATAAGCTGGGCACGGCACTCTGAGAATCATATTTTTAAATCAAGCGAGTCACTCCTCCTTTCCCTGCCAGGAGCAGGATATCAGCCTGTGCATTGAAAATGCCCTCCCAGTTCACTGGAGAAATGAGCACCTTCTTGGAGGCTTGAATAAGTGTGATTAATCGCTGAAAAGCCGAAGGGCTGAAGTTGGCAAAGCTGCATAAGGCTTCTCAGTGCCCGTTTCCCGTTAAAATGAGGGAGGCCTGGAAATGTCAGCAGAAGGCTAGATCTTGCTAGGACTTCTAGTGTCTAGATAAGATAAGGAGACTTAGATAATCTGGCAGTAAGGAGCAAGACTTTTTTTGGAAGACGGTCCAAAACCCCTGGTAACCCCGGGATCCCATGCATAAAAAAAAAAGCAATGCAAGAATGCTAAATTTGGGGTCTAACACCACTCATTCTCGTAAGCAATCTCATTAAAGTTAACGGGATTTTCACCCTAATAAGGACTGCGCCCTAGGATGCAAAGGGCATCAGAAACGGGTCTCAGCTCTTTGCTGTGACAGGCGATGACTACATTTAATGGTCATTTAGTAACACACTGTTCTCCAAGAGGCATCTAAAATTGCCTAAAACCTGGAGAGACTCCAGCGTAAGATTGGATGCGATACAAGAGGTGCTCCGACAAGCCAAATGCAGCCGTTACTTACAGTGCAAATTCTTTGGTCAGGGGCTGCCTTTTCATTACACATGTGCACAGCGCCGGGCTTGATTAGGGCTTCCCGATGGATGTCCCTGCAATCCTGGTAAATAATGATACCTTCTGGAGCAAGTCTGGCCAGCAAGTTAGCTCGGGGATGAATCTGGCCTATACCTTTAGTTTCATCCATCCTATTCACTGCAGACTGCGCCCAGGCATCAAGCTACTAAATCCTGTCTCTCCGTTGTACCAATACCTTATCTGGGTTGCGCGGTGTACTTCTCTGGATCGGGAAACTGCTTTGCTTGCCAAGAACACACACACTTGTGAAAGGAGGAATCAAAGCGATAAGAAAAGTTTCAAAGAGCTTTGCCGAGCTGGCTGGGGGAGACAAAGAAAATGCAGCTTGCCAGATGGGGAAGAAACAAGGCTCTATTTACAGAACAACGGTACTTAAGTAGGTCTGCAGACCTGGTGGGAGATTACAGTATATGAACCATACGTAAGAGGAATGCATCTGCCGCGTACGGCTATAGATCCCCGCGTGTTTGGATAAGAGGCGGTTAAACGCCTGCTCCTGTAAACACAAGTCACGTTTTGGATAGATAGGAGCTGTAAACCTTACATTAAAATAGCTCAGTTGCCTTGAAGCGGATTCAGTCTTGGCAAATCGCAGAGGGGGATTGAAAAAGAGCTTGCCCTGGCAATTTCGGCTGGAGAGCCAACTTTATTTATACTAAACCCAGACTGAACTCGACGTAATGGGCCGGCGGAGTGGAGGAAGTGGCGATGAAGGGAGGCGAAGCTCGGACAGCGATTCATCACCCAGACCGCAAAGACAACGCTCAAACAAGGCGCCGGGTCTGGCTTGCATCAACGAAAGCCAGGAAACGCAGGGTTAAGGCTGGATTGAACTTTGTCCTCAAGTCACCTTGTGAGACGGCGTGTGCACAGGACCCCACACCAGCTGCAAGACCACAGGCCTCGGTGGCATGACTTATTGCGTGGGTCGTGCGTGCCCGCACACGAGACGATGGTCAGCAGACCTTCCCCGTTTTTAACACTTCCCTTTCCCCGGCTCATCGCCAGCCCCCCACGGCCACCGATAGTGGACCAGTTCCATCAGCTGCGGAGTAGTGACCTCTCGACGTGCTACTGTAAAGCACCGTCCAGTGTAGACGTGTGCCGTCTCATCGACACCTACGGCACATCCCTGGCAGCCTGACCCAACGGGCACGCTACCACTCAAGACAGATGCGCTAGGGGCATTGCAATGCCCCTTACAAACCTCACTGCCATGTAAGCAAGATCGAGGATTGTTGAGAAGCAGGACCACGCGCCGCCTGGTCTCATTTCTGACTGATGAACGAGTGGCTCATCCCTGTCGTTATACCTACCCCCGATATATCTCCAGTGACATATGTAGTCATCAAGGATGACTATCGTTTTGGAAAGCAGGCCCATGCTCTAGATGCTTTCTACATGCACGTGACATTTATCAGCGACATTACCAGCCAAAAAAAAAAGCCGATATCAATTTTTCTTTTATTGGTGCCAATACGAAAGGGACCACTGTATCAATGCACCTCTACTGCCTAGGGTTCCCAGCCCTCCAGGATTGCCTTGGAGTCTCCAGGAATTAGATAGAAATCTCTAGGAGACTGCTGATTTACCTGGGAGATAATATTTAATTTAATGAATGCCTTATCATTTAAATGTTGAATCTGATCTATATGGTAGTCCGGTGAGGTTTTAAAAATGTAATAGTCATGTGCATTTGCCCTGCTAATGTAAAGTCTATGCACCATAATCCATAACGGATATACGAAGCATGTGGGCACGTTCGCGTTGCGTGTCATGGGCACGGTGGCATTGTCTCTTTAGTCTACTAACTACGCTACGCTGGGCACGTCTACATGAGACGCTCATTGCTCCTAGCTCATTGCTATTGTGTAGCAGCGTCGGGGAAAAAAAAATGCGCGGCAACCGTACTGCGGAGTGAGGCCAGTTACTGCGCAGTCCTTTAATACTGGACCGTGCAAGTACTAAATGACTGCGCAGTAACAACTGCACAGTCCTCCATTCCCATAGACACGGCCACTGAGCAGCGTATACATGTCTTTACGGCATGTGACGAAACCTCCTGGAACAGAGTCAAAGAGTTGGCAACCCTAGGTCTATCCCCACCTCTTCCACAGACGCGCTGCGTGGCCCCAGGCAAGTCCCCTCACCTCTCCGCTCCTTACTTTCCATTTCTACGTGTCCGTCTCCTGCGCTTAGTCTGTAAAACTGGGATTACTGCCTACCACACATCTTTACAGCTTTTAGTACAACAGCGCTCCAATCTGGGTTCTGCCCTGTAGGCACTGTTCAGATACAAATAATAAGTAATAATGGGAAAAGCTAATTGGCTCGCTAATTGATTGTCAACGTGCGCGAGAACCAAATTTATGTAGTCTCTCTCCTTAAAATATGCATTTGAAAAGAAAAAAAAAAGCCACTGTAGGTAATTGAGCAGCTAGTGCTCTGTCCAACTGAGAAAGAAAATCCTCCGAACATAGTCATGACTCAGCAGAGTCTGGGACATTTTATTACAGGAGAAACAAAAAAAATGGAATAAAACTACTAAATGCAAAAAAGAAACACAAACCTAGGACGCTGTTATGTTTGGATATTGCTGAGGATGCATATAGGCTTTTATCTCTGGCAGTAGGGGACAGAACTAGGAACAACTGTCTCACACTTAAGTGGGGGAAAATTTAGGGTAGAGGTTAGGAGAAACTTTCCGACTCTGCGGTCGGACAAGCGCTGGAACAGGCGACCTAGAGAAGCTGTGGGATCTCCATCCCTGGAAAATGCCAAGAGCGGGTTGGATAGAAATTTGGCGGAGATGGTTTCGTCAGGGATATTCCTGCCTTGAGCAGCAGGATGGACAGATGGCACCATGCAGCTAGACTCTTCTCCGTGGTGATAGATGGCAGGACAAGGAGCAATGGGCTCCAGCTGCAGCAAGGGAGGTTTAGGTTGAATATTGGGAAAAACTCTCACTAAGAGGGTGGTGAAACACTGGAAGAGGTTACCCAGAGAGGTGGTGGAGTCTCCACCCTTGGGGGTTTGAAGACTTGGGTAGACAAAGCCCTTGGCTGGGATGATGTAGTTGGGGCTGGTCCTGCTGAGCAGGGGGATGGATTAGATGTGACCTCCTGAGGTCTCTTCCAACTTCCGAATTTCCTATTAGTCTATGCTTTTATGCAGTCCCTTTCAGCTCTACTTTTCTATGAGCCGATGAACCTACATGGATCTTCTCCCGTAACACTGCCCACGCCTTGTCGTGGTCTCGTAAAACAAACGTGACCCCAACCTGCACTCTTGCAACTCAAGTTTGGGCTTGGTGTGGGAACCACACATCTTACGGGAAAGGCGATGAACAGGGCTTGATTTTCAACTCGCTCGGTCCAATGCAAATCAGGAGGGACTCTGCTGATATCAACATGTTGGCTGCTGTAAACCAGGCGAGCATCAGGCCGAGAAACAGGTTGAAATCCGGGCTCCCATGAGGCCACGGGTGAAAGTCCCATTGGCGTCATGAAATCACCCCTTTAACTTCCAAGTCACCAGTTCGAGTGTGGTTCTGGTGAGCAATGGCCCAAAGCTAAAGGAAAGGGGGGAAAAAAAACCCAACTACCTTTGCTCTGGTAGGTCTCAACAGAATTGCAAAAAAGACACTGGTTGAGACAAACCAAATTGTCTAGTCCCTTGGAGAGGTGGACCACTGAACTGGACCGGACCCGAGGAATGACCTGGTGAAATATTCCCTGCATTTGTTTTGTGTTTGATAAGAGACAGGAGCCTCCAGGGTAGTTAATCTGGCACTTCCTATAAGCCCTGCATTCACATCAAAGAAATATGATTCAGCTCGGAGTGAAATTTTTACTGCAGCTTTATAAACCTTGAAGAAACAGAGGTTCATAACGGGAACGGCTGAGAGACTGTTAGCTACAGCAGAGCGATACTAGCAGCCACTACTTCAATAAAAGTGTTTATAGCAAAAGCATATGCTCAAAACTGCAGAAACAATGTTCAGGATCAGTGATAAAGGGAAAACACGGCAACTACATTTCAAACAAGGGGCTCCTTCGGCTTCATTTCTTCAGCACTCGTGGCGATAAAGCTGAAACTATTATTGAGAAGCGAAACAAATGCATTCCCAGCCTGTTTATAGGCATGGTATTTACAGTGCTCTGGGGAAAGGAGCAGCCTTCGGAGGACACAGAGGTAGAAGAAAAAGGTACCATCCTGGGGTGCGCCACTTCTGATCGCAAGCACCCCCAACGCCTGCCGCGGGGGCAGAGGACAAAGAAGAACCAAGCCAATAACCTCCCGAAGTGACGAGGCTTAGAGAAAATGGACGGGATACATTATCCCCAGAGTTGCTCAGTGCCACCCAACCTTTCAAGCAAAAAAATTAGCTGAGCCTAATGTACAGAGTGGCTCTAAACCTCTCAGGCCCTGCTGCGCCAGTCTTAAAAACAAAATGATAGTGTGCATTTGCCGTTGGAGACTCCAGACAAACGCTCTTATATAAAAGGCTCAGTAATAAGAGGTTGGCGATACACAAGGTATTTGAGGCTTCACGAGCAGAGTTCAGCCCTAAGCTGGCATACAAGTGAACCAGGACATGGAGCTGAAACAAGAATAGGGGCCTGTTTTTATTAAACGGAAGCAGGTCACCACCTCTTTCCTACTCCTGACAGCTCACAAGTGAACTCCTGGCGCTTCTGAACTCTCCAACTTCAACCGGGTGATGAAGTCAAGCCCAGGATTTCAATTAACTCTTTAAAATTAATCCGGCAGCATCCTTAATTATAAAGCAAATTAAGAAATAAAGCGGGTCGATACTTCCCTCCGTGAGAAATGCTTCGACTTTTCTCGGCTAAGCAGGTAACGCAAAGTAACAGAGTCAGCTGGGCGGACGTGCTCACGGCAGCACAAAACAAACGTGCGTCTCCGTTCTTCCTTATTTTAGGGTTTATCCCCGAACTTTTGCCTGTAGCAGATTAAACCTTCCTCACCAAGTTGTGCTGTTGACCTTCAGGGAGCAAGGGCTATTTATGGGAGCGATTTTTTTTGTGGTAGAAATCAATCACCCTGCTTAAAAGTCCATTCGTAGTTTGAGATTCCCCAGCACTGGCAGGAGAGGAAGCGTGAACTCCGCTTGTGAGCAACGCTACTGATTGGACATAGAAGGTGCTGCTCCAAGACGAGAGCCATGTAACCTCTATATAAAACCTTGATCTAAGTTAAGGTGTAAGGACCACAGTGGAAGAGAATAGATTTCATAGAGGTGGTCCTTCTTACACCTTAACTTTGTTCAGGTTGACTGAAAGGTAAAAAGGATCGGGACTGGAATTGCATAAGGACCTACCACTACTTGGGAAGCCCAGGATGGCTCCTTTACTGCACTTGAGAAAGGATGGGCAGAAGTTAGGACCACAACCACTTTCCTACCAGAAAGCAGCTCAGTGATGCAGGATGAAACCTATGTAACCCCCCAAGCTGCCCAGGGACGGGCAGTACAATTGCACCTGGAGTTTCTTCCCCCCCATACCTCTTTTTCAGAGCAAGTTTCTACCTTGCATGGCGCACAACTGTTGGCTTAGCATCATAAAAAATGAGGGTTGGAAGAGACCTCGGGAGGTCACATCTAGTCCAACCCCCTGCTCCAAGCAGGACCAGTCACAACTACATCATCCCAGCCGAGGCTTTGTCTAGCCAGGTCTTCAACACCTCCAGGGATGGAGATTGCACCACCCCTCTAGGTAACCCATTCCAGTGCGTCACCACCCTCCTGGTGAGAAAGTTTTTCCTAATATCCAACCTAAACCTCCCTCGCTGCAACTTGAGACTTCTCATCCGCTGTGCTCAGCTCCAAGCCTGCTCTGTCCCTCCTGCAGGAGGCGGCGAGACACAACCTGGTGCCACTCACTCCACGGTTTGTTTTCCGGTCCTTGCCTTATCCATCATTTTCAATGAGAATCAATCAATTGACGAATTTGCTGCCTCACCCCATCAGGATGACACTGGAGCTATAGCCAGGCTCTCCGCACTGAAGGGATTCATATGCAAATCCTTGTACATCCAGCTCAGTCTCCTGGGATTTAATTGGTGCTTGTCTGAACAAAAATATCAAAACCAACGTGTGGGTGAAACACAAGCGTGGTGGGGATAACAAGTGCAGCCAGCAAGCTTCTCGGGGGCTGCGGGGAGTTTCCCCACATGCTCCAATTTGTACCGTTCATCAAACATCATTGCTAATCAAACTCTTCAGGCTTCTGCAACATGACAGCTACTGCAAACTCCACGAGCCAGAACCTGCACTTTGCTTTTCCTCCAGCAAAACTCACCAGAAGGTTAGATAACTCAAGCAACTCTCTCCTACTGTATACAGCAACCGTGGACAAAGGAGGTGAGATTTGCAAACCTCATTTATATACACCTTTAAAAAAATAAAAATCTAATGTCATCCTGTTTTTCCAGGCTGCCTTCAATGGTGCTGCTTCTCAGCAAAATCACTAGATGCTAGTAGCTTTGTGAAAGGACATAGCTCCCATCTGTCAGTAGCAATGGGTGAAATTAGATCTCAAATCTGTGCATTTAATCCATTGCCAAACTAGTCAGACTGGTACAGTGCTCACAGCAGATTTTATTAAAGGAAAGAAAGGAAATTGGCTCCTACAGATGCGTCTTATCAAATCTCTACCCAAAAAATGCCAGCCCCAAAGTGACCACTACAATATTTCACTGCAACAGGAGGTTTTGAATAGTTTTGGAAGACTATACGGAGCTAATCAGTGACTAATTCACTTCCAATTTGTCTGTATGCAGGCTGATGACTTCTAATTGTCAGTTCAGAGAAATACTGCATGTACTCTGATGATTTTAACTCATTCCAAGCCTTCTTAAAATTAACTAATAGGAAAGGCACATAACTTCCCTTCTGCCCCAGGAAGCTAAATATTCCCTGAGAAGTATGATCTTACTTAAATGGCAAAGCCGTTACAGCTGGATTAAAGGATGGGATGTAATGCCAGATGCTACCTTAGGAATCAACGGCCAAGTCTTGACTAACGTTCTCTGAAAAACATCTGTGTAAATAGAGGTAACATATTTTTTGCATGAGTTTTAATGCTGGTGGCAAAGATTTCAGTTATACAGTGTGGAGGCACCGCTGCTTTGAATCTGCACTGGAATGCATTGCAGGTTTGCTCTAGTATTAAAAATAGTCAGCTATCGACTACTGATCCTCCTGCATTCCCACAGACCTCCATACCAGAGCTGCTCCAGTTTTACACCCACGTAAATCCAAGGTGAATCAGGAGTTTGGGGTGCAACCAAGCAGCAAACCAACAAGCGACTCTCCACATTTCTTTGCCAGTTGAAGCAGCTTAAAACCTACAAGCCCGACGTAAAACTTGCAACACAATTAGTGTGATTCCCGTTCCCCTAGTAGAGTCGTGCCAGTGAGAGAGGAATATCAGGCTTGCCGTGTAGATAGTTCATGACAGCTGAATTTAAGGACCCTACTTCCAAGGAGGTCTCGGAGAATATTGCCAATTGACCTCCATGGAGTAGCTCTGGGACCCGTTTTTTAAAATAATGAGCTACAGAGCAAAGAGTGGGACGCGAGCTGTAATGGACTCCCCACGGTTACATGACTCCAGGCAATGCCGTGGCCAAGTTCAGCGACCGCAACTTTAAAAGTAAGTCTCGCTGTGGATAAAGCTCAACAACCGTGTAAAAACAAAATTTAAAAGGAAAAAAAACCTCAAATCAAGTTAAATTCACCCTATGGTATTTAGGAAAAAGATCTTTGCCCAGCTTAGTGTAGTCCACAACACGCATTTGCAAAAACACTATTAGGATTTTGCTAGGGAGGTGACCTAGAAAGGCAGGACCAGATTTCCATACAGCGTGTGCAAATCAGTGCAGCGCCATTCACCTGCAGATCCACACCATCCAAGGGCCTGGCATATGGGCACAGCTGAAAAAAAGATGTGCATAAAACTTGTGAATAAATGCAGTTGTATGTATTGGCTCCATTCAAACCGGAGGTAGAAAAACCTAAGGACTCAATAATGGAACATTATAAAGCAGCTTGAGGGTTTGTTTCCTAAGTCAGTTAACGTGCAGCAAATTACAAGTTATGGGCTGGGGGAAAAAAGAGAAAGTGAGAGAAAATACCTAATAAATACAACAAATACATCACTTATAATCGGCTGG
>NW_017729016.1:3051672-3058791 GCF_001723915.1 Gavialis gangeticus
GAACATTATAAAGCAGCTTGAGGGTTTGTTTCCTAAGTCAGTTAACGTGCAGCAAATTACAAGTTATGGGCTGGGGGAAAAAAGAGAAAGTGAGAGAAAATACCTAATAAATACAACAAATACATCACTTATAATCTGCTGGGGGGGGGAGGGAAGGGGGGAACTGGAGTTAAGGCAAACTTGTCTCTAAAAGTCTTATCAATCGGTAGCAAATAGTAGAGAAAAATGGGGGGGAAAAACACCCCAAAAATGAAACTGCATTGGGGGTGGGGGTGGGGAAAGTCTCTAAATAGTCAAGAATAATGGGGGGGAAAAAACACCCCAAAAATGAAACTGCACTGGGGGGGGGAAGGGGAGTCTCTAAACAGTGAATATTGCGAGGGCAGTTAGCTGTTGAGCCATTAGGTCTTCATGGAAATAAGAGCACTACGCAAATTAAAGAGAAGGATGGAGAGGGATATGCAAAAAAATCTTCTATGTGCATTTGCCAATTTATTCTGCGTAGCATCTCCTGGGTTTCCAGTTTAAGCCTTTACTCAGCAAAGACTCATAACTGCAGTGAATATTGCAAGTATCTTGTAATGGAGGTAACTATCCACCAGGGACGGAGAAGCAGCAGCTGTCAGGATGCAGTCCTGGGTCACATTCTCACTGGTATAAGCCACATAAAGCCAGTGAGGTGAGAGCAGAAGTGCTATAGGACCTTATATATTTACACAAAAATCAGACGTTCATTAGCATTATTAAGCACGCTACCTATTGTAACAATCAACTCATTTCAGAGGATGCAATTAAATTATCCGTATTTATGCCCTCGACTTCACACACTTCATTTTGCTTGAACACGAGTTTCACCTTCTGGTTTTCATACATCTCACTTTCTTGTCCCTATGCAACAGCAGCACTGACATTCAAGTGCGTTCGTAGCCCAGGCTCCTCCACGGTCACTTCAATGACCACATTGCACTACAGCATCTCAGCTTCCATTTGTTTAAATTTTCACTCTTGTGCTTGCAACTATCACTGCAAAAAAAAACAAGCCAGCCGAGTGCAAACTCCCAGCTGTTGGACTCTGCAAAGGGTCTGAAACAATGGCTCTTAGTCATCTCACTACCCATGGACTCCAGGGTTGCACAGCTTTGGAATTTCTCACCTTTCCCAAGACAAAAATTAAGTATTTTTGCTACAGAAAACACAGTTTTGGAGACAGTCCATACAGGCTTCCAGGAGAGAAGGAAAACGGTATTGCACAGAAATAGCAATAAATTAACATTGCTGGGGAATTTCGATATTGGGATCAGAAAATAGGAACGATTCATTTGGAATTGGGTGCCGTCGTGCAAGAGAGTTTATGGGATCCTTGTAAGGCTGCATATTGCTATACTCCAACTACTTTTCTTTGATTTTTTAAGAAAAGCTCATTACTTGTATTGAGTCAACACTGAATACTGACAGCGAAGGATCTAAGACGGAGATGCCTGCGGCCTACATACTTTGGAGAAGTGGCGTTTGCCAATTCCTTGTAATTCAGCAGAGGATTCAGCTAAGAGCATGTCACCTGCCTCTCTCGTTATATTCGGGTGGGGACTGCGGCTGCTCAGCAGCTCTCAGGATTGTAGGAGAGTTTTACGGACGTTTCTACCGTGCCAGCGAAATGAATAGCTGAACGCGGTATTTCCTTTTCACACAAGGCAAATTGTGATTCTGGTTTTCCTCTGGCAAAATGCCCATTGAGTCACCCGGAGTTTAAGTCTGGGCAAGAACAGAGCAAAGACACCATGATGAACCCCTCTGAGCCCATCGTAGAAATCAGACTTGCACAAAAAACATGAAAGACTGAAGTCTGGCTGGGCCTAAACTTTCGAAAACTGACTATTATGGGGGACACTGGACAATTTTACTGCGTAGGCTAAAACATTAGGCAACAAGAACGAGCGGGTACAGCTGTTCATGGTAGCGTCAATGGGAATATGAACTACGTGACAAGACGCTAAAAGACAAATGCAAAGGCCCGTGTCAGAAAGCCCCTGTGAATATAACCTGGTGGCAAACTTCTTAAGTAATCCTGCTCAACAGTCCTGGTCTCTGGAGAAGACCTGGGCTATTCGGAGCAACATATTACTGAACAAAAGGAGATCTTATCATCCAAAACTAATTAAATCCATATTTATGTCCTTTGTTTCCCTTCAGAAGAGACTGAACCCAAGCTCCTAGCTTCCAGGAATCTCATGTGCTTTCTTCCTATAAATCATCTGAGGATCCTTACGTTACAGGATACAAAATGACCCTGGAGACTTGAGGTCTGATGCTACAAGGGAGTCTCCCACTGAGGCCAGTCCTAAGGCTGGAACAATGTATTGCAAAGGAAAATATAAGAGGTGGAGAGATGCTCAGAGTTTCTGGTAATAGGGGTCACACAACAGACTAGTACAATTCAGGCGTGGAAGTCCACGTGGCTTTGAGGCCCTTTGAGTCCATGAGATATCTTTTATTAGACCAACTGAACTTTTGCCCAACTATTCAGGTGGTCTACTAAAAGATATCACACCTACTCAAAGAACCTCGCCTGCCTTTGTCCTTAGACCAACGCGGCTACAACCAAAAACCCACGTGGCTTCGACACACTTTGGTAGCTGGTTATGTGAGAGACTAAAGACAAGACAGGGTTTCCATGCTCAAGAAATGGAGCTTTTATGGAAAACTAAATGGCTCCCCAGTGCTCTTGTCTCACCAAAGCCTACTGGCAAAGCTGAGACTCTGCATTCGGATGAAGAGGAAAGCCAGGATTTAATCACTATTAGGGATTATACGGTGAGTTACAGTACATTTCCTTGCACAAATCCTACAGCAAAATTCTGCTCGATTTTAGCAACGACCGTGAAGTCAGCATTTGGTGTGCCAGCACATTAAACTGCTCTGTGTCCCGTTGACTGTGCTATTGACCATCCACCTACTACTCATTCATTAATCAACAATCAGCCACGATCTTAAGAACAGGCCAAATTCACTGACACACAAAATGCACGGGCAGCCGCAGATGGGATAAAAGGCGCCTGAAATGTTATCAGCAGTAAAATATGCATTCAAAGAAACCACACGCACCACGCCGAGTGTTTCTGTGGAACTGCCAATTACTGCAATGCTTGTAATTAAGAACCAGGAAAGAACCCTACAAAAATTCAAAAACAAAACCTTGCACTATACCACATAACATACCCCAGTACACAAACTCCCACCCACAGTCCTCTATAAATAAACCTATGTAGGAGATCCAGCACTGAAGAAAATAACTAAGTTGGATTCCAAGTATATTTAAAAAAAAAAAGGCAAATAAGTAAAATCAATAATGACAGAGAGAAAAATCTTTTTAAACTTTATGGTGCAGAATTCAATTTCAACCCGTGCTCAGGCTACATTTGGGCCCGTTATTGGTTTGGCGCTATCACTTATAATTAGTTCAGCATTGAAATAGTCCGAAAGACAGCGCCAAGTTGTTTTAAAGGACTCTAGTCCCATATTCAAAACACAATTTACCAAACCGAGGGGCAAGCGCTTTATGATTTAGCAACAGCTTGACAAAAATCCATGATCTATCAGCATGCCGCGTCAAACAGAAGCCTAGCCTCCCGGTCCCTTACTCGTTCGATGAAATTGCAATGGTCAGACACAGTTTGGCTTTTATTGTATGCAACCAGGCCCCTGTCCCATTGGGAGGCTTCACGCCGGCGTTGGTATTAATACTGAACCATGCCATCGGGGGTGGGATCTTGGAAAGTCCTTCCCAGCTACTAACTGCAGAATCGAGACCATTAAAAGATATAAGTGCGTCGTTTCTTAACTGGGCGCTGCACGCCGCGCCAGATTTTATACAATTCACACGCACTTCTGGAGGGCGGGTGCCACCTGCCAGCCATGCTCAGGATGCTTGACCTTCGACTTCCCAGTAAACTGATCCAACGCCCACCTGTCTGACATGAGACCCATGCAAAAGCTTTTTTTATCCATGGGTAAGCCCTGTGGTAACCCCTTTTTGCTTACCCCACAGAAACAGGCCAAGCTTTTGCCCCATATACTTAGGGCTTCCACCTGCTGCTGGGTCACAGAGCCGGGCTATCCACAACTATTTTGAGCTGGGGGGTTTGCTTTCCCAGCTAAAACGAGCTGGCCTGACAAAGGTTGCAGCAAGTCAGAAATCTACCCATTAAATGAGTCATTAAACAAAGCGTTTCCGAACAGATGCAACCATATACGCAGAACGAGCCATGGCTATGGGATTGATTTGGCACCGCAGAAAGTTTCCCTCTGTCTTCAGCGAGCGCCGTGTCGGACCCCGCAAGCAGACGGCTGACCGTACCTACGGAGATGGGGAGAGTAGGTTTGTTCAACGGCAGAAGGGGGCGGCTTGCAATTAAAAGCCACAGTAAGATTGCAAAGAGAGTGCTTTATGGGCTACTGAAGGAGTTGTCCCTCCGTCCCAGCCCCCTGCGATGTGGATGATATTCCTGCGCTGGGCTGTTGGGGGAGTCGCACACAAGTCTGAGCAAGAGCCTATCCGGCCGAGGAGCACTGAAACTACTAGGGGGGGATTGCATGGTCCCTGCTTGGCACCTCCACTGCAAGGATTGTGAAATATTCAGAGTCCACCGACAGAGCGTTGAGCAGGGGAGGGCAGGAGGATTGCTAGGGCAGGAAAGAGAGCTTCCCTCCCCAGAAATAAAATCACCAAGACAAAGAACCACTTTTGCTTCAAGGAAAAGCACAACCATCCTTCCGTGCTGAAGGGGATGCTGCATCCCAGGTGACGGGGCCCTTCCATACAGCTAGTCCTACTGAGCTTTGACATGCTTAGCAAGTCACTCCCTTGCTTCGCAGACTCGGAGGGGCTTTTAATGCAAAGCAGCTCATTATTGCAGCTGATGCATTCGAGCTTTGGTGAGGAGGGCAATTCACACGCACAGAAATTGCGTAATTGGTTAGAAGCCACCTCTGTGCATCTGCCATTTCTTTCATGTCCTTCTCCTCCCCTCCCAGGACAGGTGCGCCCCAAACCCTGGCCCTCGTTCCACCTCCTCACCCACCCCGCTCCCCTCTCTCTTCCTGCCCGGCTGCTTTTTACGTTTCACAAAAATGCTTTGGTGGCATTCCTTCCAAAGCCGTCTGACCTTGAAGTGCGTGCAAGCCGAACTGCAGACAATACTTCGAGCCTGGCGCAGTCATTTGGGCTGAGCATTGTTTCGCCAGCGAGACGCAGAGCTCTTCTCCAAGTTTTACACCGGTAGACAAAAGCCTCAGATAGCTCCTACGACACAATTGCCGATGTTATTCCTCCCTCTAGCTTTAAGAAAGTTAGTCGGGATTGAAAGCTCAATTTCGCTAGGAAGAACGCATCTGCCAGCAACTGCAAGCAGGGAAAACTACAGAAAGCTCAGTGCTGATTTTACAACGTATAAATCTATCCGAGATACAAACGCTGAAGCAAAAAAAAGAAAAGTTTTCTGTTTCCCCATCTCAACTGGCAATACGCCTATAGCACAGAGCTAAATCATTTCTATCAGATGGCGTCTCGTTATTCACCGCTATTATGTCATACTGACGATTTTGTAGAGGATTTTCCCCTCTCTAAATTCAATAGCAGGATTTCGGAAAGATGCTCAAACATCAAGTCCGATTGAAAAACAAAGTACAGCAACACGGCCCAGTGGCTTGAATGCAATTACCACTCCAAAGGAAACACAGGAGGAGGCTGGACAAATACCTCACTGAGCTCGTTTGAGCCCAATTACCTCCTGCCTATGGCTGGGGACCCAACTTGATGAATTTATAGGTCCCTTCTGGTCCTTCTTTCTGATTTCTATGACCACTACATGAAACTCACTCACTTAAGGAAGATGCCAGGTTCTCTCCTTGGAGCTGAAGGTCAAACTTGTCAATGCTGTTGGATTATCAATCTGGTCATTGCTGGATTATCAATGCAGCATGTAATACCAAACTTGTCAGTGCCGGTGGATTATCAATCTGGTCATTACTGGATTATCAATGCAGCATGTAATATAAGAGGAACAAGACAATGCCTAACTGAAAAGCTTAATCCCCCCCCGTCTAACATAAAAACCTACTTTAAAGGGGGCAAAAAATATCTCCGGATTACATATAGGGCCGGGGGGATGGCATCCTTAAAGCAGTTCATTAGTTATTTTTTTTTGATATAGCATCACTCCCTACCCCCCATATTTACTTGCCCAAATCAAAGAAACAGTTACTTGGTTTTCACTCATATCTGCAAGGCCCACTGCTCCTCTCACCCAGGTGCCTGTCAGAAATATGTCCACCAAAGTCACCTTGCCTGCTGAGAAGCAACTTTAAAAGAGAGGAGAGTCCCGGCCATAAAGTTTGCAGGTTTGCTCGACAAGCCTCTCCCTATAACGGACTGCAGAAGCATTTGGAAAGGTCCGAGCCAGCGTCCGAGCTGGCAGGGCTAAGGAAAACAGCGATCTCAGATGCTCACTGGTTTCTTTGGTTAATGCAAACTAAATCAATAATCACCATATTAATAAAAAACGCTTCTAATAGCAATGGCAGGATACAGGCAGCCAACTCCTGGCAGGTACAAAGGAGATGGAAAAGCATTAATTATCTGCACAATGTCAGCGTGACTTAACTGACACGTTTACATGTGCAATAAAGCTACAAGCTCGGTTCCTGAGGATCATCAAGAGACTGACAACACTTTGCTTTCACAAAAGGCTTCCTCCTGCATGTTTTTTGTCACTGAAATTCAATTTTCTAGTTGTCACAACTGCAAGGAACAGGTTGCTTTAAAATACATTAAAAAATTGGAAGGAAAAGAAAAAAAAAAAACCAAGCACGGAGGGTACCGGGGGAAGGGGCAGAGCTGGAGAGACTAAACTGCTTTCCCCCACTCAGAGCCAAAGGGATACGACTCGGACCCGAGCCGCCAGTCCCCGGCACAAAGGGGCAAGCGTCAGCCCAGCCTGGCACAACCAGTTCAAGTGCAACCCAACATAACACACACGCACACTCAGGCAGCCTGAGCGCTCGCCTACAAGCAGGTCAAGCTTCTTACTGGTCCCAAACACCCCACAGCTGTCAAAATAAATA
>NW_017729016.1:3063791-3064891 GCF_001723915.1 Gavialis gangeticus
CCCCCCTGGCAAAAAAAAAAAAGGGGGGGGGGGGGGGGCTTTAAACTTTGCTGTTTTCCACCCTTCTGCCAAACGAGCGAAAGTTGAAGGGACTCGTATTTTCCTGCGTCCTTCCGCAGGTCCCCCCCCTCCCTCCAGGATGCTCTGGAGGATGCACGAGGCTGATGTGCGCTGTCTCTACCTCCTCCACCTTAATTCAGCCTTACGAGGGTTTTCTTGGTGCGATGCACGCCACGGGAAGAACCTGCCCCTGCCACATTCGGGAGGACGCGCACGGCTCAGCGCGGCACGAGAGGCTCCCAACGCCCTTCCCCAGCCCCACCGGTGCTCCCGGCTCCCAGCGCCGGGAACCCGCTTGCCCCACGCCCAACTCGGGACGCAGCTCCAGGCTGGGCAAAGGGACCTGCTCCCGACCTCCGCCCCCCTTGCAGAGCTGCCGCCTGCCCTGCTCCGCTGTGGGCCTGCCCCCAGCCAAGCCTCGCTCTGCCCCCCGGCCCCCGTGACGGGGGCTTCACCTGCCTGGGGAGAAGGCTGGCGGGGCGGCATGCGCTGGGGGAGTGGGGGAAAGGATATGGGTTACAGACCAGCTTGAGGCACCAGCTGCGCGGCCGGGTGGTTTGCTTGAGGCAGAAGAAGACGGCGGGCGCCAGTGCCGGGTAAGGGACCTGTTCCTCCTCCTCCGAGCCCACGTCCCGAGCCGGATCCCGGGTGGGGGAGCCCCCCGAGCCCAGGCTGCCCTGGATGGACTTGCAGGCGCTGAGAGCATCCTCGTCCTGCCCGGGCCGGGGCGCCCGGCTGGGGAGGGAGGCTATGGGCACCCGCACCTCCTCGCTGGCCGGCGGCTGGAAGGGCTCTCTCCTCTCGCCATCAGTCATGGTAGCAGCCGGGACCTGCGGGCCAGCAGCAGGGGGGACAAGGTCACTCGGGGCGGGGGAGGGGGGCAGAACAAAGGGGCGAAGCCGAGCCCGGGCCACCCCCTGCGTGGGGGCAAGAGGAGCCTGCCCCCACCTCCCTGGGGCCGGGGGCTCGGGACGAAGCCCTGCCTTGCAAATCAGCGCCGAGAGCAAGTTTGCCGAGGGATGGGGAGGAGCAGGCGGGGG
>NW_017729016.1:3065560-3067313 GCF_001723915.1 Gavialis gangeticus
CGGGCCCGCACCCCGCCGCCGCCCCGGGGGCGCGCTCGCCTGCGTGAGGACCGCGTGTGCGCGACCGCGTGCGCGCGTGCAAAGATTGTGTGCGGGGGGGTGCAAGCTTCACGTGTATGTGTGCAAGGACTGCGGCTCTGGAGGCAGAAACTCCCCTTTGTCTAGGCAGTGCGCGCGCGCCTGCGTGTGGCGGGGTCAGTCGGTCATGTCGCGCTTTTAAGCGGTGCGTGTGCGCGGAGAGGAGGCTTTTGCACTTCACGGGCCTGGGTGCGCGGCTGCTGGCGGGGAGGCTCGCACGAAGGGCCGGGAGAGGGGTCCTGCTGTGAGCGGGGCTGGACTAGCTCTCCCGACATCCCTTCCTCCTGCCCTCGTCTTGTGTGATGCCACGCGCGTGTGTGGGCTACACGCTTATTTCTGTAATGTATGGGCTGGAGTGTATATACGCGCACACACGGATACATATGCAAGGGGGAGCTGTATAGATGTGTATATATATAGATAAGTACAATCACCCCTCAGTGTGTGTATATGTGTCTATATACACAAAAAGTCTACACACATGCGTGCCTGTTTGTATAAGCATCCCAGTGTTTGCATGCATGTGTATATATATATATCTACACATACATATGTGTAGATACACACGCACACATACATACATGTGTGTGTGTAATTCCCCTTTAAGCATACACACACACACAAATATATATATGGACCTTACAAATGTGTGTGTACATATACACACATATGTGTGTTATACATGTGTGCCTTTATACACACACACCCATATGTATGTATGTGTGTATACACATACACACTGCAGTGCTTATACAAGCTAGTGTGTGTGTGTATTTATGGGCCATACATGCACATGGGGATGCATATACAAACGTGTGTGTGTGCATGCACGCGTAGACTTTATGCTTAAAGGGGAGTTTTTCTTTAGGCATCCCAGTGCATTAACTGTGCAATGAAGCAGGTTAAAAAGAAGAAGCCTTCTCGACTGATTAAAAGCCTGATGTGACTGAATAGATGTGTGGCCCCCGCGGGGAATCCTCTGCAATTCGCATCCATATACATATATATACACATAGACATACACATATACGTGTACATACACATATACAGGACTGCAAAGAATTCCCAGGAGAGGCCTTTCAAACTCCCTTCACTTCGGGGGGTATTCATTCTCCCAGTTTTCCTTTAAAAAAACCCCCCATCCATACACTGTAGTGCAAAGTCTCTGGGCATGTTCATAAATAACGGGACGCTCTTAAATTGCAGTACTTTTAGCCGAGGAGCTAATTTTCTCCAGGTGCTTAGCTTGGAGGGATCAGAATAAACAGATAATAGAAAGTTGTTACAGGCACCGTTCCCTTCCACTCGGCGTTTAGGAAGTTTTATTCTTTTGACTGATTTCAAACGCTGTGAATAATATGCAGATGTAGTGGAAGGGAAGTGTCGGGGGGGTGGCGATCTTAGCCAGATACATTCCCTTCCACTGGAATCTTTCAAAGGACGAGTTCATTATATTCCAGCGCATTCAATTTGCAAATTCAGTTCCCTGTGCTATTCTTCATGGGTAATAACTGGGAATTGATTGAAAAGGGAAGGCAGGCAGCTTTCAAAGCAGAAAGAGCCCAGTCAAATGGGGATGACCAGAAGATGGGTTAACACACTCATCCTTTCAATGGCCCTTTTATTAGATGCTCACAGGTTGTGATTAACAGCATGTGGCGATTTGATTGTTGAA
>NW_017729016.1:3072313-3073049 GCF_001723915.1 Gavialis gangeticus
GCCCAACTCGGGACGCAGCTCCAGGCTGGGCAAAGGGACCTGCTCCCGACCTCCGCCCCCCTTGCAGAGCTGCCGCCTGCCCTGCTCCGCTGTGGGCCTGCCCCCAGCCAAGCCTCGCTCTGCCCCCCGGCCCCCGTGACGGGGGCTTCACCTGCCTGGGGAGAAGGCTGGCGGGGCGGCATGCGCTGGGGGAGTGGGGGAAAGGATATGGGTTACAGACCAGCTTGAGGCACCAGCTGCGCGGCCGGGTGGTTTGCTTGAGGCAGAAGAAGACGGCGGGCGCCAGTGCCGGGTAAGGGACCTGTTCCTCCTCCTCCGAGCCCACGTCCCGAGCCGGATCCCGGGTGGGGGAGCCCCCCGAGCCCAGGCTGCCCTGGATGGACTTGCAGGCGCTGAGAGCATCCTCGTCCTGCCCGGGCCGGGGCGCCCGGCTGGGGAGGGAGGCTATGGGCACCCGCACCTCCTCGCTGGCCGGCGGCTGGAAGGGCTCTCTCCTCTCGCCATCAGTCATGGTAGCAGCCGGGACCTGCGGGCCAGCAGCAGGGGGGACAAGGTCACTCGGGGCGGGGGAGGGGGGCAGAACAAAGGGGCGAAGCCGAGCCCGGGCCACCCCCTGCGTGGGGGCAAGAGGAGCCTGCCCCCACCTCCCTGGGGCCGGGGGCTCGGGACGAAGCCCTGCCTTGCAAATCAGCGCCGAGAGCAAGTTTGCCGAGGGATGGGGAGGAGCAGGCGGGGG
>NW_017729016.1:3073274-3077582 GCF_001723915.1 Gavialis gangeticus
CGGGCCCGCACCCCGCCGCCGCCCCGGGGGCGCGCTCGCCTGCGTGAGGACCGCGTGTGCGCGACCGCGTGCGCGCGTGCAAAGATTGTGTGCGGGGGGGTGCAAGCTTCACGTGTATGTGTGCAAGGACTGCGGCTCTGGAGGCAGAAACTCCCCTTTGTCTAGGCAGTGCGCGCGCGCCTGCGTGTGGCGGGGTCAGTCGGTCATGTCGCGCTTTTAAGCGGTGCGTGTGCGCGGAGAGGAGGCTTTTGCACTTCACGGGCCTGGGTGCGCGGCTGCTGGCGGGGAGGCTCGCACGAAGGGCCGGGAGAGGGGTCCTGCTGTGAGCGGGGCTGGACTAGCTCTCCCGACATCCCTTCCTCCTGCCCTCGTCTTGTGTGATGCCACGCGCGTGTGTGGGCTACACGCTTATTTCTGTAATGTATGGGCTGGAGTGTATATACGCGCACACACGGATACATATGCAAGGGGGAGCTGTATAGATGTGTATATATATAGATAAGTACAATCACCCCTCAGTGTGTGTATATGTGTCTATATACACAAAAAGTCTACACACATGCGTGCCTGTTTGTATAAGCATCCCAGTGTTTGCATGCATGTGTATATATATATATCTACACATACATATGTGTAGATACACACGCACACATACATACATGTGTGTGTGTAATTCCCCTTTAAGCATACACACACACACAAATATATATATGGACCTTACAAATGTGTGTGTACATATACACACATATGTGTGTTATACATGTGTGCCTTTATACACACACACCCATATGTATGTATGTGTGTATACACATACACACTGCAGTGCTTATACAAGCTAGTGTGTGTGTGTATTTATGGGCCATACATGCACATGGGGATGCATATACAAACGTGTGTGTGTGCATGCACGCGTAGACTTTATGCTTAAAGGGGAGTTTTTCTTTAGGCATCCCAGTGCATTAACTGTGCAATGAAGCAGGTTAAAAAGAAGAAGCCTTCTCGACTGATTAAAAGCCTGATGTGACTGAATAGATGTGTGGCCCCCCCGGGGAATCCTCTGCAATTCGCATCCATATACATATATATACACATAGACATACACATATACGTGTACATACACATATACAGGACTGCAAAGAATTCCCAGGAGAGGCCTTTCAAACTCCCTTCACTTCGGGGGGTATTCATTCTCCCAGTTTTCCTTTAAAAAAACCCCCCATCCATACACTGTAGTGCAAAGTCTCTGGGCATGTTCATAAATAACGGGACGCTCTTAAATTGCAGTACTTTTAGCCGAGGAGCTAATTTTCTCCAGGTGCTTAGCTTGGAGGGATCAGAATAAACAGATAATAGAAAGTTGTTACAGGCACCGTTCCCTTCCACTCGGCGTTTAGGAAGTTTTATTCTTTTGACTGATTTCAAACGCTGTGAATAATATGCAGATGTAGTGGAAGGGAAGTGTCGGGGGGGTGGCGATCTTAGCCAGATACATTCCCTTCCACTGGAATCTTTCAAAGGACGAGTTCATTATATTCCAGCGCATTCAATTTGCAAATTCAGTTCCCTGTGCTATTCTTCATGGGTAATAACTGGGAATTGATTGAAAAGGGAAGGCAGGCAGCTTTCAAAGCAGAAAGAGCCCAGTCAAATGGGGATGACCAGAAGATGGGTTAACACACTCATCCTTTCAATGGCCCTTTTATTAGATGCTCACAGGTTGTGATTAACAGCATGTGGCGATTTGATTGTTGAACAAACAATGTCTCTGGCATAAAGGACTCAGCCTGTGAAAGGAACATGAACTCTGCAAGCAAGAGATTGTGCTTGGAGTTTCCAGGCATTTATACAAGCTAATTAGGGCAAATAATAAATTACAGCATCAAATGGGAGATTTGTATTTGATTTGGGTGCTGCTAGCCTCAAGCAAATTATCTTCCTATTGTAAATTATCATGTGCAGGAAAATGACCTTTACCAAAGCAAAAGAGTTTTACTAAATTCTAGAGGAAATATGGAGAAATAAAGAGCAACATAAAGAGGTTGAATTGCATTAGCCCTTCTTGACAGTCTCCCAAAGGAAAACCATTTTCATTTAATGGACTGCTTTCTTTTTTTTAAAAGTTCATCTCATAGGAAAGCACGGTGCCAGCTCCAACAAGTAACAAATCCATCTTCAGAGGTATTCCCCTACCAGCTGTCCACAGAGCAAACAGCTTTCCCTGTCCCTTGCAAGGGAGAGACTACACCCTGTTACAAATCCTTTCCAAATCGTTTCCATAGCCAGACAGAGCACGCTTAGTTTGACATTTGAAAGGTCTGAACCTGTTGCCTAATGGAAAAAAAAGTAAAGCTGGGAGACCTGTTAAAAAACTCGATCTGCCAATAGCATCTGAGAATAATAATTAATTTTTATCCAGACCATTTGGACAACCCTCATTCTAGACCCAACAAGATTTTTCACTGGGCGCGTCTGCACGTGCACATTTACTGTGCAGTAACTGAAATGACTGCACGGTAACCAAAAATTACTGCTCAGTATGGGCACACGTCTACACATGCACGACCATACTGCGCAGTAAACATGGCAACTTATGCCAACTTGAGCATAAATTTGATATCTGTATCATGCAGGTCTCAACTTTACACCTGATTAGTTACTGCACAGTAATGCGCATGTAGACGCCTTACTGTGCAGTAACATTGTGTGCGCGGACTGACTCGGGACTAACTTTAGTCCTAAGTCAGACCACACACAGCGTTAATGTGCTTCAATGCCTGCACGTGTAAACACCGGTTTCTTTCTGCGTATTGTGCAGTAACTTACTGCGCAGCAAATTTAATGTGACATAAATGCACACGTAAATGCGCCCACTGTGACTCAAAATACTTCTCCACCAAAAGAAAGTAACCTTTCAGCAATTACTGACTAACCCTGATGCGTTTTCTTTCCCCCACTAGCCTTCTCTGTCTAATCTACACATGGTTATAAGAAAAAGTAGGCCAAATTCCTCCCTCATTTACTCCGGATATACTCCCTGTGACATCCTGGACTACACTGAGGTTACTCTAGAGTTGCATCAGACTGCAGAATCTGGCCTGCCAGTGGAGGTTAGCAATCAATACTGAATCTAGGCTACACAAGTATAAAATGAATGGGCACTTGGCTTGCAATATCATAGCTGAACTAATGAGATGTGTAATGCTCTTAGCCGGCCTTAATAAATCGGCACACGTCAGCATCACTCGGGTGAATTTCAGGCCGCGTGCAATGCACTGAGAGGCTGGAAGACACATACACTACCACCAGCAGGAAGGCATCCATGCGAAAGTAGTACTATATGAAGAGAAGATGTCAGCCGATTCTGTCCTTGCTGGTGTCTGAGATGCATGAATGTCAAGAAGATAGTGACACCCGGCTCCACCATGTGGAAAATAAGCCATCTCCAGACAACAAAGCAGTCAGCACTTGATACAGTTATCAGCCAAAAAAAGACTTGGGGCTAGCAGTTTTGACCATGGAGCTCTGTTAAGGTCAGTGGTAGTATACAGATTTGTCACCGCTGAAGTTCCAGCCTTTCTCTTCCTATATTAACACCCCGCACGTGGGTTAAGGACATTTAATTTCACCTCTTGCGAGACACTTTAATGACTTGGGTTGAAATAGCTTGCCCGGTGCTGTATTTTTTTCTTTTTAAAGATACAGAGGAACCGTACAACAGGATTGTCGGTTGTCTCTAGTGTTTCATCCTACTCTGAATGTATACAGTGCCTTGCATCCAGAGGTATTGCACCTCCCATTGACCCTGCAGATTTTTTAAGGAACAAGAAGTTATTCCCATTTTGTAGATTGCTAAACTAAGTGACAGAGGGCTGGTGGCTCGGAGGGTTTTAGTTTAAAACAGGACCGATGGAAAAGGAGTTATGCTGCTGTAGCTCAGCCAGGCACGGAGGGATGAAAATGGACTTCTTCAAAGTTATGTGCTGGCATGGATGACGCCTGTGTGTGACTTCTTTTATTGTGGAGAAGCCGCTGCACGTCAGCTTCCACGTGGCTCTTGACAGAACAGGACCTTGATCCAACGGCAAGGAGACCAAGACATCTGGGGATCTTGTTCTGCTGCAGCCTTCATTTGCCTTCGCAGCTGTTGAGATTTTAACTTCTTCTTCCTCCTGCTCTGCTTCTGTAGACCCACACATGGGTGACTGGTGCCTCTCGAGTCTGGGGGGACACCAGAGCGCCGGCTGGGGGGTGGTCTTCCAGCAGCCAATTGCCGACCGGGGCGGGTATCCCCCGGTGGCCAATCACCGA
>NW_017729016.1:3082582-3096422 GCF_001723915.1 Gavialis gangeticus
CACATGGGTGACTGGTGCCTCTCGAGTCTGGGGGGACACCAGAGCGCCGGCTGGGGGGTGGTCTTCCAGCAGCCAATTGCCGACCGGGGCGGGTATCCCCCGGTGGCCAATCACTGAGCCAGCACCGAAACTGGAAGTGCACTTCCAGTTTCACAGTGGCGCTTCCAGGGGGTGCACACGCACCCGCGTGCACCCCTTACGCGTCGCCAATGGACCCATAGCTGGGCAGGCTTATTATAGTGGCGACCTGTACGCGCCACATCACAGCACCGTCAAAGGGTATGCGTGGTTTTTCAGGAGGCAAACCATTGCCATCTGCTGTCCTCACCACTTCCTCCGTCAAAGTTATGTACAAGTTGGGAAGGGAGCCAGGCACCTTGACCTTCATCCCCGCCCATCTTCTACTTTCTAGAGCAATTAAAAAAAAAAGTCTTTTCTTATATCTATCTAATGCGCTGGGTTTGCAATCTAATGCAGATTGTTCTATCAGGTGAATCCCAGATAATAAGCCAACCAGCGTTCAAGTTTAATGTCTTCTTTTGCAATGTACATGATTAACCGATTCTTCTAGCAAGGGGCAGCTGGAAGAAAAAAGTCCAACATAAAAAAAAAAATCCTTAGACAAACATGGCTACAACCAACACCCCATTAAACAAAATCTGCATGTGACGGGGGTTGATACTACAATGTTCCTGAGGCTAAGATGAGACCATTAGGTCATTCCCAGAGTTGGAAACCTTCTGTATATTTGTATGCCTTTGAAGCTGGCTTTATATATATGTATATACAAAGTCTGACAGAAGGTGCTGAATACTTTATGGATTTTTTTTTTACTGGATCTAATTCTAGCTGACTCAAATCTGGGGTTTTTTGATTGCAAAAAAACCTTCAAACAAGGAACAATCTAGCTAATAGCGCTCGCATAAATCATTCTCAAAATAATGAGTATCTGTGGAGTGAATTCATTTAGCTAAATAGATGGAGGACCACTTTAAAGTTATTTAGAAAGATTAACAAAAGAGAAGGGAAACGAAAAACAGATAATAAATTGACGAGAGAAGGGAAAATTATATTAGAAACAATGAATTTGTAATAAATTCAAAACGTTAAGGAGACTTTTCCAAAAAAAGGGAAAAAAGGGAGATTGGCAACATGATAACTTGGCAGCCCTGCTGCTAAAGTGTATTTTTAATTAAACGACACAGGATGCTGGGATGCATTTTAAAATAGATACATAGGTCCCTTGCAGAAATAACGCCTTTACTTTTATGACATTCATGTCTCAAATTCACCAATAGTCTTGTCGTTTCCTCCATACAAGAAAACAGTTATCTGCTCAGGGAGATTTCTTCATTAAGCTCATTGGCTCTGCCTTCATAAACAACTGGGTGATCACTTCCGCAAGCTAAATTACTTGCAACTCGGGGAATAAGAGGAACATTTCTTCTCCTATCATAATCCATGCGAAGCTCCTCCAGATTGGAGGCGTGGGATTAGGATCTTTTATACAGTGCTCTGACCAGGTTTGGCAAATGGTGGAGAGCTAAGAGTATAGCTCCTCTTAAAGCCAGCTGACTTTGTTCCTCTTTGAGGCACTAGCGCAGAAGAGTGAGCAGTAAACTGAAACTCGTATAATGGTGGTTTGCAGGGAGCCCGTCTCACTGCTGTTAAACTCGCCCAGAAGCAACTCCCCGCTCGCCTGGGCCCAATGATTAGCGGGCGAATCTGCTTCTGAAGGACTCCGAGGCCCTGACCTCTAGCCTCTTTGCTGCCTCTCTGAAGGATTTCATCCTAGTTCAGCTTCAAATGTTTGATTGGGAAGGCATCGTTCATTTCCTGGCCCAATTAACTTAGCTGCTCGCTCAAAGGTTCCCTTTGAGCACGGCTCCTTCGGCACAGGCCCAGCATTTGGGTTACGGAGGATGTGTCACGCTAACGTTGTCATTGGCTTGCCTGTCCTCTTTACATGGGGAGTTTAGGGGACCGTGCCACATCCAGGACTCCCGGTGACTTTAGCATGAGTTGTGTCAGGTCTGGGCGCCTGCAAGCCCGGAGGCAGAAGCCAATGAACCAGCTTTTTCCTTCAGAGTCTCTTGCCCCTTTCCTCCCTGCTTTCCACCCCTTCTCTCTCTGTCTGTTCCCTTCCTCCATTTCCCTCCCGCAATCTTTTCTTGCCCTTTCCCCTCCTATTTCAGTATAATTTTCTGTCCCTATGCCCCTCCTTCCCGCTGCTCCTTCAGCTTTCTATTTAAAGTCTTGCAGCCACAAGGAGCCTGCTGCTCCTCTAAACATCCTGCCGAGAAGCTCTGCAAATGTATTGGGTTGTCCCGATGCTCTGTTGGTATCTCGTAGTCATAATAACAGCTCTCTATCTGCAGTCCATTGGTAGCGGTAGACACCCGCTGCCTTTCTTGGCCTAGAGCATTTTCATGAGTAATTTCTTCCACCCCACTAAATTTCAGACTAGTTTCAATGCCCTTATGGAGCAACCTTTAGATTTTCAGACGCCTGATACTGCAGGGACTGGTGGTGGGGCTGGCTTTGAGACTCAATTTGTGGACACGGGACCTGCACAAAAAGTGCCGGCACCTTAATTCCTAGCTAGCCTGTACATGATTGAACATCTGCGATACACAGGCCTCAGTAGTGTAAGAGTGATGTTATAGCCCAGAAAATATGTGAGACGCAAGGATGTTGTAGGCTGATGTCTTTTATTGGACTCGCTGTGTAGTTGGGATAAAGTTAGGCAAGCTTTTGAATGCAGTGTGGTACCTTCAAAAGCTTGTCTAACTTTATCCCAGCTACATAGGTTATCCAATAAAAGATATCAGCCTAAGAAATCCTTGCCTTTTAACAAGACCTCAGGCATAAGAAATTTGGAGAGGGGTTTACATCACTATTCAAGCTTCCTAGCCTATGGATGGATTTAATTTTTCAGTGAGCATGTCTACACGTGCATTTACGCTGACTTAAATTTCCTATGCAGTAAGTTACTACTCAGTAAGCAGAAATAGGCTGGCATCTACACATGCAGGCGTTAAAGCACATTAACACTGTGTGTGGTCTGAGTTGGGACTAAAGTTAGTCTCAAGTTAGTCCACACACACACTGTTACTGCCCAGTAAGGCATCTCCATGTGCCTTACTGCGCAGTAACTAATCAGGTGTAAACTTGAGGCTTGCATGATGCGGATATCAAATTTATGCTCCAGTCGGCATAAGTCGCCATATTTACTACGCAGGATGGGCATGCATGTGTAGACGTGTGCCCATACTGAGCAGTAATTTTGGTTACTGTGCAATAATGCTTGGATGCTTATCTTGCCGGTGTGATCTGACCCCAGCTGGGGGTGCTGGGGTGATCTCACCCCTTGGGTGGGGGGCTGCACCCGATGATCTTGCAAGGCCCCTTCCAGCCCTAATGTCTATGAAATCTATAAATGTGCATGTGTAGATGCACCCAGTCACTGGCATTTTACAGCCACATTCAGAGGCCTTTCTTCAATACCACAATCCACCCATAACAGAGAGGATGTGTTTGCGTTCTTCTTGTTTGAAAGTGTAACATCTGAAATGTGTCAGTATGAGCAAGTGTATTTCAAGCCCACAAGTTTGGGACAGGCCTCGCTTTCCTCCTCCTCCCCTTGCATTTGCTCTTATGATTTATTTACTTCTCATATCATGTTTAGACTTGCTAAATATAAAAACTGTCCAAAATAAATGGTAAAAATATTCAAGCCTTTGGGGGAAAATGTATTTCTCAGCTCCGCGTTCTCATGCTTTATGGTTTTAGCACATACTGTAAATAAATAATTCTGCAATAAATATTTGTTAAAAATAATTTCCGTATGCATTAAACATTCCCCAAAAATACTACACAAAGAGTGTCGGAGATTGAAATCTTCTGTTTCGCCACCTAGCAGGTTGACTGTGGGTAGGGACAAGTTTCCCAGTACTGTTTCCCATCACGGTTCCCAGCCTGCGGAGACCACCCATGTCCTACCCCACCCTTGGCCTGGCTGGTGAGCACATCAGCTGGATGGCTGAGTGTTTTTTTACCTCGTTGTGGGCAGCTGCCCACAGGGATTGTAAGTATTCATATTGTGGGAACACTTATGAATCCCAGTTCTTGACTGCAACCTCATGATGCTGGGCACTGGACAAACACATGCAAGAGTCCCTCCCCCAGCAGCTCACAATCAAAGCCCCATCTGCTTCTTTCTTACTGGGCAAAGAGCTGTCAAAAGGTCACAGCTCTCTCATGCTGCTAATTCATGCTCCATTCACATGAAAAGGGTGCATCTACACAGCCAAACATGGCAATATGTATTCGAGGTGATCAAAGTGCAAAGGGGTTGTGATGTTAAGAAAACGTTGGCCTGTTTAATTTTTGTCGAGACTTTCATATCTTTACTTCCCTCTTCAGGAAGGAAACTAAAAAGCATGGGCTTCAGTCCCAGGGAAGACAATGTTCAAATGCTCTTTTACATATTTAGGTGGTTGCAGGGTTAGGGTCTTAGTTTTTATGTTGGCCTACAACTTCATGGAGACGGAGATACCACAAGTCTGTTCCAGTGCTTTAGTACCCTCTTAGGTAAAACTTTCTCGTGAGGAAGGTGGTGAAGCATAGGAACAGGTGACCCAGAGAGGTGGTGGAGTCTCCATCCTTGGAGGTTTTTAAGGCTTGGCTCAACAAAGCCTTGGTTGGGATGATCTAGTTGGGCATGGTCCTGGTTGGGATGATCTAGCTGGGGATGGTCCTGCTTTGAGAAGGGGGTTGGACTAGATGGGACCTCCTGAGGTCCCTTCCAACCCTCATTGTCTACGATTCATCATATCCCCTTGTAATAGAAGAGCTGGCAAAAACATGGGCTTTTTAGTTCACTTTCAAATTGTCTTTAAAAGTCTTGTTTGAAATGGAAATGAGCCTTCTTGAGTTCCATAGATACCGTTGAAATAAAATCCTTTTGAGTGTCTCATTTTCTAATGAGCAATTTTGGAAACAGGAATTCATTTCCAATAGAAAACTCAAAATGTGCCTTCTCCAAAAAAAAAAAAAAAAAAAGCCAAAAAATCCCTGGTCATTTTGAATCTCCTGAAAGAAACATTTTCAACCATCTCTTTTCAAAACAAAATGGTTGGTGGAAGCAGCATATTTCTGTGAAATGCCTTGGTGGTGTCAAACCTGCATTTCTAGGGAACAGCAAAGTTTCCCATGAAAGATTCCACCCACTTAATCTCTTTGTTCCATCTCCTTTTGGGGGGCAACGCAAACCGTTTAAAGCAGAGAGGTGATGGTGACAGACCTCTGCCTCCCTGTCGTATGTTAAAAGGTTCACACTCAAGGTCAATCCCTTTCACAGGTAAAATGACTATAATTGATTATATCCCGGTTTGCAAATGAATGTTTGGCACAGCAAAGAGGACTTGAAATCACTGAGGCAACCTGCTGACATGGCAAGTTAGCTGCATCTGTTGGAGGGGTTGACCTTTGTGTACTCAGTACTAAGCCGTACGGGACAAGATCTTTTAAATTGCTGTTAACAGCTTAAACCAATTACCCAAGAAGATGATGTTAAAGAGAGCAGACTGGCTGAAGATATTAAATAAAAGAGACAATGTGTTTGTGTGGCATCTACGTGTTTTCATAATTTCTATGCATCTGTAGACAGGCGAGCAGGTAGTTAAATACTGTACATACTAACCTGTCTAGGTAAAGGAGAAAGACAAATACATATATCAAATTAAAAGCAACTTCGGAAAACCCTCCCATAATGCAGCGGCATGCCTGACACTAGTCTGTGGCTGGAATAGGTTCTGACCATGTCTCCACTTCAGACATCAGCCAACACATCTGTGTTGGTCAGAGGCATGAAGAGGTCAGATCCCTGACAGATGTGGTTGTGCTTGCAGGAGCTCATAATAGAGATGCACTTGCATTGACAGAGCTGCATTTTTGACTAGTTGGGGGTGTTTTTCCACAGCTAGTACCAAGCACAGCTTTGCTGGTATAGCTGCATCCACACCAGAATCACTTGGCCTGTATAGAATACTCATATTCCCAAGGTGATAAAGTGCAGGTATCAACTGAGTTACAAAGCACACTGAACTACATGGAAAAGGTCTTGAGAGTTTCAAAGCAGGTAGATGATACATTGTACACAGAGGGTATGTCTACACGTGCATTTACGCCAGCTTAAATTTACTGTGCAGTAAGTGGGAATAGGCCGGCGTCTACATCTGCAGGCATTAAAGCACATTAACACTGCGTGTGGACTGTCTTGGGACTGAAGTTAGTCCCAAGTCAGTCCACACACACAGTGTTACTGCGCAGTAAGGCGTCTACACGTGCATTACTGTGCAGTAACTTATTGGGCGTAAATTTTATACCTGCATGATGCAAGTATCAAATTTACACTCAAGTCCGCATAAGTCTCCCTATTTACTGGGCAGTATGGGCATGCATGTGCACAGTCATGCTTGTACCGTGCAGTAATTTTGGTTATTGCACAGTAAATGTGCACATGTAGATGTTCCCAGATAAACCTATCCAGAGGTATGAATACATACAGTAGATAAGTCAGGACGTGTCTAACACTCACAAGCACTCGGTATCCCACCACTGTTGTCACCGGTGCAATCAACTCTCACCCTGATGCTCTATGTTCACCTAACCTGGATGTCCAGCCCATGGTGACCTGCATGCCACAACAAATTGAAGACTTGCTCCACTGTTGTGTTCTGCAAATGCATAACTCTACATTTTTTGTCTTGGATATCTCTCGTCACTGATTTGGGACTAAAAGGGATTCTGAGAAATGTCCCTCACCTCCTCTTTTTGTAGGAGGTGCTGCTCTGGGATATAGTCTCATGGTTTCCTTGTATCCCCCATCTGCCTGTCCCCATATATTGTTCCTTTCCTTCTATTTTATGTATCCATAGCTCCAAAGCTCCTTGAAGCAAAGATTGTCTTGCAATTCTGTGTTTATATAGCACTGAGCGTAAGGGAACCTTGGTCTGCACCTGCAGGTCCTACATACGACTGCAGTAGAAATACTTCCATATCCCACACAAAATATTCTCATAGTCAGTGCCTTCTTCATAATTTTTTCTTAAGTCACTTGTTCGAGATTAAAGCCCGTATTATGTCTCACTTGCTGGAAAAGACAGATGAGCGTATCTAGTGAACACAGCGGATCACACCACGAGTATCTGTGAATACAGCTGTGATCTGGAGTTTGAGGTTGCCTGGCTTACACTGTTAAATGCGAGAAGAAAAAAATGTGAGCAATGTTTTGTCCTGTAGCAGTAATTTCCTTACGATATTTATAGCAGCAGCAGCATGTTCTTTACCATAACAATCTCAAACAGATTTACATAATTTATTATAAATCATTCCTGGCTTGTTTAATACTCTGCTGATCCTCTTGGGATTTACTGCATCACCATAATGTCAGGCAGTTGTCTTATAATCTTTAATCAAGGGCCAAAACTTCTGCAGGCTGTGGTCCCTTCTCAAGGATAGCCGTTCCACGTGGGTTTTTATAAAGCCATAATCTTGGTGCCCAGTTACCAGATCCTAGCAGAGCTCCCATGTTGTGACCACTTTCTTGTCTCACACCCAAAAACCAAGCCACAAGTCACCACAGCTCAAGTTGAAGAGGCAGATCCTCAACCAAGCAGCTGTAGAGGGTCTCCTCCATTGTGTGGAACTAGCACTGAGATACGGGCAACGGTGTGTCCATCTAAGTCGCACTCCCTCTTTGACAGGCAGTCTCCTCCCTGCAGAAAATAAAGTTCAATGCTGGTGAGGAGATTTTCAAAATGACCTGAAGGAATAAGCATCTCCCCTACAATTCATTGTTGCCTAATTCTTTTATTACTTACATTACAGTTGGGTCTACAGATCTCAACCAAAATCAAGGCCCTTTTGTGCTTAGCGCTGTGCAAATTGGTTCAAATTGTGTCTCTTTCCAAAAACATTGCAAGATGAAGAGTGGAAGGAGGAACCACTAGCATTCCCGCAGGACAGTATAAACATTGGAATAAGCTACCTAGAGACGTTATGAAATCTCCAGCCGTGGACATTTTCAGGAGCAAGCTGGGGTGATTTAGTTAGTGTTGATCCTACCTTGAGCAAAGGGTTGGACTAGATAACTTCCTGAAGTCCCTTTCCTGCCCTGTTTTCCTCTGATCCTAAATATTTCATCTGGAAGAACTTGTTAAGGGAGTCTGTGGCTGAACTGAGATTATCTGAGTCCTTGGCCATCATTACAGGATTGACTTTCCTCTTGAATCATCAGGATGTATTTCAAGGGGAGCCCTATGGTTGAAATTTTACAGCTTCTTGCAGTGCCTGCAGAAAGATAGAGAACAAGTCCATAAGAAAGCATTTTACAGCCAGGAGAGAAGTTTGAAGTGCAGTAGACAACTTTACAGGCTGCACAGCAAGAGCAGGATCCTATCACTTCAGACAACAAATAAAACCCAAACGAAGTATTTCAGCTTTCTGCAGCATCCAAACAAATTTTACTGTTCTTCCATCACCATCTTTTTTATACAGCAATAGTTAAGTGAGTAATCGGCATCGCACTGTTATAGCCAGTCATACGAAATATATAACAATAATAAAAACTGCTCTGACAGAACAGTGCTCAGTCACTAATAAAAAAGCTGAAAGATTAATAGTCCAAACACCAGTCATCTAGGGAATGTCCTTTCTGCCCTAATTTTGACCAGAACAGAGAGTATCAAACGGAGACATAATTAAATACCCAATTTTAATGCTTTGGGATGAAGAGCCCAAGAATTTATACCCAGAACTTGAACAGAAGCTAAACTCCTTTTCAGGGACCACTAGAAACCCATTGGTTATCCAGGAAGACCAAAGGCTCGAGTCCCACATGTGGTCTCTTGGGACTGCCCTGATTTCGGATCATGCTTGAGAGGAAGACATGCATAGCACCATCTCTTTTGCAGCCCATAGATGGCTTGCCGTACAGAAACCATGGGTTGTAGAAGGGGCTCTGAAACTACCCCGTCATGACCCCTGTCCCTCTGGTCATTGCACCGTGCTACGGACTGTGCTGCTATCTCCCCTTTGGCTCAAGGTGCCACAGATATATTAGCCCCTCGCACCTTGATGTTGACTCACCCTAGGACTCTGTGAGCTAAACTGAGCTTTAACCTGCTGCTTGACCATTCTTGGGATGATTTAATACTGGTCTGCACCGTGAGATAAAATGAGGAAGCCAGTAGATGGAAAGAGAAGAACAGCAACTATCCAGCATTTGTCTGATACCGTATGAATAGGAAGGAAAGGATCTTTTAGGGTGATCCGAATGGGAACAGGACTTTTACAAAACATTCATTATTCATTTTTATCCCATGGCTCTCAGATGCCACTCAGAGGGAGCAGAATATGGAAGAGCTGCTTCAGGGAAGTGGTGCAATCCCAAAGCTTGGGTAATTTAGACAAGGGTTGGACAAAGCACTCCAGAGCATCCCTTTGGGGAACGAGTCTACACTGGAATAGTGTATGGACAAGCTGATGTGTTTGGACATCTCCATCATCTATTTCCTGTGAATCACTCTATTAATGACAACTTTCCAGGCAGATGACAGGGCCAATTCACTAAAAAAAATGAGCTGTTTTATAGCCACATGACTCCCACTAAGTTGAATAGAAGCTTTGCAGCTGAATTTACTTGGAAAATACAGGTGCCCTGTAAATCTACTACAGATCAGAGACAGGTGAATGTTAGAAATCTAACTCCAACCTGTCCTCAGCCCCTTACACTACAACTCTCTGTGAAGATGTTCTATTTATAGTCCTAAGAAGGCAGACAAATACATTGAGAAGGCAGACAAATACTTTAGAGAAGGACTAACCTAGCAGGAATAGGCTAAACATGAGAATAGCTGGATGGAAAGAGCTAAATGGATATCAAGAAGACACATAGCATAAGACTTCATTTAGAATATAGCATAGCTATGCAAGAATGTGGTATTGCATGCTAACGGCTGCCATATTCACTCGTATAATAGTCAGGCTACATTTTTTTCTGAAAGTTTTGCCCCTCAAAATTAAGGTGCAGCCATTACACAGGGCCTCAAGCACAACTGGGAAAACACCAATAGTAAAAATAAGCTGTAATCCTGTATGAACTTCACCTGTATTTCTCTGTCTTACAAATGAGCTTAAATGTGGAATGGAACTAATATACTACATGGCATGGGTTTCCAATGTGAGTATGAGCCTTTCTTCAAGGCATCGTGTCATTAAAGGGAAATCCCTTTCAAATCTCTTTCTTTCTTTAGAGATATGGGTGCAGATCATTCATTTTTAAAGATATTTAGGCAACACTTTAGGTCAGTGACCTAGACGAATTGGAGGACTGGGCCGAAAGAAATCTTATGAGGTTCAACAAGGACAAGTGCAAAGTCCTGCATGTAGGACAGAATAACCCCATGCAGCGGTGCAGGCTGGAGACCGACTGGCTGGGCAGCCGCTCTGCAGAAAAGGACCTGGGGGTGACAGTGGATAAGAAGATGGATATGAGCCAGTGGTGTGTCCTTGTTGCTAGGAAGGCTAATGGCATCCTGGGCTGCATCGGTAGGAGCGTTGCCAGTAGGTCAAGAGAGATGATTCTTCCCCTCTATTCAGCATGGGGGAGATCACATCTGGAGTCCTGTGTCCAGTTGTGGGCCCCCCACTACAGAAAGGATGCAGACAAATTGGAGAGAGTCCAGCGAAGGGCAACAAAAATGGTTGTGGGGATGGGGTACATAACTGGTGAGGGGAGGCTGAGGAAACTGGGCTGATTTAGTTTGGAGAAGAGAAGACCGAGGGGAATTGAATAGCAGCCTTCACCTCCCTGCAGGGGGGCTGCAAAGAGGATGGAGCTGGGCTGGTCTCATTGGGGGCAGATGCCAGGACAAGGAGCAATGGGCTCAGGCTGCAGCAAGGTTGGATAATAGGAAAAACTCTCACGAGGATGGTGGTAAAGCACTGGAACAAGTCACCCCAAGAAGTGGTGTACTCTCCATCCTTGGACGTTTTCAGAACCCAGCTAGACAAAGCTTTGGCTGGCATGATGCAGTTGGGGCTGGTCCTGCTTTGAGCATTAGATGTGACCTCCTAAGCTTCCTTCGAACCCGAATTTTCTGTGATTCTATGAACACTCAGGTGCAGGGCTGGCTTGGAGCAGGGGTCTGAGTTAGGTGACCTCATAAGGTCTCTTCCAGCCCTATGGTCCTACATAATCGTGGCTACTATTTCAAGTGAACCCAGGATATAGTGGAATGTGGTTTACAAAGTGGGTCCATTTATCAACAGGAAGAGAGGATAAATATATGTGACATTTAGGCTGCATCTTCTACCAAGTGGAGTGATGACAAAGTGAATTACCTCCCATTAAGGTGTCAGGAAAGAGCCGCAGTGCAAATTGGTGCCATTCCTCTAATAGCTATAGCACTGAGATATTACCAAGCATTACCAAGCAGCAATTTCCATTGCCTTACAGGTCTCAGTTCTTCTTTACTTACTGTTATTATTTCTTGAAGCAATGAAGACTTGCTCAGGGTAAAATTTCCAAGGCACTTCAAATTTTGGAGTCTCAGTATCCTGACTAATGGAACTCCTAGTAATCCAGGACTTAATTAGAGCTGGTGACCAATTTGCAGCTCATTTTTTGCATATTTCCCCCCAAGTTCACAAACTGGCCATTAACAGACTTTATCCAAATGTGTTTGCTCTTTATGTTTGCTCAATAAATGATTATTGCAAATATCTCACAGTCTGTGAGCTGCTTCCAAAGTATTTGCTGCATGGTAATTTCTAGCTTTGGGTAGAGATGGCAATGCTATTACAGAATCACAGAATCACAGAAAATGAGGGTTTTCATGGACCCCAGGAGGTCACATCTAATCCAACCCCCTGCTAAAAGCAGGACCAGCCCCAACTACATCATCCCAGCCAAGCCTTTGTCTAGCCCTGCCTTAAAAAGGATGGAGAGTCCACAACCTCTCTGGGTAACCTGTCCCAGTGCTTCACCACCGTCCTCGTGAGAAAGTTTTTCCTACTATCCAACCTCAACTTCCCTTGCTGCAACTTGAGCCCATTGCTCCTTGTCCTGTCATCTGCCCCCACTGAGAACAGCCCAGCTCCATCCTCTTTGCAACCTCCTTGCAGGGAAGTGAAGGCTGCTATTAAGTCCCCACTCAGCCTCCTCTTCTCTAGACTAAATATGCTTCATTCCCTCAGCCTCTCCTCACAAGTCATGCCCCCAGCCCCCGAAACATTTTTGTCACCCTCCACCTGACTCTCTCCAGTTGTCCACATCCTTTCTGTACTGTCCAAAACTGGATGCAGGACTCCAGATGTGGCCTTACCAGTGCTGGATAGAGGGGAATAATCACTTTTCTTGACCTGCTGGCAATTTCCCTACACATGAAGCCCATTAGCCTTCTTGGCAACAAGGGCACACTGCTGGCTCATATCCAGCTTATTGTCCACTGTCCCCCCAGGTCCTTTTCTGCAGAGCTGCTGCCCAGCCAGTCCCCCCCAGCCTGCCCCGGTGCATGGGGTCATTCTGGCCTACATGCGGGACTTTGCACTTGTCCTTGTTGAACCTCATGAGATTTCTTTTGGCCCAATCCTCCAATTTGTCGAGGTCTCTCTGAATCCTAGTCTTACCCTCCAGCGTGTCTACTGCTCCCCATTCTGAGTTGTGAAGGGGGTCATATGGGGAGGTCATATGGTATGGCTTCTGGTTCCTAATGGCATAAGTAGTTAACAAGAGCTGGTTCAAAATTGTTCATTTTTTACTGGTGTTGACAAAATAGAATTTTTCACAAAATGGGTTATTGAAAAAAAATCTCAAAGACAAATTTAGCTAGAAATAAAAAATATGTCTTGAGTTGGTAGGAGAAAATCATTTCCCACCCATTCATAAAAACTAATCTTTCTATGTTACACTTGCTACTGCTTGAAATGAATTTGGGTTTATCCTAAAAGTCAAGTAGTTCCCATCCTGCTTTCATTTGTATCTTCTTTCTGGACTCTATGTACTTTCCAATAGCTTTTAGTTCCCTTTTTCTCCAAACTAAACATACCTAGTCCCTTCCCTTTTCTCATACAGCCTGCTTTCTGGTCTCTTTATTGCCTTTGCTGCTTCCTTATGGACCCCATCATTGACCAGGAGCTAGTGGGATATGCCTATACAGGCGCTGTGTAGTCACAGCAGTAACTGCTGGATAGATATACTCCTCAACTGTCATCCACTTACCAGCTAAAACACTTGTAGACTTCCAGCTGTCTATATACAACTTCCAGCACCTCTCATCTCAGTCCAGGCCGGCCAGCTGTCTTAATGATGGGGTGGCAACACAACTGAATCAACCATTCTGGTTTCAAAGAGAAGGCTTGTTCCTGATAGCATGTGGCACTTTCACATGAGAGTCAATAGGGGGAAAAATACCTTGGAGGATGAAATACTGAAGATCAGACTTTTTTTCCCCTATTAATTAAGACTTCCTAGTTGGTCTCTACAAGTCAGCGCTTCATGTCCCCTATGGGCTCATACAAAGGATCAGGCCTTTCTTTTCCCACCCCTTGGCCATATTTCATGCCAAGGGGATCTACCAGTGACCTGTCTAACACTGTGAACAGTTCCCGTGAAACCGGACACGCTTATTTAAAACAATCTGTCAAAAAGAGGGATTTCAATTTGCTGCCGTGCAATAGATTTATCATGCAGTCAGGAGCAGAAGGTAATTTGCACACAGAGAAATATGCTTTACAGGTAACAAGTAGACAGCCTCTACAGATTCCCGCCCCT
>NW_017729016.1:3096478-3098724 GCF_001723915.1 Gavialis gangeticus
TCCCCCCCCCCCCCCCCCCCCCCCCCGTTTTCTTGTTAGCCTTAGCGGTGATTGGCAAGATGCTTCTTTGCAAATATTACCTGGGATCTTTCAAGAAAAAGTAATGGACCATACACAAGGAAGGAAGAGGGGGAGAAGGGAAAAGAATTCAGAGATTCTTGCAAAAGAATAGAATAAACGTTAATAATGGGGCCTAATTATTCCATTGAAAGATGCTGTGGAATTGATTGCTGTGCTCGCATGGTGTCTTTTCATTCCCAGAACGTGCTGTACCAAAGGCAGAAAATGAATCCGAGCCTCCAACAAAGAGCCCACCATGCTTTTCAGGCGCATTATCTTCACGGGGAGAGCTGTAAACATTGCTATTTCCTCCTCCTCCCGTCAACGGGATTTTGGAAAGGGATCCAGCCCTGGAGATGAGCGCTTGCTGGCTGGATTGTCGGCTCTGGGGAATGACGCTGTTGGGTCAAAGAAGGGCGACAGCAAAGCTGCCCCAAGGCGGCCGTGCCAATCTACAGCCGAACGCTCTTCTGGGAAACACCTTTCTTTTCATTGGGGTAAAAGTCAGTTGAGTTATGCAGGGTCAGAGTAATCAGACTTCACAGTGCTGCAGTGCCTGGGGATTAATCAGTCAAATGCAGCTCTTAAATCAGGAAGCCCATGAACCAAGGCAGCATTTTCCTCTTCTCCACTACTGCTCCAGCCCTTGCAATCCCTCTGGGCCACAACTAGCAGCTCTCCCCCTCTCTAGGGTCCCTTCTATTGGGGTTCATAGAAGCATAAAGCAGAGACTTCCCCCTGCAATTTATAGCTGGTATGAGACTTAAAGTGTTGTCATAGCACGATCCTTACGCACCCAACATCAAATGTCAAAGTTGCACCATATCCCACAAGTGCCACAGCCTCCATATTCACCCAATGTGGCCCCATGCGACCTTCAGCTAAAGAAAACCTTGAAAGGCAGAAGATTTTGTGATGTGGAAACCATAAAAGAAAACGCAACGGAGCAGCTTTTTGTGATTCCTCAAATTGCTCATCAGAGGCGCTGCCAGCAATGGCAGAAACGTTGGGAGAAGTGCATGGCTGCAGAAGGCATATACTTCAAAGGAGATGAAGCCAAAACCCTGTAACTAAAAATATTGTGTTTCCTACAGCATCAGTCTCGATACTTTTTGAACAGCCCTTGTATGCAGGGCCTCTAAATCAGAAAAAAAGAGGACATTTTCATTCTAATATGACAAAAATATACATACATATAGCTCCACAACTATTATTTACATCGAGTTTATAAATTTGTGCAGAAATAACAATCATTCATCTTACGGGGTGTAGGTTGGCTCCTGTCTTGCATGCAGACCAGCCCAGCCTCCGGCTTCTTTACTATTCACTCCATCCAGGAAGAGCGCACACCAACTGGAGATGCTTCCTCGGCCTGACAAAGGGTTTTTCAACCCAAAAGCTTGCTAAAAATTTATTTTCCAACTATTTAAGATGGTCTAATAAAAGATATCAGATTCACACAAAGAACCTGGTCTGCCAGTCGTTCATCTTAAAAGGTCATGAAAACCCATTTTCGTGGATTTGGTGGATTCTTTTTTATCGTCTGGGGTCTCTTAAGCTGGACATAGCTTAGGGCCTCAGCATGTCATGATCTGGCACTGACCCTGCCTATAAACGTGCCCTTGGCTTCCCAAGAACAGCAGCGCTCTACTGCACCGTGAAGGAATACGAAACCTCAGCCCTTCCACGGATGAATCCCACTTGCTTAGCCTCCATGCCCTCCCCTCGGATGACGTCAAGGCCGAAGCTCAGTAGCAAATTATTTACACAAAACGACCCACTCAGCAGTTGTTAGCCTGGATCTACAAAGAGAGCGCGGCTCCTAATGACATCTCTGGAGCTTTGCATTAGGGACGACAGCAAGAAAACAAACCTGCGGCAACCTGGTTATCTCAGGTAAGTCGGGACCTAGCCGAATGATGCTGGCAGCCTCCGATTTGCTCAGCGTGTTAAGACAACGCTTGCAGTTTATAAAGCCTGACATCTGGAAGTTCAAAGACCTTGGATGCGGCCAGCTTACATTTCCATTTGCTGAGGTTGCTGAGCTGCACAATTTTTTTAATATCTAAAAAAAACACTGAAGAGGAGGCACATTTGGGCTTTTCATTAAGTCTAAAGTGCTAAAAGCATCTGTGTTTTTGCCTGGTCAATTTAAGACCGTTCAAAGGGTTCCCGTTCTCAGAAGG
>NW_017729016.1:3103724-3125623 GCF_001723915.1 Gavialis gangeticus
AAACACTGAAGAGGAGGCACATTTGGGCTTTTCATTAAGTCTAAAGTACTAAAAGCATCTGTGTTTTTGCCTGGTCAATTTAAGACCGTTCAAAGGGTTCCTGTTCTCAGAAGGGGCTTGGGACCTGTATTTTCCATCCCGGGCCAGTGCAAGGTAGGAGCGCCCTACCCCAGCTCCAGGCTATGATTTCATAGATTTCATAGACATTTGGGCTGGAAGGGACCTAGAAGATCATCAAGTCCAGCTCCCCTGCCCCAGGCACAGGAAGTCAGCTAGGGTCAAAGGATCTCGGCAAGATAAGCATCCAAATGTTTCTTGAACAAGTCCAGAGTAGGTGCCCTTGAAGGGAAAGCTTGTCCCATCCCCAGGATGATTGCGTGACCACTGCCAAGAAAAAAATCCCACCCACTTGCTTCCATCCTGCTTGGTCCACTTGCTGATAGTGCTCAGGGACATGCACAACACACGCATGGACCTAAACTCGAAGCTCGGGGTGCGGTTGGAGGTTTTCCTCATACAGACAGGTACATTTTGCCTCTGAAGGACCCTTTGCAAGCCCTCCTAAACCCTTCTAAGGGTTGAGGCCACAGCACTGCAGCTCAGAAGACACCCCAGTGAGACAACGCGGTTATTCCCCTCCGTGTTATATACATTAAACTTGGGGCTATCTCAATCCCCAAATCAGGACAGGATTAGGCGTGGCTTCGAGACACCTTAGACCAGCCATTCTCCAGTGCTCAAAGCTCTGTGAAAAGTGATTCTTGCTCTTTATTATCTGAAACCACCAGCTCCTGGGGAAAATTGAGACCTTAATAGTAGTGGGGAGGGAAGGGGGACAACAAGCAGGAAAAAAGAAGGAGAGAGACAGAAAGGGAAGGGAACAAAACCCCAATGAAAAGTCCTTTTGTGTTTGCAACATTCAGTGACGAGGGCATATCGTGTTTGAACACGGGACCGGAGGCAGACCGTGACATGCATTCAATTCTTCTGCAGCCTTGGACAATTCACTGAAAGCTCCTGTCTTTGCTTCGCATTAGGTAAAAGGAGGAAAATAGCAATAGGCCTGGGTCAATCCCAGGGTCAACACTGGTGCTTGCTCTTTTGGAAATCTATATATTATTAATAGAGTCTGCGCCCTCTGCTGGCTGTTGGGTGTTGCAAGAAAACGGGGAAAACTATTGGGAAGTCCTGCGGGCGTTTTTAGAAAAAGGAGGAATTCAGTGGGACAAAACGATAGCCTTCATATAAAAAAAACTGCCATCAAGTGACCAGAGTTTACAAACAACTCGCGTACTGAGACCTCTCCCCAAACTGCAAACGGTTCACATGATCTCTGGCATCGGTCCCGTATTTGAAATGCTTCTGTTGCCCCTTCTCTTTCTCCGAAGGATTTTTAGTCTCATAGAGGGTAGACAGCTGAGGGGGCGGGGAGGAAGGGTAAGAACAAAAAGGGCAATAATACTGAAAAAAATATGCTTAAATATGCATTCAATCTGCCAAACAGACATAGGCTACAAACTGCACAGGAAAAAGTGGAGTGATCATTATTGTTCTGAATATCCACCACGTGCAAAGTGCTGTATAAATAAAGGAATCAATGCCTGCTTCAATGAATCTGTTGTCCAAACGGTATCCATTGTTTAATTTTTAGGAAGCAGTGGACAGAGAACTCTTGCCACCCAACATTTCTGATGTGACCGCGGTATGTCCCCTGAATAAAGGCAATCTAGGGAAATAGGAAGTTGCTATATGATACAAGACAATAGCTATCCTTCCCTGGCTTGTTCACAGCAGGTTAGATCCTAGACACCCTTTCACTATTAACTTGAAAAGTGGGTCAATATATTTCATGGCACATCATAACCATTCACAGCAGGACATACATTTGAAAGAGCGGAGTGTGAAGTGAGGCTTGATTGTATCAGTGGGCTGACATGTCTTTCCTCATCAATCATCTAGGACACAGATCATCTCATGTCTCCTAGAAGGAAGAAAGACTGGAGGATACAACACAGCTAGAGATAACGCACAACAAATACAAATTTCTAGTTTAGGCAACCCAATGGACCCCCTAACTGAGGACATGATGAAGGGGACCCTATCAAGGTGGCAAACCGACAGTGCACAACACTGTCCTGACATACAGCTTTCAGGCACAGCTGGGGAAGGACTGGACCCTGCTTCCAGCAGCTCTTCTCTTTTGTAAGTGGATGTCCTTCAGATACATTCATGCCCGTGTGTTTTTCATGAACCCTTTTCTTTTCCATCTATCCGAGGACCCTTTGTGTCCAACTGCAATCTGATACAAGTTCTCAGCACTTCCCGCAGGGACATTTCCAAGCAAAGACAGACTCGTTTCACCCATGCCCAAGTTGGGTCCTGAGTCCTGGGCTCTCCTCTACAGAACGGGGCATAATCATTGAAGCTGGCACAAAGTGAGGACATGCAAAACCACCTTCTCATGGGGACAGATGTCTGCACAAGGACGGAGGTCCTAGGTGAATTGTGAGCATTGACTTCAGAACATGCAACAGCCTCATGGGTTCCCGAGTCCAGTCTCTGCTACTGCAGAAAATTACATGGTATCATCTCTTTCATAAGATGAACAGGCTCCATTTTGAAGCCAGTTAAGCTGTTGGCTCCTTGACTCCCTATGGAAGGCAGCTCCAGTCTAAATTTTCTCCTGCCCAGTTTGTACCAGTTTGCTCTTCTGCTCAAGGACAATCATTCTTCTCCCTAATTAGTGGCTAGCTACACCTCCCCAGATGATGTTACAGAACAGGGGTACTCAACCTCTGGCCCACAGAGCCATATCATGTGGCCTGCAGGGCTCCCAATGGATCTGGAAATTTGGCCAAGGGAGAGAAGTGGAACTGCCAAATTTCCAGACTGATGGGAAGCCCCGGGCCCTGCACACTGGATTTGGCACCTGATTCCAGCATTCAGGATCGGGTGGGGCTGGCACTAGGTCCCTGGACCCTGTTTGGGCAGGATGCGGTGGTGCCAGACCCCCAGCATGTGGGACAGGGTGGGGGCGGCGCTGGGCCCCAGGTCTTGATCTGACCTGCAGAATGACTCTGTGCCACTCACCTGGCCTGCAGGGTGTAAAGGTTGAGTCATATTCCTGCTCTGCCTACATTTGGCTTGGGCTAACCAGGCCACAAATCTTCCACTTGATCCTTGTAAGGCAGGGAAACGGAGAACCAAATATCCCTACTTTTCAGGTGTCCTAGCTTGAAATCCTCTTATATGTGGGACACCAACAGTGTGCGCAGCACTTCAGTTGAGGTCTCATCACTGCCACATATAATTGTATTTTTGCATTTGAAATATCAGGCTGTAGTTGCTTGGCGTGGCGTCACGCAGCTAGCCTGCAGCACACCCAGATGTAGAGCCCCATCTCCCACGTCCCTGCCCCATGCCTCATCCATGGGACCAGCCCATTCTTTCTTTTTGCAGGGAGGTATGAAAAGGTTTCAAGACCCAGCATGGGGAACTGGGCTGGAAGAGAGCAGTGAGAAAAGCAAAGGAAACAGGCCCATCTGAAAGCAGCCGCAGAAGCCTAATGATACCATCTAAACGAAGCTGCCTTGTGTTGCCGAGCTGAATCCATTTCCAATCTCCCGGGCTTTTCAACAACTTAAGACAATTTTCTGGTGGCTGGGCTTCCTGACAAACATTCAGCAGCTGCTCATGATTTTATCTGTATCCCCACTGCCAAGCAAAGAAGGTTCATCTTGATTCCTCCCTTAACGTAAAGTTTCCCTCCCAACCTGTTTCAGCAAGGTATTCTTCTTCTTTCAAGGCGGTTGCAGAAGAAGATCAGATAATCCCTTCAGGAGAAAAAAAAAAGGTTTTGTATACAAGATATTTGAGCAGGGAGCCAGAAGGAGGAAGGGATTGTTGAGAAAAGAAAAACCACAGTTAAAAAAAATAATATCGCAAATGATTTTTTTTTGTTAGAAAGAGCATGGACCAGAAACCCATTGCGATGGCCTATGAAAGACTGAAAAGAGAAATATGTAGACCCGATAGAAGCTTTGAAACACAAGGTAGAGTATCCACATTTAGTCTGTGACCCTGACGAGCCATGGGCAGTAAAACATTATCGTTGTTCACTTGGAAAAATAAAAACTGAGGAGAATTAACTCAAGGAGCAGCAACAGGTGAAAAAACCCATTGTCAGTGGAAAGCAGGAGAGGTGCCCAGCCCTGTAAGATGCTATAAACCATTCATTCCTACTGAAAACAATGGGGAAGGAGGGTGCTCATGCCTCCTTAGTTTCTAGTCCCTTCAGGGAGTTTGTCATGCTGTCCCAGCCACCTGCGGATGGTTCGGGATTGAGACTATGGTCAAGGGTAGAATGGTAAGAAAGGTTTATTGACTTAACAAAAACACGATTACGCACAGGTAACAAAACAACAGAAAGACAATAATAATTTCCTTCAGCAGCTTATCGGCAGTCCCCTCTGATGCCTGATGTACAGCAAGTTTCTCTTCTGCAAAGCTCAGTGAAGTCAGGTGCCCCCAATCAGCACTGTCTGAGGGGTACTGGGAAGGACCCTGGTATTCAGTCCTTGGGCTCCTCAATGTCCACAGACCCACTGATCCAGGCCAGCAGCTAATCTTAAATCAGTACTTCTTTCACAGAGCTACATCTTCCTTCTCAATGATTTCTGGATGTGCCAGCCAATTTATAATTTCTGAGCTGTGCTGATAACTTACAGCCATTCAGATTCTTTTTACTTCAACTGTCCTTAGACTGACCAATAGCAGTACAAGCCTTGCATTCTTTTGATAAGGTTAATTTTAACTATGCCACAGGGCTTTACTACTTCAAGGCTTTGGTAAATTTACTAGGCTTCACTTTATACAAGGCCTTACTACATCTTAAACTTGAATTAGGCTCTTAGCAACAACATCTAACTTAATATCTAAACAAATGACAGAAAAACACTTGGTCTAATTTTCATAGAGCCTTCAGCAAGCACCTTTATCACAGAGACATAATTTTCAGCTGTTACACATGCCAAATAAGAGACCAGTCGAACAGAATGGCAGCTATGAGACCATCCTATCTTTACACACACAATCTGTGAGGCTGACTTTTGAACACAGTGTTAATTCTGTGGGCACACGAGATCCAGGAAGATGTAGGAAAGCAAAGCAGTGGTCAGAGAAGAGACACAAATATAATCAGTGAGCTGCAAAGGCTGATTTATGAGGATGAACTCAAAGAGAAGCAGGCAGAGCTTGACTAAGATAACTCATCAGGGGACATGGGCACTGTTTACAACCATCTGAAGGGTGCAAATACCAGGAGGAGAGAGGATTTATCTGGGGTGATTTAGAGGCTGTCACCAAGAGCAGCTGAATTAAGTGAAAGAAAGAAACAATTTTGGCTGAATATCAGGGGCGGGGGAAATTCCTGATGACAAGAGACATAAGACTGCAGACTAATCATGCTGGTTTCTATAGGGAAGTGGTAGAAATCCCATCACTTGATGTTTAAAAAAAAATCCAGGTAGCACCTATAAAAAACACCAATGGATATAAATCTTTTTTGTATTATGGTCATGCTTAGGGACCCCAGCTGAGATCCAGGCCTCCTTATGCTAGGTGTTCACCCAAAGACAGTCCTTACCCTGAAGAGTTATCCATCTAAATAGACAAGATGAAGAATGGGAGGGGTGGTAGAGGCACAGATAGTGGGAACATGAGCTACCGAAGATTACACAACAGCTCAGCTGCGCAGCTTGGAAACCCAGACCCAACTCCCGTCCAGTATCCCCAGAACTTGGTACGTTCACCCAACTAGCGCCTAATCATTCATTTGAGTGTTGATTAGTGGTTTGATCTGGCCCTGTTAATACCCTACAGTACCTGTTGTCCATGGGCACGTGAGTGAAATGTTTTTTGTTCACATGAGCAATGGGAAAACAAGTGATTCTTCCATAATTGCTGTATTTGCATGCAAACAAAGGTATGCTGGCAGGACCAGTGTTTGCTATACATTATTCTTCAGCTTAAATAGTATTGATTGTCAAATCAGGGACCCAAAATCACACCATGTGATGTGATGACCAATTATACAAATGTACTTAACGGTCAAAACAAAACCAGTTCTCCGTCAACCTGCTGAATAACTGGAGGCATAAAATTGGACAAAAGTTTGCAGGTAGTAGGTACCTTGGCAGAAATCACCACCATTGAATGGGAACAAAGGACTGAATTCATCAGTTAATTTATTCAATATGAATAATTCAACCAGCTCTATTAAAAATATCAACTGGGCAAAATGTATTGCAGAAATCAATCCTTCTGAGGCAGGGAGAGGAAGACACATAACCCCAGAGATCTTTCCTTCTTCTAACATCCTTGATTTTGATGAACTGTACCAGTTGAATGTGGGAGTTCAAAGAGAAGCAGAAAGTGTGAGTGTGATATAGAGCAGGAGAAAACCATAACATAAGAAAAAGCAGAATTAGCTGTGGATTGTTTGAAAAAAAAACTCCCTGAATGCTCTCAGATTTATCTTCTTTATGTTGAAACTGATATATGATTTTTTTTCTATGCTATTTTTCTTCAGATTATGGCCAGATCTTTTCCTGATGGTGTTCCAATGTCAGGGCAGTCTTCTTTTGCTAGTATCCAGTATTATTACAGTCCATTATACATTATAGTCCATGAACCAGACTAATGCCTGGTGCAATTGCATCAGCTTCAATGAATTCACACTTTCTGGGGTGAATTCCATGCTTGGTGTCTGGGCTGAATTCTTAGTTCACGTGCTTCAGAGTAAATGAGAAATAGCTCCAGACAAGCCAATGGGTCAGATCCGCAGCAGGTGCATGGTGGCTGATTGATACCAGGCAAAGGCAGGGCCTAATGAAGTTAGTTTAGGTTTATGCAACTGAGAACAGAATCATGCAGCCACTAATGCGATGCCTCATACCACTGCAGTGACCCTACAAAACGAAACACCAGGCCATTGTAGGCAGTTATTTTCAAGCACCAAAGTGCTGGCAGGCAAAAGTGCCTTTTATGTCAATTAATAGCCAGCTCTATCACATCATCTCTTTTGGAGCAAAGCTCTACATTGGTCCAGGGTGATCGAATTGTCAAATTAGCTTTCCTCCAGTTAGGGTTGCAACCTCAAATGAGATGACAAGACCCTTATAGGAGGGTCGTGACTGCTCAGCCAGCTTGTATTTGCTTGGGGTTATCACATGGGGTAAGGGCCGTGAAGTAATTTTTGTCGTTGGAAGGAGGTCTCAGGCTGAGCAAGGTTGGGAACTCCTAATTTAAGGAGTTTATCTTTGGGCCCCAGCCAAGTTTTCTCCCTTTTCTTTTGGCTTGCTTTACCATCCCTTCTGGGCTACCAGGAAAAGCCTGGAAGTGTTGCATTAGCAGCAACAAATACATCTGCTTTCCAGATAAGGGTGCCTATTGGCTGTCTAGATCACAGGAGGGGGAGAAAAAAATGGTTTACAAAGTCAAACTACTTTTGTGACCCCAGAAGGGATTTGCAAAACTGCCAGCTCCACTGTTTCTCTCTCCCACCTCTCATACGCGTGATGCTGCGTGCATGCGCGGGTAGAATATGGGCCTGTTTTTCCTTTTCTACATTCCTTTATTAGCTGGGAAAATGGGGAGAGGAGTAAAAATGACTTCAAGTCCCTTTTGCATTGCTCATATTTTGAGGCTATTCAGGACACTGCCCTCCTGGGGGATATATCAGAGGAGCCCCTGGGTATGTGTCTTGCTTTGACACATCAGGTCATCTTGCTAAATAGATTTGTGCCCTGTACTCTGCTTATTCCTCCACTCCACTCGCTGCCCTAAAATTAGCTGTTTTGTACGCAGAGAGCCCTTTTACACAGAAGGGCTTATCAGAGGATGCATTTCCATCCCTTGAAAGGCCTTTTACATTGTCATGGCGGTCTAAAGGGGTGTTAGTAGACCAGGACAAAATGATTCCTATGTATTAAATACACTGAGGATGCACTACCTCCTAAAAACATCCCATTTTATATTCTTCCGACCTGCTCCATAGCTTCTTTTCATTCCTTTCCCCTCCTTCAGAGGGAAGTGTGGCTCTTCTCTTGTACTAATAGATCACCTTTTAATGGTCAAAGTGTTTTTAACAGGAAACGGGGAAAAAAAAGAACTCCATGTATGTATTTCAGCTGGAATGACAAGTTCACTTCCCATTAAAGGTGTTGAGAGAAGGGCTGCTACATATTCCTGGTCTCTTTGCTCACATAAAGAAAGGAAGCATAGTTCTTTTTCTTTTAGCCAACCTCCTTGTTAAAGTTTACAAGGCCTTCATTTATCTCTTGGATAACCATGCTATACAATTGAGCCCCTTGCAAGAATAGGTATCATTCCCTGAGCTGTAAAAAGAAGGAGCTGCAAAATCAAACTCTCCCAGTTAGATCTTCTGTGAGCATCTTAATAGTCTACCCAGACTGCCAGCAGCAATAGGCATTTCCTCACCAGACGGCAAAAAGGCCACACAACAAGTAGGCCAGGCAAAGCAACTGGGATGAAACAGCAATTTCTGGGCTCCAGGAAAAGAAGAAACAAATACCCAAATGCCGGAACAAAATATATTCTTGCGAGGTTTCCAACTGCAAACTGCAGGTGCAGGAGGTACAGGCAGCAGGCCTAACCAGTATGTTCCTTCCCCCAATGCCCAGCCAAGAAACAAACACGTGCACATACATGCACACGTGTGTGGACAACATTCTGGTGCCTGTGTCCAGGGGTGTACCATTTAACATATCTGTGTGGAGCTGTATTGAAGTCCTGACCCATACAGACAAAATGGACTTCATTAAACCAATTCAACATAAGATAGTCTTATTTTTTATAACACAAAAGACAAATCAATGGCAACTGTGTGCATCTCCTGCCCAAACAGGCATGGAGTTGTAGGCATCTGTCGATCCTTTGGATCATGGTGTACATGTAGGTCTAGTCAGATGCCTGATGGATCTGTTTGTGGCTGACCAGGCCAATGCAAGAGCAACACAGCTTGTTACAAGTTTCACAGATTCATGTGTTGCCTGAGTAGGAGTCCAAGGGCGCCTGTACACACCCTGAGTTTTAATCCTCATAAAATTAAGTAGGTTTTTAAAATTTAAACTTGTTTATTTTGGAGCATTGCATCTGTGTCTACACACTAGGTTTTCAAACAAATTAAGCCTTGGAGCGTCTCATCGGTGTTTACATGCACTAGGTTTTCAAATGAATTAAGCTGGGTCCCTGGCCAGTACCGCAGACAGTGGGATGGTTCAGCACTACCCCCCTGGCCCAGGGCCCCCCACCTACCCCATGTCCTTGCCCTGCCATGCAGCTGTGGAAGCAGGGAGCTGGCAACTAAGAATAAAGAAGAAAAAGCCACACAAGAAAAAAAAAGAGTGGAAGCAATTTGAAAGCGGAAACAATTCGAAGGGGTGAACTACAACAAGTTCACAGCACCATCTGATGGACAAAGAGGCTCATTACACATCTTTGACTGCCTTTGTGTTTGCACGCAACAAATCCATGGATATGGAGCTTTAATTCCCAGGGATCCAAACTAAACTACATCAAAGGAGTTTTAGTTTAATGAACAAGAAAGACTTTGCATGAGCGGGATTTCCCAACGTTGTAAAACAGATGTGCAGTTGCAGCTCATGAAAGGGCAAAAATTGTGGTGTGTACATGAGCCCCACGAGTACAGCATACTACTTTCTTCTCCTTCCTTTTGCTTCCATCCTCTGGCTCAAAACTGCTTCATGTTGAGCTGCACTTACTGCCAGATGTTCCCTCCAGATCAGATGGGATTCTGCACACATCATGGTACCATTATAGAGGGTGACCCTGCTTTCTAGAGCCATCTTGAATCTCACTATACACAATATTCTTGGGGATACAGTCTCTTCCCATTCTCTTGACATGGCCAATCCACTGGATTCTAAGTGTGCCAGTCCTGCATGCTTCAGTACCTCTGTGTTTGGTATTCTGTCTTCCCATTTTATTTTTGGGATCTTACGCAGACATCTCATGTACAAGCTGTTCAATCTCTTGATGTGCCTAGCACACATGGTCCACATTTCTGAACCATAAAGCAGGGATGACAGCACACAAGTCTCGTAGATTCTTATCTTCACCTTAACTGATAGCTTGCTGTTATTCCATGCATGGAGTTGAGAGTGTACAATACTGGCTACAACACAGTTTTCTTAAATACACAATAATGAAGCCCCTGTGCTTTATCCAAAAGTTACTGAAAACAACTGATCAATCCACAGAGCTTTAATAGCATTGCTTGACTCTATGCTCTTAACTAGGACAGCATCTTTAATCAATAGCTTAATTGTCTTTCAGCTTTCAGCTAAACTCACTGATTAATCCCACAAACTAACAGAGGCTGCTCTCAGTAGAGTGACTGAAACCTTCCTGGATTGATCAGCATGGCCTCTGCCAAATTTTGTGTTTGAGTTCGGTGGGAGCAGTAGCACACTTGACCACTTGGATATTGTTAAGACATCCTATGGAAGTAGCCTGGCTCTTGCTCTGCTGTTGGAGTTGTCAGGACAGTTGCCTTTTCCAGTGGGACTTTCAGCTCCTCCGTGCATAATGCTCAGCTTCTCTGGGGAAGATGTTCCCTGCTGGTATGGCTGCATCCTCTGTCACCAGGTTTCCCTCTTTGCTTTTTGAGCTCCTCCTTCCCACCAGGATAGAAGAGCCTGGTGTGTTTTAAATCTATGCTAGTCCTTTACTGAAGAGCATTCAAGGTTTTGTATCAACGCTACCCATCAGAAGCTAGGGATGAGCAAATGGCAGCATTCATTTTATGGCTAGTCAACCCCAGGAGGGCCTCCCCCGCAGCGTCTCTCCTTGTCACTGGCACAGCTGTTTCCTCTGATAGACACACAATGAATTCTTCCCAGATCAAATGACCTTCTTCAGATTCACCATCAATCCCACAAATAAGATGCTCATAAACAGCAACTTCTGCCATGCCAGAGCCATTTGTTAGAAGACAGGAAAGCTCTTGTGCCCCTCAGCAAAGATATATATATTTATTTAAAAGGTGACCTGCAAAGGGGGAAAAAGAAATAGTAAAACTGGTGTTGGGTCCTTCTATGTTGCTTAAAAGATGTGAAAAGGAGACCTGGAAGAATTGTCTTTTTGTATTGTTGTTTTTCCTGCTGGAAGTCAACTGAATGATCGTAGACTCAGCTGTGGGTTTGCTTCTTGCTTAACCTGGAAGTTTGCAGATCTCTAGAGAAATAGTAGGTTTCTGACCTCACAGACATTCAGGAATTGTCACCTGGGTTGGGGAGCTGTAGATGCTTGGTGAAATTACATGGGAAATGGTGACATGGCAGACTGTTGTGAGAGAGTCCAGAGAAGAGCCACCCGTATGATCAGAGACTTGCAAGGCAAGCCATGCAAGGAAAGGCTGAGGGATCTGGGACTCTTCAGCCTAAAAAGGGGAAGGCAGAGAGAGGACTTGGCAGCAGCTTACCGCTATATCAGGGGGATACATCAAGGACTCGGCAAACAACTGTTCACCAAGGCACCCTTGGGGAAAACCAGGAGTAATGGCCAGAAACTCTTGGAAGACTGTTTCAGGCTTAACACTAAGAAAAACTTCTTTGCAGCTAGGGTGCCCAGACTGTGGAATAACTGCCATCCAGACGTGGTGCAATCGCCTACCTGAGAAATCTTAAAGAGGAGACTGGACGGTCACCTCGCTGGGGTCCTCTGACCCCAGTTATCTTCCCTGCGTGGTCCAGAGGGCTGGACCTGATGATCTTGTGAGGTCCCTTCCAGCCCCTGACTATCTATGAATCTATGAGAGAATGCCTGTACAGTAAGAGGGAAGTGATGACTTTAAAGATGGTTAAACCACCTTTGTAGTTTCACAGTTCTTCCTAATATCTAACCTAAATCTTCTCTGCTGCCATTTTGGCCCAATACTGTGTGAGGACAGAGACTGATCGGTGGCGAGCCCATTTATAGCAACCCTTTTTGTATTTGGAACCAGTTATCAAATCTCTTTTCAGCCTTTTCTTCTTCAGAAAACCCAGTTCTTAGCATCCTTTACGTCAAGCTTTCTAGACGCCTGACAATTTTTGTTGCTCTTCTCCGGACTCTCTCAATTTATTCACATCTTTCTTAAAGGGTAGTGTCCCAAATAGGACACAATAGCCCCGGTGAGCTTTCCCTTGTGGCGAATAGAATGGAAGAATCTTTGTCCCTTATGACTTGTGAAAAGCCTGTTAATAAAGCCCTGGATGCTATTAACTCTGTCTGTTACTGTATTACATCATGGACTCAGGTTGTGATCTACTATACTCCCCATATCCTTTCCTATAGCATGGCACCCTAGCTAGTCATTCCCATTTTCTTTGTTTGTCTGGAAAAGCGGTACTTGTTTGCATTTGTCCTCAATGAATTTCATCCAGTGTATTTGATGCCATTTTTCCAATTCATCAAGGTCATTTTGAAACATAATCCCATCCTGTAAAGTGTCTGCAACCCCATCCGGCTTGGTTTCACCTGCATATTTAATAGGTGTCCACTTAATTCCTTCATCCAAGTCATTAAAGAACAGTGCAAGATCCAAGACAATTTAGCCTTTTGAAACTGGAGTGGATATGAAATTTCAGCCCTTTTATTCTGGGCATTGACTCAGTCAGAAGAGGTTGTTGCCTCTTAAGCAGGCCTGCTGGAAGGTCTGGAACTGCCCAGGGAGTTACGGCACCGCTCGTGTGGGCAAGGACGGCAGAATCAGATCCTTTGCCATCCCCAGGGGGGCTAGGAAAGGCCAGCGTACGTCTGGATCCATCCCGTGCTCCCGAATCAGGAGCCTTATGCTTACTGCAGAATTTGCTTAGCTGCAATCACGACACCACATGAAACAAACCCAGAGCCAGGAATGGAGGGAGCGGACCTTGAGAAATCTGCTTGCATGTCAGCTGTAATAGCCAGTTGTTGTTTTGTTTTGCTTCTTTCAAAGCCTGGGTTGCAATTTGGGGTAATTTGGAGTGTTCTCCCTTTGAAGTCCTCCTCCTTCCAGCCTCCGCCCCCAGCTGCAAAGAGGAACCAGATAACTAAGAAACAAAACTTTCCCGTGATATCTGCCTGGCATGCACAAATGCTCCATGCCTGTTCTCAGGAATTAAGGGGGGGTAGATCTCGTTAGAGCCCATTTGCGTTTTATCAGGGTAAAATCTCACCCTGGGATTTACTGACTCTAGCAAGCACTCATTCCAGGGGTGGTCACGATGTCCCCTGGTGCCGCTCAGCCCTTGCCAAGTTGTAATTCTTCTTGGGCAACCTCCCCTTCACTCACCTGCCATGCCTGGATGTTATTATCTTTGAAGAAAAGAGAAGCTGCCCCAGGGCTTCCCAAGACCGATCTCACTCTCATGACCATTGCTGTGCATGGTCATTGCCTTGAGGGCCAATTAAATGGGGTCCATACTCTCCAATATGCACCCCATGCCTTGTTCCTGGGCCAGTGAGACCTTTGGGGTCCCAGGCCTTGTTGACACTCTGTCTGGGCTCAGGCCCTCGGGCCCCAGGCTCTTCCCTTTGCCCTGTTCCCCCAGTATCGAAGGGCTAGCATTTCGGTTTCTACCATTCCTTTGGTGGGGATGGGTGGGGAAGAAGAAGAAATTTAGAGCACTTCTCCAAGTGGGTACATGAAGCACTAGGTTAGTGTCCCTCCCTTTGGACCAACACTAAGCCTGGAAGTATTATTTAGATCATATTAGGCCAGTGCCTACTTCGCATTTACAATAAAGAATTTCTATCTCCTTAATAACTTCCAAACCCTGCTTTCCACGGGAGGGGTCTCTTTTCCATAATTAATTGTCCAGTCTGCTTTTGTAATCAATGGGCATGTCTACACGCCCCTTAATGTGCCATAGTTATAGCGCATTAAGTTTAGTACCTGTAATCAGTGCTACTGAGCATTAGTGCAGACGAGCACTTTTTGTGTGATGCTTAATGCCGACTGGACTAATCTACTGCACATTAGCACGGTTTTTGCCAGCCACACTAATGCACAGTAAAAGTAGTCCAATGGGCATTAAGCATCTCGTGTAGATGTGCCCAGTAACAACTATAGTCACAATAATGCTATAGCAATTGTTTCCCATAAGTCAAAGTGTCCAAACTGAATTTTGTCTGGGATTTCTATTTTGTAGCAATTTTTGAAGAATCAGAATTTTCTAACCTGAATTCTGGGTTCTGATGAGCCTGAATCAGGACGTAGCTTTTAAAATCCTGTTCACAGTCTGTTAGTGATTCTGCATCTCATGATTTTAAAGACATGTTCACTTCACCTCGACCTCTTCCCCTGTAGCTTTCAGTGTTGCCAACTCACAGTTTGATCAGAAGTCTCCCAATATTTGATGTTTTTCCTAAAAAAACCAACTCCTGAGGTTGCATCCCAGCCTTCAAATACAAAGGATAAACTTTCCAGGTCTCACAGTTGTAGAAAAAAGGCTTGACAACATGATCTCAAAGCAGCCTATGAACCACAGTATATCAATTCTGCAGACTCAGTTTTACATTAAATTATAATTATTGATTTGTCAATGTCTCCGTGTTTGAGGTGGACATGACTAAGGCATTGGAAAGGTGGATGCAAGAGAAACCTTGTAGAGCATAGGTATGGAAAGTAAAACTTAAGTAGTTTAGTTTTGTCTTTCGCAAGTTAAGTAAAATACAAAATTAAACCATAAACGGTGAAAACTGCAATGGGATGGTAAAGTTGCAATGCACACCATTAGTAACTCCTGGCACATTTCTACCAATACCCTTTGAATGTCTCCATAAGAGCTGAGGAGTTGACTTTTTTCCCCAGGGGCTACAGCTTGTATTAAAACCAGAAAAGATTCAGATCCTCCACATTTTGTTAGCTATCACTCTCTGGCTGTCATTTTCATATGCATATCTGAAGCCTTTAAGCATATAAGGTTTTAGGCTCATCAGTATGCTGCCAGTTAACCCAAATACACACTTTGCCTTTCTAAACAAAGCAATTCTTTAGATATTGATTTGATTTTTTTTTTTAAAGTAAAATTTATTTTCCAAAGGCTCACCTTTGCTGGAAACAATTGACATTGCTTGCCACAGCCTGTCATACGCTGATGGGAAGAGTGACAGCTGATGGATGGAAGGCCGTATATCTGACACAGGCAGAGAGCTTGCTGGAAACCCTAGAATGGATGGATTGAGCAGTGGAGAAGGAGGCTGGACTGATAGCTCTGGAGATAGAAACTTTACCCCCAAAACATGGATGGGATGAGCAACAGCAATAAAGCAGAACCCAGGTCATTTGTATCCAACTTTATTCCCAGCAGTTTGCCAACTTGAAGAACCCTTCAACTGCTTCCCAAGGCTTTCACTTCAAAGGGCATTGCTTCTCTGATCAGCTGGAGATCATTAGGGGTCCTGCATAGCAGTTTGCTGTGGCTAAATATCCCACCGGCTAGTTTGCAAACCCTCATTTTACGGGAGTGGGGGTAAGAAACCCAACCCTGTCAAGTATTGGGGTTCTACCGTACCTTCTTCTCTCACAGCCGTCCACCGGTGAGTCCAGTACAACTGGCAGGGACCACCCCTAAGGATCAGCATGTGGTTTAATGTCAGCACATGCCGGGTGTGAGTTTGTAATATGGAGGCCTGGCAACTGGTAATTTAGATGCTCTTTAACAGCCCTTGGCTGACTCTCCCTCTCTCACTGGGTGTTGGAAGGAAAATGAATGAGAGATGGTGCAAATTATCACCAGGTGAGGGGGTTCGCTAAAGGCTGCACAGGTGAAACAACCAGAACGATAGAGATAAAATGACGGAAGAGGCAGCCAGAAGGGACATGGAAGGGGCCTTGGAGGCTACATCAGCTCTACCATGGTGATGTGGATTGAAGAAGGCTCCTTCCCTTCTCCCACAGGGGTTTTGCATCTGATTCAGCCTCAGCTGCAAGAAACCTGGTTTCTCAAGCACACGTGATCTGTTACTTAGTGAATAAACCTTCCTACTTTTATAGCACCTGTCATCTGTGGATGTCAGAGTGTTTAACAAACACCGATGCCTCATACCAACAGTTCTGGAAGGAACATATTGTTGGATCTGCCATGATGCACTTTCAAGCACTGAGGCCTAGCCTAGGTCACACGCTGAGCTGTACCACGGTCAGGAAAAGAACCAAGTAGACCTGGCTCCCTGCTCCCAAATCCAGAGCATCGCTTTTAAGGATGGATAAGATAGCTCCCTTTTTTTTTCTTTAAGCAACCCTCTTTGCCATCAGACTTGCCTGTAGTCTGCACGTTTGCCCATGACAGTGAAGGACGGGGGTGGTTTTGATCTTGTTGTGCGTAGCTGATGGAGCAGTGTTTATTCAAGGCCGAGAGCAATCATGCAGGCTGCCATTAGCATGGCTACATGGAGATTCTCTGTCCCGAGGGAGTCTAGACTAGAAGAGCAAACTGACATATGTAAATCCATTTCATTGTAAATTGGCTCCACTATTTGAATAGGTTTAATATTTAACTGAGTAAAACATTGAAACAAGCCCAGTTATCAAATCAGTTCACATGTTCAGGCGCAGAGGCTATGGTGTAGCTTTGATTCAGGTTGTTCAGCCATGGGTTGTTAGCAGCAAGTGCACCGATAGTTTACTTGGGAAAGGAAAGGAGAGGTAATGGCAGCAACACTGCTCACACGTGTGCTTCTGAGGGCTTTAAAATTCACTTAAAAAATTCTGCTGTCTATTCCCAGGGCAAACCTTCCAGATGACTCGCCGTCACTGAACCAGCAGCCCAGTACCTTGCTATCAAATGGTCCCTGTGGTTTGTTTTATCCCTAAGTTAAAGTGCAGAAATTAATTGACTAATTTGGAGGAAGTAACGTCATGTGGACTTTTTCCAAATGCTTATGTACATTTAGGCATGCTGCCCAATGGAGCAGCCATCAGAGGGCACGGGCCAAGGCAGGCTGGCTGAGCACAGCTAATTTGAGGCAGAAGGGTGCTTCACACCTAGGCCCTGTAAGAAAAAAGATCAAATGATGTGGTAAGTGAATCCCAACACAAAAAGAAGTGGTGGCTTCTAAAACCCAGCTTCCATGGAAAAGGAGAAGACAAACACTCAGGCTGAGGTGTGCACCAAGAGCTCTTTGGTTTCCCAGATAATGATGTAAGTTGGGTCTCTGCAAAACACACTTGACTTTACCTGGTCTCAGGGTTTTTGTTTGGATGAGACTAACAGGTGTCTAGGTTGTTTTATACAGTTTTATAAAGATTCCCACCACCAGCTAACTCCTAAATATTTTAAGACTGTTGGTTGCTATCATTATCCATGATGTGACCATTGCATATAGAGCGTGACCTTCATCTTGTACGGCATCATCCATGCTGGATTAAAACATCCTGATTGTACGGAAAGGGAGAAGCTAATGTAGATATAGTCCTGCTCCAAGGAAGGGTGTGAAACAGAGGCCACCACAGCTGTTGTTCAATGCAGGGGAATGGTTTGGTTTTATACTGGGAAGGCCTCTGACTATGCAGAAGGGTGGGCCTATCAGCCAGCATCACTCCCAACCTCTGATGGCCAAGGCAGTGCCAATATGAAGGTGTGTTGGGATGCTGAAGTAAGTATGTGAGTCAAATCTTTGCATTTTACTGAAATTAAAGAGTCTGGATCTTCTGCAAAGGAATCAGTGGCAGCAATGTAGTTCTTTCCAGAGAGCAAAGGGACAGCCAAGGAAGAAGTAGTAGTGTGTAGGGGAGGAAAAAATGTCCTCATGTAATCCCCACTGAACATCACTATTCCAGCCCACCAAATGAATTTGGGGACGATGGATTCTCTAGGGTGGGATCCCTTCTGCACACAGCAGCTGTACCATTTCATCTCCCTCTGATGAGTGGGATTCCCTCCTCTCCTCTGAATCAGCAGTTTTGCAAGCAGCAATGAAGGAAGTGCTGGAAATCACTGCTTCTTCAAAAACGGGAGGACAGGCAGCAAGGCATCAATAATGAATGCCCCAGCAGACGGCAAGCAAGCTGTGCTGAGAACCAGCGCGCTGCTGGCTCTTTGCTTCGTATGAGTTGAACTGATTGAACGATGACGGAGCCTGCCCAGCTTCAAACCCCAGTCTGTTCACACGGGGGTGTGGAATATTTCTATGAGTGATGGTCAGTTTAGAAACGCTAATATCTTGCAATCTCGCAGTCAAGAAGAATATCTTGCAATTCTTCTTAGCAAGAATTTTTCCAGCTGTTTGAGTTGGTCTAATAAAAGAGATCAGACTTACCCGAAGAACCTTGTCTGCCTGTGTCCTTAGACCAACATGGCTGCAACCAACACCCCTGTAATATCTTGCAATGGGATACATACATCTCTTATTTCTGGCTAAAAGAAGAATTTAGTGGGGAGGGAATTGGGTGCTGTAGATAGAAACATGCAGCAACCAAACCAGGTCCAGACACTTTGCCCAGGACAGCAAAATAGTCACAAATGCCAACTTCTTGAGGAGCATTTCTTATCACAAGGTACTCCAAATAATGAGCTCAGAGGTTTGCTTTTTCACTGTGAACTCTAAAACCAGGGTGCTTGTTGTTTAATTGGGCATGAGTTTATTGATGTCTAAACCTTTTTAAAATGGGAACGTACACAATTAGGAGACCTGGAAAATGTTCAGAGATATCTGGCAGCTCTCCAAAAACCTTTTAAATCTAAAGAGGAGATCAGAAATCTTAATGAATCCTTTGGCTGGTTCTACAGATCGTAATCCACTCCAAACTCAGGCCTGTAACATGGTGGCAGTGGAGATACGGGTCCAAATTCACAGTGAAGTTGTCTGGTTTGTCTTGGCTGAGGTGGTGGGAACTGGTTTCCCAGGCAGAATCTGGTTTTACATTTCCAGTTGGGGGTTTGGATCATGCTTGCTGTCTCAAATATGCCCTATCACTTGCCCTTCCCATCATGTAGTCCACTCCCCATATACAGGTGTCGCTGGGAGTCTGGCCAGCTCGGGAGAGGAGAGTCTGTTCTCCCTATTTTTGAACCCCAGTGCAATTCAGGTCTCTAATGACAGAGTTGTTGGTGTATAAGGGCTTTTTGCGACTTGCATGAACAGAGGGGGTGATTTCCATGTAGTTGTTAGTGAACAGTTGCTCACATCACCCCAACCTTCAGTATGATTGGCTTGTTAGCGCTGATTGTAGGGTACAGAGGCTACTTGACCCACCCTTTCCCCCGCAGCAACAATAAAGGTTAGGAGGAAAAGGAATCGTCTACCTTGCTCTTAGGAGAATTCAGACCCCTGTTCTGTAGCATAAACAGGCAATTGCAGGCTGATTGAAGATTATTGGTACCCTGGGTCTCGACACAGCTTGTTTTTAGAAGTGCCATTGGGCAGCAAATGAGTATTTTGTTGCAAATCAATAAAATGGTCTGAAATCAGAGGATGATTGTGGAAAATACACAGGGCCATTTGTAACAGCAGCAATAAGGTTAGGGCCAAGCAGGGTCCAGAGAGAGAAGCACATCTATTTCTCCTTCCAAGTCCTACCCACAGCACTTCAAAGCAAGTCTATTGTCTAGACTGCTGACTTCTGAGCCGATTTCCTTCATCTTGCAGTACCTATTTGCTGCAGATCTTAGCTAGGGTAGGATACTACAGAGCTATACACAGCCTCAAGCAACGGCATTTGTGCAGAACACAATAGCAAGAAATGGCTATCTCATCTTTTATCCCACTCATTAGGTATGCATACAAAAGACCCTGAACTTTAGTATGCGAGACTGAGAGGTTATTAGATGTCTTTAATTAGTTGTGGGATTCTCTCTAAAGGTTTAGTGACTCCATCAGTTTAGGATTAAAACGTTTCCTGTAAAATTAGGCTTCTCTGCAGTTCCCAGTTGTACCACTTAAGCTGAAGCCTTTCTCTGAAACATCTCAAGAGTTAGCATTTCAGTGCTGTTGGAAGAGCCGGACCAAAAAAAAAAATTGGCAGATAGTAATTCTCACAAAAAAGTAGTTTTGGAACAACTGAAACCATTGGCAAAGTGGCTTAATAAGTTTAGCTGGAAAAAAGCTATTTTGAGACTAGTCATAGACTAGTAGTTTGAACTCATACTAGGGATTCACAGATTTTAGAGAGGTTAGGGCTGGAAGGGACCTCGTGAGATCATTGGGTCCAGCCCCCTGCCCAAAGGGCAGGAAGTCACCTGGGGTTAGATGACTTAGGCATTGAGTGGATTTGACCCGGAGGGCCTTCTGATTCCAGGCATGGATCTGAACCAATGTCTAACTGTTGGGCTGTGGGGGATTATGGGAAGGCTCTCCCCAAATGCCTTCTCTGGACTACTTAAACATTCACTGAGAGCAAGAGAAAAATTACTTTCTAGCCTGTTGTTAGGATGTTCATTTGAGAAATGGGACACTTGGAGTCCTGCCCCTGGCTCCCGCAAGCATTTGTTTTTGAGCAAGTGGAACAGTGTAAACAGGAGCAATTGAGGACACCCCACCCCGGAACAGCCTACAGGGCTAGTGGTTAGGGCACTCCCAGGATGCGGATTCAAACATCCTCTCCTGCCCTCTAGGAGAGCGCCCTAACCATGAATCTTGGAGGAAAGAGAGGCGGAGAACCCACCCTTCTCTTCTCCCACATCCTTTGCTTACTGACAAATGCCTGAGACAATGCATCAATCAAAACAGTTGGGGTTTGTGTGCCCGTGTGTTTACATGTTGATGAGCAAAATCCAAAATAAGAACCTCTTGGGTCTGCAAAACAGAGCTGGAACCAGCTGTTGTGCAAGCTCCTTAAACCCAGACTAGTGTTATGGGTTGGATGAAGCCTTGTTGAGGCAAGGAGGGAGGATCACCCCCTTCTTGGAAGCAGTATTGTCAGCTGCGACCGCTTCAAAGCCATGAGTCAGACCCCCAAAATCATGGGATTTTAAAGAGATTGTTTTCAGCTCCCAATTTTTTGATCCTCCCACTGTGTGGGTCACAGTGCGTGTTGTCAATGCTTGCAAGCTTGAGGCAGGAAATTCTGGCTCCCACCGCAGAAGCTCACATCCATCTATGTTGTCTGCCTGTCTTGTCTTCCCACCCAGCTTTACTGTCACTCCAGGGGTCTTTATCTCTCCTGCAACCAGGCCTGCAAGTGTGGCGGGGGGAAACTATCTGTAGCAGATTCCTCTTCTCATTCTCCTAGCTCAAGGTTTGCAGGGGTAGAGAGAGGATAGCTTGGAGGAAAGATAAGGAGGTACCTTTATGATACAAGGAATTAGGGCCCCCAGTCAACCCATGGCATGTGGGTGGAGTTGGTTGAGGGTATTATTTTAACCAATGCTCCAGTGTGAGTTTTGCAGCAGAGACTTCCTGCTTTCAAATTTTTTTTTAGTAGAGAAAAAATTGCAACAGAAACTCCATTTTTCAGGCAGTTTTAATGTCCAGGGCAACTTCTCTATGCAGAGAGACAACCATCACCTCTGGCCTCAAACCTTGGGGTCCAGTCTCAGTCTGGATGAGCTTCTCTAAAGCACTGAAGAACAAGACCACTGGAACAGAAATCACTTAAGTGTAAGTAATGCTTAGATCTGGTGCTAGCTCCTGTATGGGCAAAGTTCATTTTGAGCCAGTTGCATGCTAGTCCAGGCAGAGAAAGGAAGTCAAAAGCTGCTAAATCCATGCCAGCAACTTCTGTGTTGGCCAAGATGGAGAGAGAGAGAGAGAGAGAGAGAGAGCTTGGAGCCTGCCAAAATTAATACATTCACTTAATCTACAGTGCAAAATTCAGTTGTCATTCTGTGCAAAGCCTAAAAATCAGATGAGGGGGAAGGAAGAGAGAAAAAAACAGAGTCTATTACACACAC
>NW_017729016.1:3130623-3132744 GCF_001723915.1 Gavialis gangeticus
GTATTTGTATTAATCTACAGTGCAAAATTCAGTTGTCATTCTGTGCAAAGCCTAAAAATCAGATGAGGGGGAAGGAAGAGAGAAAAAAACAGAGTCTATTACACACACAAAGGAGGCACATTTCATTTCTTTTGTGTTTTCCTCAACTATTTCCTGTGACTAATTCATCTCTCTCTTGTCTCATGAGCTTAAAGGCTTTTTGAGGAGAACCTGCCTGCCAGGTTGGTTTTCTTAAGCTCTCAGTCTTGGCTAGAAGCCTCTTTCAGCTTGTGAAAGAGATAGCTACTTATCCTTTGTTCCTGCTGTAGGAAAAGCCTAAGCTATCAAATCATTCCAGAATTCTCTTTGTAATCTAAAAGGCTGCAACACTGAGAGAACGATAGAGATCACTTGCAGCATCGGTTTAAATGGAATAAGAGCAACTAATACTCAGGACTACAACAGCAACTTTGCTCTGTTGATCTCATTGCATGAGACAGATGCTAATATCATTACCTTTAGTGTACTGATAGAGGAACTGGAGGTACAGAGAGGCAAAATGACTTTTCCAAAGTCAGAGGCCAGGTTAGTGGTGACCTACAATCCAGTAGGCCATACCCAGTAAGCTTTCTCCATAGCTATTGTTGTCTATGAAGACCATTAAATAGCCTTTCCTCTTACATGCTCAGTTCAATTCCAGCAGGAATAACTCTAAATTCTGCTAGGAATACTACAGCATATAGTCCGTTAATATATATTCAATACAGCAGCTTTTCTTTAGAAGGATCCCAGAGGGCTTCTGTAACAAGTGGGCATCCCAGGGCCAGTCAAATCATTGGCCTGCTCAGCTGTTTCAGGGCTAATTGCCCACCTACCTTTCCTGCCACGCCTTTGGTGATACAATTGAAAGATGATAACAAGGTGGGAGGATGCCTGTTTACTTGTCCTGATACCAAGACCCTACATACATGGCTCCAACCTTCCCTATACCATGTCCCATGCTTCTCAGATAGTACCCATATTACTCCAGTGCCCCTCATTGGGACCCTCATTCCAGTGCCACACATTGGGGCTCTCACTCCCATGCCTTCAAACTGGAGCTCACAGTTCCTATGCCATCATCTTGGGACTATTGATCCTTCTGCCCTCACACTGGGACTTAAAATCACACACTCAGGGCTCCCCCGCTTTGTCACGGGCTTCCTGCCTGGCTTTGGACTCTCTTGGTCCCCTCACACTCCACACTGGGCCTGAATCCCCTTGCCCAACACTCAAAATCCCCTTACCCCTTTGCCTGAGGAGCTTCACATCTAGCTCCCCAGTAGGCTTAGGGCCCCACCCCCTTGCAGCTTCACATCCAACTCCTTAATGCAACTCAGGACTCTCAGTGAGCCTGGAAGCTACCTCAGGTCCCTTCCTGACCTGGGCCCTTCCTCAGGACTCCCTGTGAGCCTGGGCTCCTGCTTTGACTTTGGGGTGTGCTCCCCTAGACTTTCCTCGCCACAGGGTCACCGAAAGGCAGAGGGGCTGAGGCTTTCTGGTGCCCCATACTAGCCCTTCACTGGGGAGGCACAGGTGTGGCATTTCCTGGAGACTGCCTTTATAAAGGCAAGTCTTTGGTAATGGACCACTGGCTCTTTGAACTCTGGGCCACTGATCCAACATCCTTCCATGGGTCAGCAAGGGTTGAAAGTCACCCATTGTCCATTCATTGCCCTGTATGAATGGAGAGTTGGAGGCATCTTTCTTATTCCTAGCAAAAGAGTGCGTGTTTCACAAAAGTCATAGTTAAAATCACCCTTTTAACAGAGAGTTTAACAGCTGGAGACATTTCTGATTGACGAATTCCCTCCCACCCTTCAACTGAAAGTCTCAGGAGCCTGTGTTGAATCCCCAGGTTCTGTGGCTGGTGGTCATAACAGTGTTTCATTTTTTGTGAACTGGAGATGCCCCTCACTGACTAGTGTATTATGCTTGTATTGCAGCCCAATCTGGAATGGTCTCCAATGCAAGAAATATCTCAATCTCCAAGGCTGCCAATGCCCACTTTATGAAAGGGACCATGCTATGGAATATGTTCTCTGCTAGGTGGTTACAGTGGTGGAATATCTTCTTTGCTAGGATAACCCCACGGAAGCCAAG
>NW_017729016.1:3137744-3161681 GCF_001723915.1 Gavialis gangeticus
CTGGTGGTCATAACAGTGTTTCATTTTTTGTGAACTGGAGATGCCCCTCACTGACTAGTGTATTATGCTTGTATTGCAGCCCAATCTGGAATGGTCTCCAATGCAAGAAATATCTCAATCTCCAAGGCTGCCAATGCCCACTTTATGAAAGGGACCATGCTATGGAATATGTTCTCTGCTAGGTGGTTACAGTGGTGGAATATCTTCTTTGCTAGGATAACCCCACAGAAGCCAAGAGAACCATGCTGGATTATGCCAGTGGAGGATTCATTCCCAAAAGAAAAAAATTAAAAAGAGACCACATAATCATCAGCAAATTCTTCTCTGAAGCGGACATCTTGTGTAACTTGTGTTGAAAGGCCTTAGGAAGCCTTCCCTACTGCTATTTATAAGCAATGTCCTTTAAGAAGACAATACAGGCCATTCCTTTCTTTTCTTTTTTTTTTTTTTAGTGAACATTTTTGCCTTAATAAGATTTGAAATTTTCTATTTTAAGACTGGCCTCCATGTTTACCTTCTAACTTTTGTATCTTAGGAGCGAGATGGTGGGGACTGGCTGCATTTCACACTTAGCTGGAAAATTCTCTCTCGAGATGAACTGCCTCCAAGTGAGTCGTTCACAGATAAGGCAGATGGTGGCTGAGGAGACGGCAGCCGGTGGATTGCCTGACAGCTCCCAGTTTTCACGGGTAGCGTCTATTCTTTAGACTTTGGATAATGTTATAATTCAAGATTGTGTGGCATCCGGCATCAGGAGAACGGTGGGATTCCATGAAGGCTGGCTAGCTCTACAAAAACCTCTTTGATTATTGCCAGCATGTCTCAGTTAAGACATTTTAAGTGTAGAGGGAATGTTTTTTAAAGGTTCCCACACTTTTGCAAGTGGGATTCAAGGTCTTTTGACCATTGAATGCTTTATCCATCTACTTCATCCAAATATTTAGAGTGACTTAGCACAGAGGGTGGCTCCTGGGGAGGGTGCTTCAGCAAAATGGTGGCAAGACGATGGTTAGAAAGATGGCCTCAGCATACTGCCAGACCTAGCAGGAGGCTGGAGCTGTCAAATGATGCCAGCACGTTGTTCCTATTAGTATGAACAACTTTAAATAGTTTGAGTCACTGTTCCCCAGTGGGAGAGCAAGGAGCTGATCTGCTACACTGAGGATATGTCAGCGTTGTGCCACTAACTTCAAAGGAGTGACACTGGCTGAAAGGAAGATTGCTGCTTATAAGCACAGGAAGTTTCTCAAACTAATAGAGAGGTTTGAAGATTTTTGGGGGGGAAGAGGAGGCAGCTGCAGTATTTATGTGCCATGGTAGATATTCTATTGATATTAAAAATCTTTGAAATGTATGTGGTTACAGGCTTGAAGAAAATCTCTGGGGAAGCAATTTGCTAAGAAAGCTCTACTTAAAAATATTTATATATGCTAGGCAGGAATTAGGCTTAATTTAGCATTTTTCCCACCTTTAAACCTTGTTTAATGCTGTATTAGGCTCCAGATGCAGCAAATTGGCTTTAAAAGTTGTAAAGGGAAGAAAAAACACTCATCTTGAAACAGCCATAGGATGATGTACAGAAGGAAGAACAGCTCACGTATTCAGTACATTCCACATCATGTTTTTTGTAAGATACTATGATAGACGACCCCCCCACCCCAAAAAAACCAAAACAAACAACCCAAAAAACCTTGGTCATTCTAGACATTTCATGTCTTCAGTTTGAGGCCCCTAACTAAAGATCGCCTGCCTAGAAATGAAGAAAGAAAATTCATGTTCTTGCATACACCTTTGGTTCAAATTCGTATTTCAAGGGGTGATATGGATCCAGCCTGCAAAGAAACAGGGAGAGGAGAAGAAAAATTTAATAACCAAACTGGAAAAGCACTGCTAAAAAATCACTGAAGGGGTCAGAGCTCTAATAGAGTTCATTTCCATCATATCCCTTTGCACTTAATGTCCTCTGACATGGTTGTCTTGTGATAGGGCAACAAAAGTGGTTCAGGAGCTGGGGCACATGACTTAATGAGGAGAGGTTGAGGGAACAGAGCTTATTTAGAAGACAAGACCGAGGGGGATTGAATAGCAGCCTTCAGCTCCCTGCAGGGGGGCTGCAAAGAGGATGGAGCTGGACTGGTGTCAGTGGGGGCAGATGACAGGACAAGGAGCAATGGGCTCAAGCTGCAGCAAGGGAAGTTGAGGTTGGATATTAGGAAGAACCTCTCTCACGAGGAGGGTGGTGAACAATGGGAAAAGGCTCCCCAGAGAGGTGGTGCAGTCTCCATCCTTGGAGGTTTTCAAATCCCACCCCTGGCTGGGATGATGTAGTTGGGGCTGGTCCTGCTTTGAGCAGGAGGTTGGACTAGATGTGACCTCCTGAGGTCCCTTCCAACCTGAATTTTGTATGATTCTATGATATTCCAGCAAGAGAGATCAATTGGTATGACTATACATGTACCCAGACAGACAGACAGAGAGCTAGATAGATAGAAAGAAAGAAAAGACAGAGCAAAGGAAGGAATATAGATAGATAGACAGACAGGAAGGAAGGAATGCAGACAGAGAGGGAGGAAGGAAGGAAGGAAGGAAAGGTCTTAACACTTAGCTAAGGACCCGGTTGCACTATTATAGTTCTCGATAGATTTGGGGTCTCTACTATGCCCGGTGCTGAGTTACAAGCTCTGAAATTTCAGAGCACCTCAAACTTTGCTTGCACAACTGCCAAGAACTCTGTGCATTATTTTTGGTTATGCAGCCTGTGCAGAGGCAGCTTTGGGCAAGAAGGAAGTGTGTCACCAGGAGTGACGGCTTTCTCTCTGGCCTTTAGCTCAGTTCTGGAGGGAGGCTGCTACTAGGTGACTGACTTAAGAGTAAAGATGAGTTCCCTGGAAGGGGGGATTACCCTGCATTTCATTCCAGGCCTGCATGCATGTAAATGCACTCACAGTCCGTATCACTGATTCCCTCCCATACCTCTGCCTCCACTGTGATGCCAACTTCCAAGCCCTCAGACACCTGCCAGTCCTCTGGCACAGGGCCACAGCATTAGAGGAGGACCCTAGTGTCAAGAGAAGCAACAGCATTCGGATGAATCCCTTTCGCTTTCTGCTATTCTTTCGGTCTCCGTTCTGTCTCCTGCCAATGAGCTCCACAAAAAGCACATTATTTTCCTTTTGTGAAGGAGCACTGAGTTCTTCATTCTTTTTTTTTTTAAAAAAAGCTTGATTTCAGGTTGCTTTCAACCTGTCACTGTTTAGGCATGTTTAACCCATATGGGAGTGCTCTTAACCATTTGCGTTTGATCTGGCTCTGTTAGTAGAGCAGTGGTGGTACCGCATAGGAGCCTGGAGATTTCACCCCAGGGATCCCTGGGTGTAGCAGCATCACTTTGACTGGGGAAAGAGAGGGGAGTTTCTTGTCTCATAGGAGCTGGCCTGTTAAACTTCCTTGTTGAGATCACATCAGAAATCATAGCCTTAGTGGCTCTCTTCTAAACACACTCTGTTCAGCATCCACACAAGCCTGGACTGGACTGATTAATACAGTCCCAGATGCACAGGGGAATATTAGTTACTACTACACCAGTGCGTTCCTGTAACTTATGGGGAGAGTCTCTTTAATATAACTGGTACTAAAGTGCAGGACTAAATGAGGATTGGTGGGTACAGGCTGCTTTAAAATCACCTTTTTTTAATGCTTCATGGGAAGAAGAAAGAGTAACCTTCTTTCTTCTTCCCATGGATACACAGGCATTAAAGACAAAGGGATTTTAAAACAACCTGTACCCACCAATCCTCATTTGATAGCAAATGATCACCTATTTGATGGCAAATGCTCACTGTGACTGCCCCGGTGGGGTCTCAAGTATAACATTCACAGGTTGCTGGTCCAAGTCTAAGAAAGCAGAAACCAAGAAGCAGCACTGCAAGCTGGGTGAGAGATGATACTTGGACATCTGAAAACCCGAAGGGCAGAGATGCATCTTGCCCTGTAACAGGGACAGCGTTTTACTCCTCCGCTGCTTATGGAGCCAGTGCTGCAAGTCCAAGAGGAAGACACTGTCACATGCGGACGGATGTCACTTCACATCGAGGGCAAGCCTCGTAGCCATAATTTACATAGTCTGAGTCAGACGCCTTGTCTTGCAGAGGAGCTGCCATTTGGATTTAGTGCTGGGGAAAAAAGCAAGCTTTTTGAGGAGGCAAAACACCGAAGCAGAGGGCTGCCCACAGTGTCATGTGTTTTTCTCTTCCAGACTAACAACCTTATAGCCTGTGGCCAAAACAGGTTTTGGGCAACCCACATCATCCACAGCTCATACATAAATAATCGGCTTGTTTTCATGAAATTATTCTTCTCTGCTCAGACAACGTGGCATGTGCGTGCTGAGTTCACCGCCACCAAATATTTACTCTGCCTGGAAGAGGCATCAGCAACCTGAACAAAACCATTATTCAGACCCTGAATAGAGAGCGACATTCTCCGGTCTCTCTCTGCCCACCTGACCTGGCACCAAATCAGCTGGAGAGAGGAGAAAACCTGTTGCGAGCCCGTAGCAGCGTGAGCGGCTTGCATTTGGGAACCTGCGAATCTTGACACACGTTGCAGTCAGAGATAAGCAAGCCACAGGTTTGGAAAGATATGCAGGATCAAGTGCTGTAGTGATTGCTCCTGGGGGAAGCAGGCATGTTGCTGTGATGATTACGTTCAATCAGGAGCCCGAAAAATATCACCGTGTCCAATTCTTCAAGGTGGACCTTTCAGGAAATGCAGTACATGGAGCAAAGGTGTGACCTGTTGGTATCTCAGGTTAATTAGTCAGTCCCAGAAAGTACCTTAATTTTTAAGGCGCCCTGCAGGCGAAAACAGGAGCTTGGCGAAGGATGCTGCTTTCCTGAAACCAAAGTATTTTGCTCAAAGCATTTGGGGTTTGATGCACTTTTGGGAAATCAAAGGCAGGTCCCCCACAAAATCCTGCTGGGATCTCGCCAGGCTTTCAGTGTTTCCAGCATCTCTAGCTCCGGGACAGCTCTACCAGGTGGGCTGTGCCGGGAGCGCCGGGCTCACTGTCACAGAGGCGGGAGTCTCGGCTCTCAGCTGTGCAGGAGGCACGGCTGGCTTTCGGGACCCCCAGGCTCCTTGCTGTAGAGCCAGGCTGCCAAGCCTGGAGGTCTGGGCAGAGGATACGGGTTAACCCCACCATGCCGACTGCTTCAGGGCTGGGGACCCTGGAGCTTTAGTGCTGGGTCAAAGCCACTTTGAAGTTGTCTTATGGAAACCCAGCATCCTGCGCAGCCACCCCCTAGCATCCTCTTGTACCTGGGTATGGTGGCAAGTCAATGCCACCATTGCCAAGCAGATAAGAGTCCATTGGGTATGGCTTTCACAAGCAAACCTTCCCAGAGTAGGTCCTCCCTCTTGTATGTAGAGCACCAAGTATTTGCTCCAGTCCTCAGCTGTCCTTCGCTCTCATTAGGGCTGCATTTTGAAGCCACAAGTGATGCAGGTGTCGTCCCATAAACCTAGAAACCTAACTGAAGCAGAGCAGGTGTCCATGCCACACCTTCAATCCCACCTCAATGCGTCCCTGTCCCAGCCTTTTTTTCCATTCAACTTTTCCCCAAGGTCCTTTTGCATCTTAACTTTCAGACATCCCCTGGGGTTTTAATAAGCTCTTCTCCTCTACTCCATAGGGAGCCATCGATCTCCAACCAGAGTCATGCACCCGTCGCATTTACAATCATTATCCAGCTCTTCCTCAACAGGATACCTGCACCCACCCCAACACAACTGCTCTCCCATCCATAGGCAAAGAAGTGACTACTTTATATAGTCCCACCTATTTTCCCATCCAGCCATGCTTCCAACTTGGTGTCACCTGCTCCTTGGGGAACTACAGCTCCAATAATGCTTGCAATGCAAGCAGTCAGGGGTAGGGCTGAAGCCTGGGACTGCACATCCTATGACACACACCCTGAGAGCCGGGATGGTAACCCTGGAGTACTTGCATTTGGGTATGCAAACAGCTAAACTCAGCCTCATTCCCCGCGCTGTAGGGTGATGCTTTGTGTGGGTGATAATCAGCGTACCATCTGCCTGCACTTTCTTCTCAGCATCTTTAATGTGTAAAAATCCAGCAGGGAGATTATTGCACCTGTGATTCAAAGACAGGGAAGCTGGGCTCTGCCAGTCTGAAGGAGGAGTCTCAACAAATGCAGATCTAACAAAAGCGGCCTGTCAGACAGGAAATGTTAATCACAAATCCCAGGAGTATCACTTGCATGCATATCTTTGTGGAAATTTTCCCCCACCCCTGCTGAGCATGCACTCAAAGCCAGCATCTCGATTTCTGTATTTTCCAGAAGACACTGTGGTGTACCCCAGGACTAGAAAGGCTGAATAGGCTTTCCCTATTTCTCATTGTTTTGCATTTCTAAACATTTCTCCCTCATTGCTTGACATGAGGTCTTTGCCAGCTTCGCTTGAGAAATGATAACAAACCCGGTGATTTTTGATAACCGAGATGAATGCTGAAATCACTGCCATCTCCAGAGAGCTGGTGTTGCTCCGGAGAAATTCAAAGCCCAGGGGACCTCTTTCTTCCACATGCACACAGGATGGGATTCAAACTGGTTGAGCTACGGGCCTGGGAGAACATGGGCAGATTTGGCCAGGTAAACCAGAAAGCACTTATCCAGTGACCTGGGTTAGTCAACTGATAGCGAATGTGTCGTGCATCCTACCATATGTCCCTGGAGGATATTAAAACAGTAACCTTCAGCTAAAGGAATAACTTCGTTATTTAGCAGAGGTGGGTTCTTGATTACTTTGGCTGGCCCAGATAATAGGTGGATGACAGGTCTGGGAGGCAGGGCACAGGTGGGCATCCGCAAGGGAAGGCAAACAGAAAGAGGTGCGGGTGAGAGGGGGAGGATGGCAGTAGTTTTAGGCTAGAAAGAGACAAGGAAGAAGGGTGTATTTTTGGTAAGAAGAGAGGTGAATTAGAAGGGGGAGGATAGGAGAGCTCAGGACTCTTTGTCAGGATGTGAAAGACCAAAGCAACACCATTAGCTGTACCAACATGATGCCACACTCAGCGGGTTGCTAAACCTGGCCAGAAAAGGGGGAAAATGCTTCATCAGATGTGTAGTAGGGAAAAAAAAAATCTCTTTTTTAAACAGTTGTTTTCCAACCTGGTGTCCTAGGTGGAAATCCCATGCTGCCTACCCCTTCCGGGGTGCCTGTAACTTATTCCATGTTGCAGGGTCCCCGGCGCATCTCTCCATCGTTTTGCTCAAGAATCAATGACTTTACTGAGCAATGCCTTCCTCTCGGCAGAGCAGCTCTGTTACACCAGAGGCCTGATCCTCTGCAGGGAGAGAAGTTGTTTCCATGTGGAAAATAAAATATCACCTGTGGGAGAGACGTGCCCAAGAAGTTGGAACAAATGAATCCAAGCCCAGCTAGAGCCTTGCTCAGTGTCCTGGGTTTCTCCTCTAATTGGAAAGCAGAGGAAAACCAAGATATTCGTAGCCAAATGTTCTTGCTCGGCACCATCTGACTGCCCGTCACAGCACAATCATGCAAACAGACTCAGGGCAAACATCTTTAAGCACAGCTGGTTATTCTGCTGATTACATTTTGTAGATCATGCACTAATCATAGTACTAATGCTCAGAAACACACTCGAGAGCATATAGTTGAAGGGAAGAGGAGCATTTCCTTCCTAATGCATTCATAAAATCATAGAAAATGAGGGCTGGAAGGGACCTCCAGAGGTCACATCTAGTCCAAAGCAGGACCAGCCCCAACTATATCATCCCAGCCAAGGCTTTGTCTAGTTGGGTCTTAAACACCTCCAAGGATGAAGAGTCCACCACCTCTCTGGGTGACCTGTTTCAGTGCTTCACCCCCCTCCTAGTGAGAGTGTTTTTCCTAATATCCACCCTCAACTTCCCTTGCTGCAGCCTGAGCCCATTGCTCTTTGTCCTGTCGTCTGCCCCCACTGAGACCAGCCCAGCTCCATCCTCTTTGCAGCCCTCCTGCAGGGAGCTGAAGGCTGCTGTTCAATCCCCCTTCTCTCTTTTGCAAGCTAAATAAGCCCAATCCTAAATAAGGATGGAGATCTCAGCACCTCTCTGGGTAACCTATTTCAGTGCTTTAGTGAGAAAGTTTTTCCTAAGCTTCACCACTCCCCTGGTGAGAAAATGTTCCCTAACTTCCAATTGCTCCAGGTACAGGTGGCAGCTGAATGGGGGTTTTTTGGAGGTTGCATTCAGATACGGGCCCTACGTCCCTTCTGTCTTGCTCTAGGCACCCAAGGTCTTTACTGGATCCAGCCCCCTCTTGCTGTACAACTGGACCCCGAAATAACTCTTCCAGCCCTTCTCTCTCTGTTGGTTCAGTCATAGAGCAGATATTCCAAATGCTTTCAGAGGATTTTATCTCATGTTTTTATCCCCCCCTGGCTCATTAGCATGAGAAAACAATGCGCTGTTGTGTACACATCTCAGTACTGTTTAGATGTGTTTACTGTTGGGTAGGAGATAGTTTTGGAAAATTGTATTTAAATGTATCTGATGGTTTAATGAAGCCTGGCTGAGGAATGCACAATTTATAAGCGACATAATGCGAGTGTTGGTTTTTTCAGCGTTGGCACTGTTAGAGTTGCAGGGAGGTGCAGCTCTGCTTTACATGCTGTTTACCTGCGCAGAGGAAGTCACTTTTAAGTGGCCTAATTTTACGGGAAGGTCTGAGTACTGGAAATCAGGACCATTTGAAATATGTTACCGTCAAAACTGCAAATCACCAATAAAACTAGTTGAACCATTTCCGCAAAAACATATGCCCATTGGAAGGGAGGGAGAGAGGAAAGGAGGGAGGAAGGAGTTTCAAGCCAACCTAATTTTTGATAGAAAATGTTTCCAAAGAGATTTCTTTTTTAAAGCAATTGTTTGTACCTCAGAAACTTGCATGCATTTTTCACTCATCATCCTGAATGGAGCCCAAAACAAATATGGAAAACAGCAGAATTTCAAGTGGGATTGAAAGTCTCCTGGATCAGCCCCCAAACTGCTCACAGTTAAAACAACAGGCAAAGTGAAGATCCAGAATCAAACTCCTCCAAACTCCTCATATTTTTGATGAAGGCCATCTTTTGTCTAACCCCGGCCAGATAGCTTTCAGGTTCAAATTGTCAAACATTTTCTAACTCTGCTCCCCCTGCACTGCCACTGGGGGCAAAACTCTCATTAATTCTGGGGAGGGTTCAACCCACCTTATGAGTTTTTAATGATCTGATCCTTAATCCAGCAAAATGTATCTCTAATTGAAACCTCCTTAACATGCAGTTAAGTCTGGGTACATGCTACGAGCCTTGTCAGCTTGCTGTGTGTGTTTGCATATGTTAATCAGGTACCTGCCGATACATGCTCCTAATTGTGCAAAACTAAGTTAAATCTAAATTATGCCATACCGATTTTTCCTCACTGGTTCATGTGCACATACCTGTGCTCATGATCATTTTCCTTTTGCAAGAAAATGGGTGGAAATAGAACTTGGCTTGTATCATTATTTTATGCATCTGTCAGAATGAGGCCTTTTAATAGAGCCAAGAGTTGGGGAATTTAAAATGCAAAAATCAGTAAGGAAAAAGGTTGAACTGGTACAATATGGAACAAACCAAAGAGCTGTTTTGAGGCATTCTCTTTCATGCTTTTTACCACTGTTTACTACATCAAAGTGGAAGCTGCTAAAATGTTAGCAGGCTTCCCATTACAGATAACATTTACTTTGGTGCTGAGAGCTGACCCAAATGCTTCTCTGCACCACAAAATCCTAATTTTCAGGTCTTTTGTGGTATTTCTAACCATTTCTGAGCATGGTGCATTTGGGTGGGTGGTGTGTGCTGGGGAGGGTCCCCACTGGGAGATGCTGAGGATGCAATATAGACACAGCTGGAGTGAGTGACTTTGGTTTAGCTTAAATCTGCATGCAAGACAAACTGAAATAAGCCCCATTGGTTTGAGGAAAACAGTTCAGATTCACACCTTTTAATTGAATCGGCGTGGCCCTCTGTTTAGGCAAGGCTTGGTTAACTCTGAGTGAAGTTATAGTCACACACACAAGGTCTGTAGAAGATCAGTGCAGTACCCCAGGAGCTCGTCCTGAAGTCGGGAAGTTGATGTTAGATGTTAGGAAAAACTTTATCACTAGGAGGGCAGTAAAGCACTGGAATGGGTTACCTAGAGAGGTTGTGGACTCTCTAACCTTGGAGGTTAAGACCCTGTGACAGGGGCAAGCTTTCATGCCTGGTGCAAGCACTGGCCTGTCCCCTGTCTATGGGTCAGCCACCCTTACTCTCCTGCCACGCCTTGATGTAATATTATTGATGTGATAATTAAGTGGGAGGCTGCCCATTATACACCCCGATTTTGGGGGGCTATCCACGGTTCCAATCCACCCTTGCACTGCAGCCCAAGCCTTGCAGTTGGCAATTAAGGGAGCCAACTCAACTGGGCCCTTTGCTCATTAGCTGTGGCCCCTTCCCTTGGACCTTTGGCTTCCCGTTAAGCCCTGGCCCCATCTCAGGCCATTTGGGACCCCGAGCTTCTCTGCTCTATATGGGAGTCCCTTGCAGTAGGCCCCTGGCCCTTTTGACTCCTATCTGGGTCCTGGCCCCTGCATTGACCAGTCGGGTCCCTTGGTTTAGGTCCAAGCCACCCGCCTGCACTCAGATATTGGGGTCCCCCATTTCCAGATCAGGTGCTTCACAGAGTGTGCCTGGCCCTGTGGGGTCATTCACTCCAGCAGGCTCAGGTGCTTCAAGAAGCTTACCTGGCCTCCCCTGGATCAGATGGATCGTATAACCCACCCAAAGGTGAAGGTTGGGGTTAAGGCACCCCTACCCGCCTTTCACCGGGGTGGTAACTGGCTTGGAATTTTCCTGGGGTTCCCGCACCACTGGGAGCCCCAACAGACCACCCACTCCTGGCAGGTGCAGTTTTAGGTCATGCCCAGAACCAAGAACCTCCTGCTCCTACCTGCAAGATGTTCCCATGCAACAGCTCAGCCAGGCAACGTTTCTTGCCTGCCTCCCAGCAGCAAACTGCTCCTGTTGATATGGGTGGTCAGAGCTCTAAAATGGCCACCATAATCAAACACCTGCTGAGTGCTTGATCTAGCCCTTGAAGTGACAGGCACTGCTGGTGCCCTGCCACAGACCCGGCTAGACAAAGCCTTGGCTGGGATGATGCAGTTGGAGCTGATCCTGCTTTGAGCAGGGGTTTGAACTAGATGTGCCCTCCTGAGGTCCCTGCTAATCTGAATTTTCTATGATTTTATGCTCAGAGCCACCCAGAGAAGCCTTTCCCTCACATACCTGCACTATTCTTGGCCAGCCACTGAAATCCCTAGGTTTCACATAACTCACTTACAATGATTGGAAAAAGGGAGCCAGGAAGTAGGAAATGTCATTACCCTACTTAATGATTCAAGCAAAGATTCCTCCCTGGGTATTTCTCTGTTGCTCTCTCTTTTTCTTAATAAACAGAAATGTGCTTCATTGTGCAATTTAAATATTTAACAGCATTTGGTGGCACCGCATTAGCAGCTGACTTTTCAACTTTTGTCTCCATTTCCATTGTAATCTTGTTTGCTGCTTCAAAGCAGCATCAGTTGTCTCCCGTGTCCTCCACGCTGTTTGAGAATGCCAACAGGAGGTGATACGTGGCCCCGTGTTACTTCCAGACTCATTTGCTGACACAGGCATCCTTGGTAGCTCGCCACAGCGAAGGCATGTCTGTGTCCATTAGCTGAAATAATCATGAGCTGACACTCTCTAATTGCATGTAGACAAGGAAGGCACATCCATTAATAAAACACCGAGTTGCTTTTCGCTGGGACGCAATTCATATTTGGACTTCACAGGCCTTGCTTCAATCTCCTGAAATGTGACCATTTATTACAAACCTATCAAACTCCACAAAGAAGAGAAACTTCTGCTTGGAAGAAAGACAGCTGTACTAAGAGAGAGAAAAGTTATGCTCTCCAAACCTCTAGTTCCTGGGTGTATGGGGGTCGGGCTAGGATGGGTATAGGAGCTCTCCAGCTAGCAGTGCACGCTGAACAGGTCATCGTTTAGGTAGGGAAGGATAATGACCAAAGAAATCATGCCAGGAAGAAGAAACCTCTGCAGAGCTGATCTATGACCTATTTCTCTGACTGCCCTACAGAGACTGCCTATTGCTCTGGTTGGACACTGGATCCCTAAATTTGGCTCTCATCAATTGTCGTGAAACTATTCCTGATTTACTCCAGTGTAGCTGGGAGCAGATTTTGACCCATTTTGTGTCTGTCTGATCTGTTTCACTTGCAAGCTGCTCTCAGGAAGACCTGTCCTTGCGATGTGTTTGTACAGTATCTTGCACATCAGAGTCCCCATCACTGCTGGGTCTTCTAGGTTTGATGGTAATAAAATAATGAGTGAATAATAATGTGTTCTTATCCCAAATTGTTCATCTTTTAGAACTAAGTCTCTAAAATCTAAAGGGTTGTTGTTGTTGCAGGTCTTAACTAACAGCTGGAGTGAACCATCTCACTACAATTCCCCTCCTGGGCTGGAGAGTTTGAAATGGAAATTCAGATCTCAGTCTGAAATCTGTCTCAGACCTAGTTCTCTGAACATTTCCAGCATGATTTCTTTATTAGTCCTTGGGGCTTTCTCCTCCTGCTTCTACTACACCTGCACAATTTCTCCCCATGGATCAGCGCCTCTGGGATGCCTGTGCATATTTGCCTTGCTTTGCATCAGATTATCCAGTGCTTTCCCCAGCCAGGAATCATCCTGTCCTTGGGAAAGGTAGGTGCATAATTAGCTGTAACCAATTACAGATGATATTTGTTTCTCTTCCTTTACCTCCAGTGCCATGCATGCACATGCACACGCGCACGTGCACACTTGCTCTCTTGAGTGAGTACTATGTTGCTTGTGACAAAATAAGGAAGGAAGCAAAACTAATACAGCTGTATCGCTCTGGTAGACCAGGGAACAAGAGCAAGTTAAAATCTGTAACTGATAAAGCCTGGTGCTTAGCTTCTGGATCAGCAAGGCTCTGTTGATAATACCCTTCAGGGAAGCAGCGGAAAGTCCAGGACTTGAGACATTTCAAGCTGGGCTGGATAAAATCCTGGAGAAAAAAAAAATCATGTAGAAAAGAAGCTTCCCCTGGCAGAGGGATGTTCTGTACTAGATGGGGGCTAAAAGATGCTTTTCTGCCTCATATTGCTGTGATTCTTTGTTCTGGCTTCTGAAATAATCTGAGTAAGACGTCCAGTGCTGAGCCACTTAAGGGGTCAATGTCTCCATCAGTCTGAGGTTCACAGTCCCTGAACTTCCGATTGGAAATTGTCTTCTTTTTGCCTTGGAGTTTGGAAACCTGTCCATGTGAAGTCACAAACTGAGCTGATGAACTCAGAAAGATCCTTAGTCACCCATGGCTCCACTTTTAAACGATCTGTCCTCGCTATTCCTCTTGATATCAGGGGCAAGTTGGCAGGAAGGTTTATACCTCTTGGGGTCTATTGCTGCAAAGCCGTTCCCCTGTTTTGTTTCCCCACCCCCACTACTTGCAATAAACAGGGAAGCTGAAGAGTGGCTGATCGGAGGGCAGGTTAAAAAATATTGTGATGTTAGTTTTGTGGTTGATCGAATTTCTCTGAGGGTTAAAGTCCTTTTTTGCTGATACCTGAAAATAAGATGGGTCTTTTTCATGCGGCTCCCTGTGTTGACCGGGAAGTGGTTTGTCAAGTAGATCAATAGCCGGCAGGTGTTATTCATTTGTCCATCTGTGTGTTCATTGATAAGAGCTGGACAACTGCGGGAGCTTAAAGGTTGCTGAGATATGCTGTTTTCGGTCAGCAGCTGTACAGTCCTTGTCACAATACCAACAGCATGAGACTGTAATCCTTCGTCCAAGGTGTAGCTCATCCTTGGTTGGATTTACTAACCAGAACTGAAGGGATATATAGGACCACAGACCTACATGGCACCACCTGGGTCTTCAAGTCCTCTGCTATCACTGGCAATGACATCATATATCTCTCTTCATCAACCAGGCAAGCTCCCTTTTAAAGGTAGTGAAGATTTTTGCCCCTGTGACTCTCATTGTGAACTCAGTGACTTGTCGGACCCCAAGGATCCCTTACATTGCTACTTCTTGTATGACCGGGGAGTAACTGAGCTTTCTTGATGTTCAGCCAAGAGCCTAGGTGACTTGGGAGCTGCTGTAATAAACTCTGCACAGCTGGTCTTCCATTGACATCAATGGGCTCCAGGTAGGATGTGGGTGCTTGAAATCCTTGGCAGGATGGAGATCTTCATCTGAAGCTCAAGCCTCTGTAGGGAGGTATGTGGGTGTGTACGAGGAAGAAAAGCTCAACCCAGGCCTATTCAATATGTCAACTTCCTTCTCTTTTGGGCCATTCATTTTTTCCCTTACCTCATATAAAGAGCATATTTTCTCCTGAGTGGCTATCCCTCCATTGTGTACCCTTTTGCAGGTGTTCCCTAAATCAATAGGTTGTCCTGGAAGAGAATGAATGTCAGACATTTCTCTGATATCATAAACAGAATTTTGCAAGACGAGCCTGTGAGGAGCCAGGAACTGGGGACATGAATGGAAAATGTGCTGGGAAAGATAAGAGAATGGGCAGCAGTTGAGGGCTAGTTTTAATTAATATATTTCAGTTTAATTTTTTTTGTGTGTGCACAAAAGGCAGCATTGCGGTCCATATTTAGTCCTGCCCATACCAGGGTAGCAGTCTTTCTAGTAGAAGAATGAGGATATGTAATAACCCTTAACCCAAGAGACCTCAGAGGCTGATCATTTTTATATCCAAACACAAACGAGAAGGGAGCAAATAGATTGCTTGCAGGTTGTGTTCCTTTCTAAGCCCTTAAGTTAATTACTTTGCGTGGCCAGTCTGGTGACACGGTAGCTTTCAGAGAAGTGGTTTTCAATACGACTTTCAAGGCCACTGCATTTTTCATGGTTGCGTTAAGAAAAGGTTGACTGGGCATAATAACAAGCTGGAAAATGTTACTACTTGTTAAAAATGCGCCCCTTTCTTTTTCCCCTTGGGAAAGTAAAGGCGAGAGGGGGATAACTATGAGTAATGGGATGAAATTAGGGAAAGAAAAATTGAGGCTGACTATTAAGAATAGCTTTCTAACGGGGAAATATATTAGGGTGTGGAACAGTTTCCTAAGGGGATAATAAATAATGCAACATAATAAGCGCACATTATTTCAACTATGTGTCATTGGATCATAGAAAAATGAGGTTGAAAGTGGCTTCAGGAGGTCATTTTGTCCAACTTTCCCCTGCTCAAGGTAGGATCGTTGCTGTCTAAATCACCCCTGATAAATGTTTGTCTAACTTGCTCTTAAACCCTTCTAGTGAGGGATATTCCACTATCTCTCTAGGGAATCTGTCCCAGCGCTTAGCTGCCCTCACAGTCAGAAGTTCTTCCTAATGCCTAACCTAAATCTCCCTTGTTGCAATTTAAGATTATTACTTTTGGTCCTGTCCCCTGTGGGTACTGAGAAAAAATGATTTGCCATCCATTTATACCAATCATTTATATATATAAAGACAATTTCCAAATCCCTCCTCAGTCTTTTGATCTCCAAACTAAATAAGCCCAGTTTGTTGAGCCTTTCATTGTATGTCATTTTTTCTGGATTGCTAATAATTTCTCTTGCTCTCCTCTAGACTCTTTCCAATTTGTCCGATGCCTTTCTTGAAATGCAGTGCCCAAAACTGGACACAGTGCCCCAGAATGAGGCCTCACCAGTCCTGCTTGAAGTGGAAGAATCATTTCCTGTGACACATCCATGCTTCAAAGGGTGCTGTGATGGCTGCTATGTATCATCTCCATTTTAGCAACAGGGAAACTGAGACACACAGTGTTGCCCAAGGTCATGCCGTGAGCCCATTGCCAAACAGGGAACAGAATACTTGGATTTCTGACAAAATAGCCTCAATAATTGAAAAACCTAAGCCCTTGTGACTGGGCACGTCTACACATGCAGTCACTGGGTGCACATTTACACGTGCATTTTAATGCACAGCAGCTCATTTTACTGCACTTTAAAGCATCACTTAAAAAAAGTGCAATTATGCTAATACACAATCAAATAGGTTACCGTGCACTAAACATTACTTAAAAGCTGTGCACATTTATTACTGTGCATTAAGGCAGCCTAATGTGCAATTGTTGAGTACCTCACATTGGAGGTACTGAATTTAATTAGGAAAAGCGCCTTAATGCACATGTAGACGGTCAGTCAATGTAAGCAAAATGTGCAGGGAACAAATTTGGTTTTATGGAGCTGAGCCTTCTCTATCCTCTTTATCCTGCCTACATGTCATATTTGTAGTAGAGAATGATTTTGGATGGGAGATGAGGAATCCACTGGAATAAAAGTGTTTCTGCACTCAGGGATGATTCTGTATTTCCTTGCACTTTGCATCAGTAACTGAATAATGATCAGTCCAATCAGTTGGCATTTTACATCTGCTTTGTGCAGGTGTAAGTGGCAATGCTTATGGCAGGGTGAGGTTCTGGGGATACACATTTATTCTGCAGAGAACGTGGCCCAGAAGATGCATGTATTCATTTGAAATGAAATGACCTGAAACAATGATGAAGACCAGGAACCACCCAGAAGAAGAGGAATGAAATCCCTTGCAATGAGAAGTTCCTGATGAAATCCTATCTTCTATTAGTAAAACTAGGGACAGCCAGTTGGAGGGTTAGAAACCATGCAAACTAATTGTGGTTCACAAGATCTGCTACGTTATCATTTTTTTGTTTTCCTTAGGATCATAGAAAATTCAGGTTGGCAGGGACCTCAGGAGGTCACATCTAATCCAACCCCCTGGTAAAAGCAGGACCAGCCCCAACTACATCATCCCAGCCAAGGCTTTGTCTAGCCCTGACTTCAAAACCTCCAAGGATGGAGACTTCACCACCTCTCTAAACTCCCCTTGCTGCAGCTTGAGCCCACTGCTCCTTGTTCTGTCATTTGCCCCCACTGAGACCAGTCCAGCTCCATCCTCTTTGCAACAACTCATCAGGTAGTCAAAGGTTGCTATTAAATACCCCCAAAATCTTTCTGCCACCTGGGATCATGGAGGGAACAAAATTGCTTATTTGAGGTGCTTCTATGCTTGGGTTCCCCCAGAGGCAGCAAAATGAGAGTTGCTTGTGGAGGTGGGAAGTGATTGTGCTCTAAAAGGCTGGATTTTGTATAGGGTGGTTTGGGTAGGGTTGATCCTGCCTCAGGCAGGGGGTTGGATTAGATGATCTATGGAGGGCTCTTTCAGCCCTACTTCTTTATAATCCTCTGATTTGCTATGAACCCCACATTGTTGTGGTTGATGGGCAAACACTTTGCTGCTTGAAAACCCACGTGGGACCAGCCACCATCCAGGTGTGCAAAGCTGTTAAGAGTGTCCTGCTGCACAGAACTCTTTCTCAGGGCTTTGAGTCACTGTGACTTCTGGGCAGCCACATGAAAAATTGTGAGTAGAGTGATCACTTGTGCAGGGAGGGGGGCATTGTGGGACAGTTGTTGGAGGACTGTTTGTATTGCTGCATATAAGGCAATATTCAGACAAGCATTGTGCTAATGGAGTATGCTGGCTGGGGAAATCATTTAGCTTGACTGGCAGAAACAGAGGGGTTGGGCAGTAGGATTCAAGCCTGAGTGCAGGTATACATGGGGAGGTACTGAAGGAAAGTCAGTTTTACCAGTACAGCTCTGTAGTGTGAACCAAGTATAGAGCTCAACATGTTTCTAGAATAGGAGAGTTAAAGGCATCATAACAAACTTGCTTTTACAGGCACCTTGGGTGTGTACACGCATCTAAATTGACTTAAAATAAGGCAACTTAACTAAGCTGACTTAACTAAGTCAACCTAAGTGAAGCCACATTGGAGCATACACATGTACAGCTCCTTGACACAGTGGCACCCATCCTGTGATAAGTGGCCATATTAAATAATGCGAATCAAGATGATGCACCTTAAAGGTATATTATGTTGTGCTGTATTTAAGTCGACTCCGCTCTACATATGCGTGTATACTCTGACAGGTAAGTCAACCTAGAAAAGGTAAGTTGACTTAACTGTCCAAAAGTTAGTATGTGTGTATGCACCCCTTGACATTAAAGTGGAAAGGCTCAGATTTAGTGGCATTAATCTCTGATCACAGATTTTCCTACTTGACATTAGAATAACATTAACAAGGCCAATGATAGGAGTGGGAATAGACTCCCCTGTCCTTTAACTGCCATGTCCACGTCTCAGCTATAAAGTCATGCCTCTTTCTATGCAGAAGGCTGTTTCACAAGCTAAGATTTTTTCAGTAAAGTATTGACGAGTGTTCATCCAGAGGCTGGAGTGGTGAGTGTACATGTTTTCAAATCTGCAGAACAATTATAGCAATAAATAAAACAGTGGAACATTATGCATTTGCTGGAAAATCAAGCACAGAAAATGACATATTCGGGTTCAGCATAAGACAAGAATGAGATTGCTCTCTCTAAATACATCTGAGGTACACACAGGGGCTAAACACCAGAATGGGAAAATGAGCTTTTTAAATTCACGGACAAGTCTAGCACAAGATCAGATGGAACCAACTGGCAGGGAATCGATTTTAGGTTGAAAATTAGAAGAAAGTTTCTAATCATTCAAGCTATGAGGTTCTGGAAGAGCTTTTCAACAGGGCCGGGACAAAAACCTACCTAAGGGTTAAGAGGGGGAGTTATACCATTATGAATGGCATTATATGCTACAGTGGCCTGCTATCGCGGGAGGCTGAACTGGATGAGCCAGGAGGTTTGTTTCAGCCTTATGTTTGGTACATGACAAATGCACTCGTCTCCTCTTGTTGCTATCTCCCGGTTCTCTCTCCATTCTTTATTTCCTTGACATCCATCTTATGTGGCTTTCAGCAGAAAAACTAGATGTGCTCAAGGCCAATGCATAATTCTGGCAACATAGTTTTCAGGAACAAGGTGTAAACAGATTTCTCTTTGTTTGGGAGTGACACCGATCATAATCCAAAGACTAAAATCCCAGGCATTTATCCTTTACATTGATATAACTTGCACAATATGTGCACTGTCAGGGCTGCTTGCTTAAGAAGTTTTTTAATGCACTCAAGGCTATGTTAAATAAAAGTAGAAATTAGTATTTAGTTCACGAGGTTTTGTACAAAGAAAGTTTATGTGTAACATGAAGCTGCTTTTCTTCACCTCATCGTCGATACCCAACGTTTCTAGCTGTGGATAACATTCATTCCAGTTTTATTAGGGGATTTTAAAGTGCATTTTTATAACATTTTCAATCAAACAAATTTGCCAGCCATATTATGAAGTAGATAAGGGCTAATAAAACCCCCTTCATATACAGTTTAACAATTCATGCAGTTTTACTACTGTAGCAATGGGCAGTTGTTTGAAAGAAAAGTCTTTCTCGAGGGTAGAAATGGAGATTTCTGGTGTGCAGCTCAGAGCTGGTTTAAGGATGGAGTTGAGGAGAAAAGGACTGGAAAGGTCAAATCCTCAGCTGTTTGAAAGTGGCATGGCTCCCCCAACTTCAAAGCAGATGCAAGATGCCAATGTGGCCTGAGTCTTTTTTTTGCCCTCTGGGGTACTTCTTCCATCTTTCATTGAAATCAAAGGGTACATTCCCAGCAGCTTCCCTGGGAATCGACTCCCAGTGTGCAGTGCATGGTTAGCAGTCATTGCTATGTGATTCCTTTAATGGGGAAAGATGCTACAAAGCAAAACCTTCCCGCACTGCTGGCAAACAAGAGGAAGGTGCAGTTACAAGCTTATTTATCATAACTTAAAAGTTGCACCATATTTGACCTGATTATATTCCTGGAGAATGTAGAGGCTCTGCCAGCCTTGGCTCTCTCCCTCTTTAAACCATGTATTTTATTAAACGATCTGCTGCTAACAACTTCCTTGGATACAGATGGCAGCTAAACTCTTTTATTTTGATGGCATCATCATTATTTAGACAGAAGAACTGAAAGGAACCTAAAAGTAATGAGGCCACTGGCAGAGATCCCAAGTGATCCGGAGGAACAGAGATTGTGTACAACATGCAATTATTGAAAATGTCACTAAGTGAAATTAATTAAAACCGTTAAAAGAATGCAGAACTCTTCATCGCTGAACAAAATCTACTGTTTGGGGGAACTGAGGTTGCTTTCCAGTTTTTAGCTCCAGTTTTTAGGTGTTATGTAAAACCAGGCATTGGTGATTCTCAACCAGGCTGCCATGGCACCTTGGGGTGCCTTGAGGTCCTTTCAAGGGTGCCACTCAGCGTTAGCATTGTTAGGTGTGCAAACACGATTCATGAGATGAACCCAGAGATTTCAAACAGAAATCCATAGTGGTGGTCTTTCTGAGTTCTTAGCAATGGCTCTATTAATTTTTCTGTACTCAGAGAAATGATGAGAAACTAAGAGCTGGCATTTTCTGAGGGGTGCCTTGAGTTTATCCAGGGGTGCCTTGAGTCTAAAAAGGTTGAGAGTTATTGCCTTCCATTAAGTTATATGGACTCAATGCATGCTTGTCCACTGGTAACAGCACCCATGCTGCTACATACATTGGATTTAAACATACTGAGCCACTTGTCTTCATATTCAAGGCCCTTCATAGCCTATATCTTCCTGACCAGACATTTCTCATGCTCTGCTGAGGTCTCTTATGACTGTGGCCTGTAGCAGCCCATGAGCAAGTCTTCTGGCCTGCAGCAGTCTTGAGTGCCCACTTGTTAGGTTTTCACAAAAGCTCCCCTACCTTTCCTCTCATCTTGAGAGGAGCTCCCATCAATGTCCACAAAGATACCACGCTGCCCTTCTTCATATCCTTCCTAGCACTCTCTTTCACTGTGGTCCCTACATAAGATTTGACATGGGTGAGGCCATTGGCATGCTAAAACCATTGCCCACCCCTCTGGTCCCTCCTGCCTTGTTGGCTCCTTATGGTCTTGCTTCTTGATCCACCCATTGTCTTGTCTTATGTTTACATGGAAAACACTGTAGGGCAGGGACTATCTGTACCGAGCCCGACACAAAGCAGCACCATCCTGGGCGCCACTGCCATAAAAACAATGTACAAAAAAATAAAGAAGCTAACGATCTGGGATATAAAGGTTGACAACACTAGACCAACTCAGGGCAAAGTCCTCATTCAAGACAATACACATGCTTAAGTTTCAGTGAAGTCAATTTAGCAGTCCTTCACAGTTGAGGATGATCGTTTTCCCTGGTTGTCTTATTGGTGTTTCTGAAGATGGCTGATGAGGCCAGTTCTAGACTTAAGTATATGCCTCAGGTTTGGTGCCATGCTGAAGTGCTATCCTCACGTGGATGGACTTAGCATGGGCTTTGGAGCCTTCCTGGACTGGGCTCGCTGTGTGGAGCAGAAGCAGCATCTCAGCACAAGGAGCCTTTCTCGTTTCCAAGCTGGACCACTTCTGAAACCGGTAGCTCCCCCTGCTTGTGGTCGCTGAAGTAACTTCCTTTGTGAAATCCAGCCTATTATAGTGGGGAAAACAATCCCCATACGGTACTTAATGGGAGGCTTTTTACTGTTCTCAGCTAGTCATAAAACCCAAGAATAAATCCATATTCTCAGCAAGGATAATGGTTTCATGCTCATATCCCAGACTGAGTGTATTTTGGAAGATTTTATTTACAAAGTAGCTTAATCAACCATGCTCCTGAAAGACTTTATCTTCCAGAGGCAGCCAGCAAAACTAAAAAAATTTAAAAAACCCCAGCAACTCCCTTCTTTTTTCCCTCTCCCCAGCTCCTTTATTTCTCTGCCAGCATTTTCTTGGCAGTTACCGGGCTCAAGACCCAAATGTGCACGTGCTCATGTACAGCAGAGAAGACACCACGGAAACACCGTGACCAGACGTGCAAATGGATTGCATGCTTTGGTCTGAAATATCTGTGTTATAACTGCGCGGCATCCTCCCTCCGCGCTCTCTGTTCTACACCCCCCCTAAGGAGAGGCGATAGCGACGTGTTGAGCAGCAAACCCATGTGATAAACTGCATTCATATTGCATCTTTGGCTGCCATATGCCATTTGGCTCAGAATTCCCCCTGTGCTCTGACAGCTTCTACATTTCCAAGGCTCTCAGAGGCTTCAAAGACAGGCCATTTTTGAATTAAACAACCCAACAGCTGCAAAACTACAGCAGCCGAGCCCTTCCCTGGAAAGACATCCAGGCATCTGATGATGCAGATAAGTGCCCAGTGGGATTTTGGAATGAACCTTGGTGCCAGTGTGAGTCGTTTGGGGCGCAGCCAACTTGAAAACTTTGCCCCCATGGCCTATATAAAATTGTCAGCTGTAGACTTTGAGCAGCCTCTGACACTTCTCTCTTTGGAGGTAAAACTTCAGCCAGAGGGAATGGGACACTGTGGTTTTATTATTTGGTCTTCACTTTGGTTTTTGCAGTGGTTGGGCTTCAAGTTAGGGAACTCCTGCATCTTGCACGATTGACAGGTTTATGCTTGGATGTAAAAATGGCTTTTCTGAGTCAGGAATGGGGGCACCAGAAGGAGGAAATTCCTATGGGGATTGTCCAGCATGGGTGTGTAATCCTCAGGTATCAGGCTGGATTGATTTGACACGTCTTTTTGTGTAAAAAGTATTTTAGGTCAGTTGTTGAGAAAAGCTGGGAGACCCCTTTCTCTTTCTTTGAAACCAGTGTCATTAGATTTAAGGCATTTCAATGAGTGGCACTGAATTTTGAATGCTTCAAGTTGTGGATACCCAGCTTGAGAAATCTTGAGCCCAACTTTAGGTTTAATGGATGGCAGGAATTTAAAAAAAATTGGGGGAGGTGCATATAATTCGATGTGTTAAATCATATGAAAGTTCATACTGTATAACCCTTTCTTTGCATTCTTTTGTTCCCGGCAGAATATTTCAGTAATTGGAAAAAAAACAAACCCAAGTAAAACACAAATTCTCCAACTACCTTAAGGGAGCAATCCTGGATGCGCAAGCAAAGTCCATCCTATCTCAGAGGATAGGCAGCAAAAGGGCCCAGCAGCCCCCTTGGCTCTCCAGGGAACTGGTGGACTTCATGCGTCTTAACAGGAAGACCTATAAAGGATGGAGGACTGGAACCGCCACCAAGGGAGGAATACTCTGCTTTAGTCTTGACTTGCAGAAAGGAAACCAGGAAAGCCAAGGCTGTGACTGAACTCCAGCTAGCTCCAAATATCAATGAAAATAAAAAGTCCTTTTTTAGATATGTGGGGAGCCGGAGGAAAAGCAAGGGCAACATTGGACCCCTGCTGAACCAGATGGGGCAACTGACGCCCAGGAAAAAGTGAGCTTGCTAAATGGTACTTTGCGTCAGTTTTTCACCAGCCCCATGGGACGGCCCTGCCCAGTGTGGGTCAGGGAGGCCCGGGCGAGAGAGTTCCCCTATCCTCCATCAAAGCTAAACTTGTGAAGCAACACCTCGACAGGCTGGACACCTTCAAGTCAGCCGGCCCTGACGGGTTACACCCCAGGGTACTTGTGGAACTGGTGAGCATCATAGCCCAGCCCCTGGCACGAATCTTCAAGACCTCCTGGTGCTCTGGTGAAGTGCCTGACAACTGGAAGAGAGCCAATGTGGTGCCGATCTTCAAGAAAGGGAGGAAAGTAGATCCGGCAAACTACAGGCCTATCAGCCTGACCTCTATCCCGGGGAAGGTCTTGGAAAAGATTATCAGGGAGGCCATCCTTAATAGACTAGCTGACGGCAATATCCTGAGGGATAGCCAGCATGGGTTTGTTGCGGGTAGGTCTTGCTTGACCAATCTCATTTCCTTTTA